>NW_020837947.1:18600561-18730191 GCF_003676395.1 Aethalodelphis obliquidens | reverse complement strand
TTTTTTTTTTTTTTTTTTTTTTTTTTTTTTTTTTTTTTTTAGCACAGGGAGATCAGCTCTGTGCTCAGGGACCACCTAGAGGGGTGAGATAGGGAAGGTGGGACGGAAACACAAGAGGGAGGAGATATGGGGATATATGTATATGTATAGCTGATTCACTTTGTTGTACAGCAGAAACTAACACCACATTGTAAAGCAATTATACTCCAATAAAGATGTTTAAAAAAAATAGAATAGAATAGAATAGTCTCTTATCTGTCTTTACTTTTTGGAATTCTAGTAATATTCTGAGACCATCTCCACTGTTATCTTTTCAGTAAAGACTTTCTTGATCCCCCAATCTGATATAATTTATTCCTTCTTTTGCATGTGTTTTTCAATTTTATTATGGAATATATATCTCCTTACTTTGAAGTTTATAATAGGACTATTTTATTTTCCCTTGTATAATAAAATTATAACCTATTTGAGGGCATGAACTACAGCCTCCTCTTCTTTTTAAGCTCTGTGGTGTCTACTGAGCATGGAACCTATAATCAGTAAGTGCTTAATAAATATTTTGTGATTTAAATTTAAATTAATAAATAATGAGAGATACTCAAGGAACACTTTCTATCAATTTGCTGTTTTGTTAAGATGGATTTTTTTTCCCCCAAGAAGATAACTGTGGTTTTTAGTCGCAGTAATAAACCATTTCTTAACTTAAACTTAAGTGGCACAGTGGTTACAGTAGCATGAATAATCTTGAAGTTTTCAGGCTGAAGAAGTTGATTTAGGGTCCTGAAATTTAATGGAATTAAAGGCAAAAGGGAGCATTGGAATGCTGGTTTGAAGATAGGTGGTTTTCATGGCAGCAGTCAGATTTATGCAAAAATTTTGTTGAATATGAGTTCTAAGCACTCAAAAAGTACCCTGCAAAGCTTATTTTCTTTAATTCATCCCATGAAATTTTTTTCATGCACCTATATGGACAAGGCACTGAGCTACGCATACTAGACGTTCAAACCCCAGTTTAGAAAGACCATAATGTCAAAAGCAGGCAGCCTATTATATCAGAGAAAAGTTTTCATGGCACTTTGTCTTTCTCATCGTAAATATGTTATTTCTGCTCTCTTTCTCCCTTTCTTTTTTTCCCTTATTTCAGTTCCCTTCTTCCTTTTTGTTTATGTCATTTAAAAATATCCTGCCCTCTTTTCTTTCCATGTATTTTATTTTATTCCCGACTTACCTATCTGTGGGTTTATTCCATCAAAATGTTCCACCAAATTGACTTCAGAGAGGTCAGTGTAACCAAATAGCCTACAAGTAGACCTCACTACATGCAAAGCAGTAGTAAAATCCATGAGAGCAGGAAGCATACCTCCCATACTTGGTATTGTAGTCCAGTATCTTGTTCTGCATTGAAATATTAGATACAGTTGCTGAATGATTAAATTAACAATAATGTTAATGCATGAAGAAGCCCTCCCCATGACATCTAGGATAATGAAAGCTTCTTGCTATGAGAACTGATGTAGATGTTTCTGTTCAAGTGCCCACTAGCTGTCTGCCCAGAAGAGTTGTGCTGATCTCATTACCTGGACAGGATCATGGTTAAAGGTTAATGGTTCTATAAAACTCTTTCCCTCTCATCAATTGTCTTTGCTTACTCCTACTCAATTCATCCATCAGGTACTAGTTTAGACAGTTAATTTTCATAAAACTCAAATCTAGGATGGGTGCCCAATTTCAGTTAACACTGCATTTTTCCACACCATGCTTATCACACTGTTTTAAAAAAACATGCTTATCACTGTTAGTTGACTTGTCTATTTCTCCCTTGACTATTATGTCCATATAAGCAGGGACCTATTCTGCCTTGCTCTCTGCTATATTTTCTTTCTTTTGTTTTTTTAACATCTTTATTGGAGTATAATTACTTTACATTTTTGTGTTAGTTATTGCTGTATAACAAAGTGAATCAGCTATACGTATACATATATCCCCATATCCCTTCCCTCTTGCATTTCCCTCCCACCCTCCCTATTCCACCCCTCTAGGTGGTCACACAGCACCAAGCTGATCTCTCTGTGCTATGCAGCTGCTTCTCACCAGCTATCTTTTTTACATTTGGTAGTGTATATATCTCCATGACACTCTCTCACTTCGTCTCAGCTTATCCTTCCCCCTCCCCATGTCCTCAAGTCCATTCTCTATGTCTGCGTCTTTATTCCTGTCCTGCCCCTAGGTTCTTCAGAACTTTTTTTTTTTTAGATTCCATATATATGTGTTAGCATACGATATTTTATTTCTCTTTCTGACTTACTTCACTCTGTATGACAGACACTAGGTCCTTCCACCTCACTACAAATAACTCAATTTCGTTTCTCTTTATGGCTGAGTAATATTCCATTGTATATATGTGCCACATCTTCTTTATGCATTCATCTGTCGATGGACACTTAGGTTGCTTCCATGTCCTGGCTATTGTAAATAGTGCTGTAATGAACATTGTGGTACACGACTCTTTGAAAAAGACTGGGATAAAATTATTATAATGCATATTTATTGAACTCTAGCAATGACAAGCGCAGTTCGAAAAGCTCATTATTCATTTAAGACTCTGCAAAGATATAAGATAGGAATATTAATCCTATTTTACAGATAAGAACATTAATATTCTAATCCCTTAGATAATTTGTCCAAAGTTATAAAGCTGGACAGTGGCATAGATGAAACTCCACTCAAGCAGCATGGTTCCAGGATCTATATGCTTAACTGCAGCCTTGGAGTATTTCTGGCCTATGACTCATATATTACTCACATCGTATATTACTCACATATGATACAGAAACATCTGGCTTCTCAGTACTGTTTCCTTCAAAAATTCCAAATAGCTCAAAATTGATTTTAAATACATGCAGTTTTGGTAATTGAAGGTTTGCTAAGTGCAGGTGTTCTGAGTGGGTTCCCTCACATTGAGTCTTCGTGAACTGCCTGCTTGGGCTTCCGTCCATGAGAATAGTGAAGGCAGCAGAACATCAAAGATCAGCACATGGGAGATGGGAGTTGGGGGTCTCAAGGCCACAAAGTGAGGTGGGGATGCTATGAGAACTCTGATCGTCACATATCTAGCCTCCTCTTTGTAGCTGATCAGGAAATGTTGGTTTAAAATTAATAAAATTAAGATAGTAATAATGTGAATAACCTGTTTAGTAATAGAGATGGCAATGACATATTTAAAGTTGTTTTTAGAAAGAAAGAAAAATGTTATTTTCTTTAGTGGATACGTACAACTTTTTTTATCTACAAACACATACAGTAAAGAGAGCACTTGTGCATAATTGAGTACTCTTTGTCCCAGATGCTAAAATAATAATGCACACTTCATTACAACAATAATGCAAAGAGAGGATTTGAAAATTAACTGGTGTGAATTTTAGGTTATGTAGATACTGGAAATTTTAGCTTCAGCTAATCTACTTTTTACTTAGTGATAAGTTTACTTAGGATAAGTTCATGGGAGCAAATAAGATATAAAATGAACAAGTCCTGGTCCCAAGCACCTCACCTAACAAAAACAAATGTAATAATTCACAACGTTTCCTTCAGATTGCTCTCTTTTCCACTTTCCATACAGTTATAACATTTTAAAGACGGAGGAGACTTTCATGTCATCTAGACAAATGTCTGTTCAATTCTTGAACTTAATCTGATGGAGGAATGTTGCATTTCTGGGGAATAACCAATGCAGCACACCTGATGCATTTGCTTCACTATCTCAAACTTAACATGTAAACCAAACCCTTAACTTCTCCTTTCTTGACTTTCCCCATCACTGTAAATATCACTGCTATCCACCTGATGCTCAAGTCAGAAATAGAGTCATTCTTGCCCCTCCCCCTTCATCCTTCACATCTAGTTCATCACCCAGTATTTCTGACTCTATTTCCAAATATATCATGGATGTCTTTTTTTTTTTAACATCCCTATGTATCTGCCTTCCTATCAGAAACTGAGTCCCAGGCACCATAATCTGTCATCCACAGTAGCCTCTGACTAATTTCTCTGGTTCTGTCCCTACAGCTTTTTAATATGTATCCCTGCAAGCTAGAGTGGCTTTTTCCTTCAATGTAAATCAAATCCTTTGCGCTCTTCTGTAAAACCCTTCGCCCTTCAATAGATTCATATTGCATTTAGAAATAACTATAAACTTGGGCCCTGCATCCTCTGCTATCCTCATCTCTTTGCACAGTGTTTATCTATGATGACCTTCTTTGATTGCATTATATATTATTCCCATTACCACTTTAGGTTAAGAATTACATGATATGATGCTGTTTATTTATCAATGCTTGCTAGAATTTAAGAGCAGGGCCTGTATCTATTTTATTCAATGGCTCATAGCACAATAACATAATACCTGGAAAATATGATATGTGTATTTAATATTTTAAATGTATGCTGACTGAAATCTGTATTTAGAGAATTCTAGCCTATACAAAGTTATTGAGTTGAAATTTATCTCTCATCCAAACGTTGGTCCTGTTATAACTTTAAGACATATAAACTAAGTTATATTCCTTCATATAGTTATAGATTGTTGAATATATCTTAATCTATCTTTGCTATCACAACCAAATCAACATTGCGTTAATCAATAAGTCTCTTGTAAAAACACTGAATTTAAATAGTTTTCTAAGCTAAAAATTCTATACGTTCTAATTATTTTAAAAAGTCATTGTCATCTAAATTTCATCCAAATTTCCAAAAGTTGTCTAGTCTAAGAAAACTCAATATACAAAAAGGTACAAAATGAAAAAGGGCTTATGAAGAGGCATTTTTAAAAATTTACCAAATGACACTTTGCTGTAAAAGGGATTTACATTTAAATGGCATGTTACCTCAATATAGCATCTCTACTTGCTTATTTTTTAGAAACATAATTCATTGATAAATATTTAGGATTTTCTCTATAAACTAAATCAAAGTACTCCTATTTTATTAACACAGTAAATTCAAATCCTTAAGTGAATCACTGGAATATTTGTAAGAATGAATCCTTAGATTTTGCAAATGTGTCAGCTTTCAGTTAAGTTTACAATGTGTTGACTGAAAGGACTGCCTGTTTAGATATAAGGAAGGAACAGAAAGATTGGAAAGCTCAGTTGTTAACAAGTTTTTGCTAGAAGGGATTTGAAAGTCGGATTTTAAAAACTGTACTCAACTGACATTGATCGCCTCTGCTAGTTACAAAAAGCATAGTGAATAAATTGTCCTGGCAGAATGTGCTGCTCCTGAAAAAAAAACTCTAAAAACTGACAGCCTCTTGTATAGATTTTTGAGAAGTGGTAAAGAACCTCAAATGAAAATAATGTTAAATGGCAGGCATATTATCCCTCTAGGGGAAAATGTAATGAAAATCAAATGTTTCTGTGTTGTATTAATGTTAAGTGAGATGGTGAAGTGAAAAATTATTCTTTATATTTGATTAATGTGGACAGGCAATCCAATAATTATACCCAGAAGAAAAAGAATACAGCATCAGAAAATTTTAGGAAAAATTTTGCTCAAGTAATCTAGATTATTGCTTTAATTTTGCTATGAAGTCACTGGCTGTTGGCCAAGAAAGAGTCTCTTTTTAATGAAAAGAGGTGTTTTCTGTAATAATAAAGGTTTAAAGATTCTTCCCAGAATTTTAGCTGGGGGCTCTATGAAACCAGTCCAGTGCAACCCCCTTGGCTTATTCTACTTTTTATTACTTCATTTAACCATTTTGGCCTTAAATTATTTTACCACATTTAAGAGGGTCTTAAAGTACACGTACAAAATCATGTTACTTAAATTAGCTCAACTCATAAATTGAACTATTTATGGCTATTTGTATGGGCTTTTATATTCTGACTTTATCTATCTTCTGTACTACTACCTAAAAGAGATTTTATTGTGCACTATCTCTAAAACAGATTTTATTATGTTGCTCTTGTTCTTCAAAACACTCAGTCTCCCACTGCACCTGGCATAAAATGTGAGCTTCCTAGCCTACTGTGCTACCGTTTTGATAATGTGGTCCCAACCTATGTTTACAATACAACTTTGAGCTCTCAGCTTTACAACCTCTTTTAGGACCTTACCCTCCAGACATGTTTTTCCTTTACAGAGCTTATTTATCTATACTATCCTCTCCTTCTGACAAGTTGTCTAACTATATGACTCATACTCTTGTTCCAAGACCCACCTCGACAGTAACCTCCTCTCACTTGCTTTCTGTGGTAGGCAGAATAACAACTATAAATAAATAAATATGTCCCTGTCCTATCCCTGGAACCTGTGAGTATATGACTTTATATGTCAAAAAACTTTGCAGATGTTAAATTGAGGATCTTGAGATAGAGAGATTATCCTGGATTATCTGGGCGGGTTAAGAGTCACTGTAAGGGAAAGAAGGAGGCAAGGGAGTTAGAGAAGGGGGTCTGATGATACAGTGACAGGTCAGAGGGAAGTAATTTCTGGCTTTGAAAATGGAAGAGTGCTACAAGCCAAGGAATGCAGCCAGCCTGTATAATCAGGAAAAGGAGAGGAATTCATTCTTTCCTACTGCCTTCAGAAGGAATACAGCTCTGTTGACATCTTGGTTTTAGCCCAGTGAGACCCACTTTAGAATTATCCAAAGCTGTAAAATAATAAATTTGTGTTGTCTTTAGCCACCAAGTTTGTGTTAAATTTTTACAGCAGCAATTGGAAACTAATACAGAGTTTAATAATTGGAAGTGGGTGCTGATGTGTTAGAAATACGTAAAAATGTAGAATGAACTTAGAATTGGGCAATGGGCAGAGACTGGAAGATTTTTAAGGAGCATGATAGAAAAAGACTAGACTGCCTTGAATAGATAGACTCTTAGTAGAAATATGGGTGTTAATGATTCTGCTAGTGAGGACTCAGAAGAATGTGAGGGAGCCTGGTAGAGAAAGCAGCTGTTGTCTGTATTAGAGAATACTGAAGCCATCAAGAATAGCTGGTAGAAAAAACATTAGAAAGGCAGTGCAGATGAAGGGTCAAGTGGAAATGAAGAATATGTTATTTAAAAAGTGGAGAAGAGAGAATTTTTTACATATAGTGGCAGGGAACTTAGCTGAATTGTGTCTTGCAGATACACGGAATTAAAACTTGGAAATTATGAACTTGGATATTTAGCTGAGGAGGCCCCAAGCAAAATGTGAAAGGTGCATCCTGGTCTCTTTTGACTGCTTATAGTAAAATGTGGGAGGAGGGAGATAAATTGAGGGGGAGAAAGCCAAGGGTGTGGCTGGATGACCTTTCGCTAGTGCATTAGAAGGATCACACGATCAGACTATTCAGTCATACTGAGGGCTTTTTGAAGAGATTAGACATTCTGCTCATGGATCCCCTCAGCCCTATCTGAAGGAAGCAATATAGAGATGAAATTATGTAGAAGAGATATGTGGAAGAGCCTCATGTCTAATGGGACAAATTTCCTTGACATACACAAGAAATCTACAAGGTTTTTGAGTATGTTCCACAAACACAAAACACTGACAGCTTTGACTAAAAGGGACAAAGAGAGTAAGAAATGAAAGAAAACTATCAGACTCACAAAATTGTACAGGTAGGAAATAGGAAGATCAACTTTTCAGCTGCAAACGTGCTATACTTCATACAAAAGGAAGACTATCTCTAAGGGCAAAGAGCCTCAAGACAAAAAGGCAGAACCTTGGACCACAGAGGATTACTCCCAGGCTTTGAAACCTATGTTGTTTACTCAGCTACATTTTTAATTGGACTTTCCTTCCATTCTTTTGAATGGGGATGCTTATGACTGGTACCCCATGCCTGACCCAATATTGTATTTTGGAGCAGATAACTTGTTTTCTAATTTCACGGGTTCACAGATGCAGAGGAATTTTGCCCCAGGATAGATCAGATCTTATTCATACCTGATTTAGATGATTTAAATGACCAGACTTGGGAATTTTGAGCTGATGAGATTTTGGATTTAAGTTGATGCTGTTAATGGGTTGAGACTTTTGGAGATGTTGGAATGAAGTGAATGCATTTTACATGTGGGATTGATGTGAATTTTTATGTACCAGAGGGCAGACAGTGATAGACAGGAAAATGGCCCCCAAAGATGTCTACATCTAAATGTCCTAAACCTGTGAATATATTATGTTACATGACAAAGGGTAATTAATGTTTCAGATAAAATTAAAGTTGCTAATCAGCTGAATTTAAGACAGGATTTTTGTCTTAAATTACTCCTCTAATTTTAAAATTATGTTACATCATTTCTTGTTTACATTTATCTGATATGCTCTTGCACATCTTTTTATTTTCAACTTTTTGAAAAATTTTATTTTAGGTGAGTCTGTCTGATCTAGCATAATTTTCATTCTTTCTTTGGAATCCAATTTAATATTTTATTTTTATTATAATCAGTGAATTAAGCCAATATTCCTTTAATTAAAATGACAAATATATTTAGTCCGATTTATGCCATGTTATTATTTTGTCAACTTTATACTTTTTAAAGCCTCTCACTGGGTGATTTCTTTGCTCTGATTTTTTTAGTGTGGATGTGTGTATGTGGGTGTGCATGTGCAGTTCTTCTGATATTTAGGAAAGTTTTCATTATTTTTCTAGGAGTTGATTTCGTGGGTTTTTTTTTAAATATAATTATTTCTTCAAGAATGACATATATACAAAAGAACACATGACATGTGCACAGCTAAGTAAATTTTTACGAAATGGAAACAGTCATTTAATTATTGCCAAGCTAAGGAAACTGAATGTCCCTAGCACCTATGAAGTCCCCCTATATCCCCTTCCAGTTGCTACCACGCTTCTATATATACCTATGATTCTGACTTTTAAGACTATAGATAATTTTTGATTGTTTGGAACTATATATAATTTGAACCATAGAAAAGTTACTCTTTTGTGTTCTTTTGTTCAATGTTATGTTTATGAGATTCATCCGTGTTACTGCACATAGAATAGTTTGCTTATTCCCATTGATCTGTAGTATTCACTTGTACAACTATAACACCATTTATCTCCTTTACTTTTGATGAACATTTAGGTTGATTATAGTTCTTGGCACTTAGAAACACTGATGTTGTGAACATTTCTGTTCATTTCTGATGGTGTGCATATGTATACATTTCAGTTGAGTGTATAACTAGAAGTAAATTTCTTTGGATAGTTTACACGTATATTCAGGTATGAGGTTTTACGTATATTTTCCTGATAGCTTTTATCAATTAAAGTAATTTTTCTCAATTTTATTTTCTGTTTATGAGTGTGTTCTAAATCTTGAACAGATATTAAGCTTTATGTAATATTTTTTCTACATCTATTTCGATAATCATATGAATTTTCTCCTTATATATGTTATTATGGTGCATTACACTGATTAGTTTCAAAAATTAAGCCATCTCTAACAAATTAGGTAATGGAGACAAAATGGAAAAAAATCCGAGAGACACACAAAGTACCAAAATTGATTCAAAAAGAATTATAAAATATGAACAAACCTATAATAAGTAAAATGAGATTTAATCAATAATCAAAACTTCCCAACAAAGATAAGTCCAGGACTGCATAGCTTGACTTGTGAATTCTACCAGTCCTTCAAGAAAGAATTAACACCAAATTCTTCTCAAACTCTTCTGAAAATGGAAGAGGAGGAAACACTTCCTAATTCATTCTGTGAGGCCAGAATTACCATGATGTGAACTTAGTTATAACTGCTGATATATTTGGAATTACTGCCATCACCTTATTTTGTGCTTCCTATTTGTCCTACCTTTCCAGTACTGTACCTTGATCCTACTTTTCTGCCTTCTGCTGGATTGCTAGGAGTTGATTTTTTTTTTAAAGAGTATTCAATTTTGTTTCTAATTTTTCTAAGAGTAGGATCTTTGACCCCTTTCCTTTCAACCATTTTATAACACTATGTTTTTGGAATTTCTAATAGCATAGAGCTAGGTTTTTAAATGTAGATTTAGAATAATTGTCTTTTAAAAGGAAAGTTTAATCCTTTTGTGGATTTAATGTTAATTTAGTAATCTTGGCGTGCACGCGTGTGCGTGTGCGTGTGCGTGTGTTATGAGCTGATCTCAGTAGGTTTATTTTTGGCTGAGGATTCAGAGTTCCCTAGATTTTGAAAGGATCTTTAAATATTGACTTCCAATGGCATTCCACTTAGATTCTAGGGATTTTAAGTGATCTTAGGCCAGTTTTTACGTTAATTTCTGTGCTGATGGCTCTTGTACCATATAGGCTATGTAAATTTAAACATCACACACGTGTATGGTGACTTTTTCCCTGTGTGTTTTCAATCCTAGTCCCTGGACTAACTTGAAGCCTCCCCAGTCTGGTGGGCAAAATTTTCAGTCCCTCTATAGGATTTTGCAGCCCATCAAAGCTCAGCTCCCAGCTTTATGCTAGGGTGTCAGCTTCAAACACCTGAATTCCACAGTTCATGGAACAATCTTTCACATCATAAAATGGATGTTAGAAACCATTTTCAGTTCCCTAGGGCCTCATTTACAGAGACCAAATCCTTATGGGCTGCTTAGCACCTCATGCTTATTGTTTAGCTTTGGTTCCTCTCACCATTTTTAGCACCTGAGAATTAGTTTTTGCTTTTTGGTTGTATTTTATTCTGTATTTCTAGATAATTGCAGTAAGAGGAATATCTATATCAACTTAGTTGACCACATTGTGAGAAGTTTTAGCAATTAAAAAAATCTTCTAGTGATAAAAAACTTCAGCATAGTTTGAAAAAGCTAGGGTGAATTCACAAGTTATATAGCTATTGATCCAAATTTGGTAAGGACATTTTTTTCCTTCAAATGGTAGGTTCTAGAAATTAGAGATTAGGATAATTTGCATTAGTCTGTTAAAAGAATTTGTTAGTGAAGTTACTAAACCATTGGACTTGCTTTTGAAAAGCCACAAATTGGTGTGCTTTGACCTTTTGTTCTAGTAAGAAAAATAAATCAGTTTAAAAGAAGAACTGCAAGAGATCCTGACAGGATGGTTGTCAGCTCAGAATATAAGAAAGCAGCATTGGAAAACTAGCCCTCTATGTATGTACTGCTAAATTTCCCAACACTGTGGATTTCATATGCTCATTTCTTAGTCCTTCTTTCTCCCTTCCTCCCTCTGTTCTTTTCTTCCTTCCTTTCTTCCATAAATATTTCCTGAGGACACAAAGTTATATTATCTGTAGCACTGAAGAATTATTCTTGTTGCCTGAGGCCTCTCATCTGGAAGTTCCATTCTAGTTGTCCAGTGGCCCTGCAACTCAAGAAACTGCCTATCCGCAAATGATTGCTGAGAATAACTCAAGATGTTCAGAACTCATTCATTCTCTACTTCCACTTTATAAATCTTTGTCATTATTATTCGTGATAGCTACTTCTCTGCCTCCATGTATACTTATGTGCCCTTTCCCCATGTGACATTACATCAAATGCGGTTAGAGTATCCACTGTCTTCCATCAAGGAATACTTCTTTTTTCTCTCATCCACAGAAATGTGCCTAGCTCTTGCTTTAGTCCACAGTTCTTAAGCAGACCCTTCCCCTCAACCCCAGGACTGCTTTAGAAACAGCGGCCACTAAAAATAAATGGTAATGAAAATTTTAGTGAGGAAGCAAAACCTGTTGGATAAGCTCACTTTTAACTCTAGTGAATTAAGAAACAAAAGCTTCAGATTCCATTCAAACCTTGCAGAATTTAAGCTCCAAATGGGTCTGCTCTGACTTAGTCGTCTGGAATTCTATGGTCAATAGCTTGCTATAACACAAGATGATTTTGGAGCCCTTGAGTTTTCTCAGAACATGATTCTAAGATTTTTCTGAAGGCACTTGGGATAGCTCTGTGGTTTGAACAGTGATGTACTTCTAGGCTCCTAATTACATAAAAATAGTGTGTGCTAGATGAGGTGCAAGTAAGAGCTGTGACTTGCTCTAAATTGCCATGGCCTCACTGATTTCTCCAGTTTTGCTCTCAGATGTCACTTGTCAGCCTAGGTAGTCAAAATGAGACCACCTTCATATCAGCTTTATTTCCTAACAAGGACTTTAAAAAAACTGAAAACACTTAAAATTTTAAGATATCTTAGAGAATAGCAAATATATAGTAGACAGCTGGAAAACAAAAAAGTATCTATTCATATGTCTTCTGTTCTGATAAATGGAAAGATTTTGAGCCTACGTTCCTGTGGCACGTGGGTAATGTTCAGCCATAGCTGTTTGCTCCTGCCTCAGGGCCTTTGTGCCAGCTACCTAAAGCCCTCTTCCCTCTGATCTTCACGCAGCTCAGGTCTCAGCATGAGGGTTGTCTCTTCAGAGACGTTTCCCTAGCCACCCAGTGCTTTCTCTGGCCAGCAATGTAAAATGGTGGGCTCTTTGTTCATATCATATGACTCTTTAAAAACTGTCTACCTAAACTGTATCACCCTATGAAAATTTTTTGTTATTATATGTCATTTTAATA
Source organism: Aethalodelphis obliquidens (assembly GCF_003676395.1). NCBI lineage: Eukaryota > Metazoa > Chordata > Mammalia > Artiodactyla > Delphinidae > Aethalodelphis > Aethalodelphis obliquidens. The sequence continues at coordinate 18,717,684 of NW_020837947.1, read as the reverse complement.
TCTCTTTTCTCCCTCACTCTACATATGAATAATGTTTATTAAATGCCAGACATTGTAAATTATACCTTATTGATTACTTGATATTTTGTGTTTCTAAAAATATTCTTGTGCTAGTTCTTGGAGGAGGTGAAGTTATTTAGAAATAATTTGGGTTTTTTTTTTTTTTTTTTTGCACCTTGATTCTAAGCTTTGTTAGATAAAACCAGAGTAACCATTCGTCTAGGGCAAATTTTCGACAGCTACTGAGGCAAGATCTTAGTATCAATACTTTAGCCACCTCCTTGTGAAACATGATATATTCCATTCTACCTATTGAGAACAGTTACTATTCCCAACTCTGTGTGACCTCCAGGCACTATTCCCTCAAATTCTTTTGGTTGGTTGTTTCCTTGGGCTTAGGTAATTTCATCACGTGCGTGGGCTGTCTAATATTCAACAAAATACTTTTGGGAGCACTGCAGACTGTTCTCTTCCGGCAGCTTTCCCCTCTGCAGTACTTTCCCCTCTGCAGCCCTGTGAAATCTGTGCACTTTGGTTTCCCCTGACTCCCAGCTCTGTCCACTTGTCCACTTAACTCAGTGACTCCACTGGACTGTGCCTGAGTCCGTTCCTTCTCACTCCCCCGTCTCGCTTCCGTGTTGTGACTTGGAAACCTCTAGGCAGTAAGATCAAACAATTGTAGGGCTCATCTCATTTGGTGCTCACTTTTCAGAGATCACTGTCCTTCATTGTCCAATGTAAAATGTTTTGAGAGCCATTGTTTATATATTTTGTCCAGTGTTTTAGTTTTTTCAGATGGAAGACTGAATTTAATACTTGTTACTCTATTGTGACTGGAAGTAGGAGCCCCACCTATGAATTTAAATTTAATTTTAAGTGTAGGGACATTTCTGGTCTTATTAATCAATGTGTTTTCAGGATCTGACAGAGCTTGGCACTAAGTAGGATATCAGCAAATATTTATTAAATGAAAGAATGCAAAAGATTTGCATCAGCTAATATTGAAAGATCTGTTTGTTTTTCAATGGATACGCTAAATGAATTACATGAAATATAAAATTAAAAGTACCATATACATATGTACTACCTTTGTATTAATTTTCTTGTATTATTAGAATGATTTAGTAAGGTATAGTTCCAGGTATAACTCAACTCATCACTTATCATTAAGATCTCAAAGCTGAGGGGTCTAAAGCATTCATAAGTGCACATGTCTGTAGCACAAAATGGGCAAAAATAGTTCTCCAATTCAAATAACTGCATGTATAAACTATAAATCTGTTTTTAAAATTAATAGTATTTGTTAAAACTATTTTGGTCTGTTTTTGGGGTGTTTTATATTTTCTGATCCTTCTTAGAATGTAGTTATCTATTCTTGAGAAAGAAAAAGTAAAGTGATCCAAATGCCTGAACCATGTAACAATATCTTTCAGAAAAAATAGCTGTTTATTTCAAAAAATAATAGCTTTTAATTTCTATTATGGATATTTTAGGACTAAACAATAATCATTTAAATAATCTTTAGCTCATCTAACAGGTTAGAAGTTCACAACTAACCCTGCATTTCAGAGAAAATGTCACAGCATGTTATAGTTAGTGGTATGCTGGTAGATGTTTAACAGCTGCCTCTCTTAAAAAAAAAACAAAAAAAAAAAAACAAAGCAGAACAATAAAGTCTTGATTTGTAATGTTTGCTCTTTGTTATGTGTTGAATTGTGTCTTCTAAAAAGATATGTTGAATATGTTGACTACTAATCCCCAGTACCTCAGAATGTGACCTAATTTGGAAATAGAGTTGTTGCAAGTGTACAGTCAAAATGAAGTTATACTGGAGTAGGGTAGCCTTTAATCCAATACGACTGATGCCCTTGTAAGTGGAGAAGAGAGACAGAGGCACAGACACACACAGGGGAGCACCATGTGACAACAGAGGCAGGGATTGGAGTGCTGCAGCTACAAGCTAAGGAGTGCCATGGGTTGAGGGCTGCCACCAGAGACTCACAAGAAGCAAGAAAGGAGTCTACCTAGAGTCTTAGAGGAAGCATGGCCACAGGGGACCATGATTTCAGACTTCTAGCCTCCAGAACTTTGAGAGAATAAATTTCTGTTGTTTTAAGCCACCTGGCATTATGGCCAGTTTCAACCTACTGCCATGAAGTCACTTAATGCAGATCTGGGAAAATATGATGACAATGAGTTCTTGCCAGTTGGTATGAGCCACCTCTAGCATACCACAGATCATAGTATTTTCTATGAATTCTTGAATATAAATTAGTTCACAGAGTCTTTTATCCATTAATTCATTTCACAAATATATAATAAGCACCTACTATGAGTCAAGAACTGGTATAAACTCTGGGGTTATAGAAATGAACAAAAAAGATAAAAACTTCTCTGTCTATGTGGAGCTTCCATTTTACTGGAAGGATATAGAAAATATATTTATATGGTATGTCAGATAGTGATATTTTAAGGAGACAAAGGGAGTAGAAAAGAGGAATAGAAAGGACACAACTTTAAAGAGGGAAAGACCTCTATGAGAATGTGATATTTGAGCAGACATGAAGGAAGTAAAAGAGAAAGCTATGCAAATATTCAAGTGATGAGAATTCCAGGATTCCAGGCAGAGAAAATAGCCAGTGCAAAGATCCTAAGGCCAGGGTATCCCAGTGTGGGATACTAAAATTTGATTAAAAATCAAATTCATAGTGTTTGCTGATAACACTTTGCAGATGATAATATCAAGATCATTTCCTACTTATTGGCAATTATTTTAAAATTAAAACTGTGATATAGCAATCTCCAGAGCAAAATGTAGAATAGTAGAGATGAGAGAGGTAGTGGGGATCAGAGTGTGCAGGGTGTTTTTTAAGGTACTCTTTGAAAGATGAGATGAAAAGGCACTTGTGGGTTTTAAGCACAGGAGTGCCAGGATCTAGTTTATGCTCTAATGAGAATCCGTCTGCCTCCTTATTGCATTCTTTTTCTAATAAGTCTCTTGCCTCCCTTCAGTTGGTTCTTAACAATTATCTGGGAAAGTGCAGCCTTTCACTCAAATGGCATAGGGACCTGAAAAATAAAGGTTCAGCAGCAATAAAACTGCCAGGGATTTAAATGAGAGAGTGAAGAATGGTAGTTTCAATCTGTAAAATTTTGCATGTTTCCCAACAAAATTAAAGTCTCTACTGGTAGTCATGACTTCATTTACCACACACATTAAGATAGAGTTTCTGAAGTGTCCTGTTTTGAACTGTAGTAATAGCATAGTCTTTACCTTAACAATTTCTAAGGCATAAAGGATAGAGTGTCTAGAACAGTGACTCTCAAACTTCTTCTATTTTTTTTTTTAAGTCCCAATCTAGGACAGAGTTGTACTTTGATAAAATACAAAAAAGGTAAATTACTAAGAAATTAAATATAGCATAAAGACATGAGAATACAAGCCCAAAGTTGTATTATTAGATTTAACAGGAATAAAATCTCATTTCAGTAAATATAATAAAAATAAACAAAACAAAGGAGAAAAGAAAGTTACAAAAAATGTATCCATTGTTCATTGAAAGTGTGTGCCTAGGTGATTAGTAGAGAAAATTACTGTTACGCTTATAACTTTTAGATGTTCTATAATTATAAATAAACAAAATGTTGTAAGTGAAGTAGAGGATACCTATGTTAAATACTTACATACACACTTTGAACAAAAACCAGGCATGTCAATATTTTAAAAATTTAATATGATAAGTGAGTTTATTAAATTATCTAATCTTGGTTGGATAAACAAAGATACTTGCATGGGATTATGCATGTATAAACTGCTTCTTTATTTTGTTTTCATAAACTTCCTAGTAGAATAACCAGCCTCACACCAGCTTACTGATGGAAATGGAAGAAGAGATTTTATAGCAATTTCAGCAAGTTTGGGGTATTTATTTAAAATTTGTGAACCAAGTAAAGCAAGTGAGGCTGTAGTTTAAAAAGTCGTCTTCAATCCTTTAACAGTAGCCAGCTCCAATAATTTATTCCATAACCTTTTAGTTCAATTTAAATTATCTTTTGATGAAATATGTGAATTCTGGATTCATTAATTTTTTTATATGAGGATTTTTCAGCAAATGATAACTTTAGTGTTATTCCATCTGCTAGGAACTGAGTGCCCCCAGATTAATCCGTTGAAGCCCCAACCTCTGATGTGACTGAATTTGGAGATGGGACCTTTAGGGATTTAATTAAGGTTAAATAAGGTCATACAGGTGGAGCCCTGATCCAATCGGATTAGTGCACTTGTTAGAATAAACACCAGAGAACTTGTTCTCTCTCATTGTGTTTCTGTATGCGCCAAGGAAAGGCCATGTTAGGACATAGTTGGCAAGCCAGGAAGAGAGCTCTCAGTGAAACTGAATCAGTTGGAACCTTGATCTTGGACTTCTATTCTCCAGAACTGTGAGAAAAGAAATTTCCATTGTTTAAGCCACCAGTCTATGGTATTTGTTAGGTAGCCCAAGGAGACTAAAGCAATCAAATTCATAGTGTTTGCGGATAACACTTTGCAGATGATAATATCGAGATCATTTCCTACTTATTGACAATTATTTTAAAATTAAAACTGTGATATAGCAATCTCCAAAAAAAACTTGTCCTTCAAAATTTCTACTTTTAATTTTGTTCTTTGATCTTAGCTCCCCTTTGGAAAAATAATCGAATTATTTCTTGTCATAGAAATATAAAGATTACTAAATATATCCAAGATATCAGTCAATAAAGCAAGTCAGGCTTTCGTATTAATATGTTTAAATATTGGAACCAACCTTATTTCTTATCCTGAAGAAACACTTAAGAGTTTATTTTGCAGTTCAGACACTCTTGACACAGCTTCTTCCTTTAATACCATAATACTGTTTATGGTCAGTTTCCATACTATCATAACTGGTTGTGTGGGAAAAGAAAAAAGAATCCCTAATTTGTAGCATTTACTGGTTTGCTTGAAGTATGTATCACCATCATGGATAATTTCAATCTACCAACATGAATTTACTGAATACAGCATTCAGAAAAAATGCTAACAGTTCTAATGAGCCAACTTTGGGTCTTACATAACTCAAAATTTATGCTGTGTCACCAGCGTTGTTTACTTCAGCTGACTTTCTTTTAATCAAGACTTTCTCAATGAGGGAAGCATTGCATTGATTTACATTCTCTCGCAAGCTCCTTAACTTAGGCAACTACTTCAGAATGTTTTCCTGATGCTGGCAGTTGCAACATCAGAACATTCCTTTATATAAAATATAAACTGTCAACCACATTTCTTGACAAAATAATTCTTCATAATTTTATAAAATTTAGAGCTACTTGTGTTTCTCAGCCATAAAGCTAAAAGAGAATTTTTTTAAATTAATTTATTTTAATTTTGGCTGTGTTGAGTCTTTGTTGCTGCGCGCGGGCTTTAGTTGCGGCGAGCGGGGGCCACTCTTTGTTGCAGTGCGCAGGCTTCTGATTGCGGTGTCTTCTCTTGTTGCAGAGCATGGGCTCTAGGCGCACGGGCTTCAGTAATTGTGGCACGTGTGCTCAGTAGTTGTGGCGCATGGGCTTAGTTGCTCCGCGGCATGTGGGATCTTCGCAGACCAGGGCTGGAACCTGTGTCTCCTGCATTGGCAGGCAGATTCTTAACCACTGTGCCACCAGGGAAGTCCCGCTAAAAGAGAATTTAAATCAGAGCAGAGATTTCTTTTTTCAAATCTTTATCATTTTCAGACTGCACATATACTAAAAGAACTGCTACAAAAAGCAATATCTGCACATTCATCAACGTACAGTGAAAGAATGCTTTGCCAGCTTTATTTATTCAGTGAGTTGGTTTTCCATATCATTAGGCAATTTTGGAAATCAACCAGCTATGATGGCATCAGAAAGTAGTACTTGAGTTACCGTTTTACCAAAATCACTGAACATTTCTAAGTAAATACCTCTAACGTAGTCATTCACTAATGTCTTGTCAACTGTATATATATTTAATTCTTAGCAATCGCAAATGCCACTTCATATAAAACCCATGAAACACTAATGTTTATATGTAGAATATTGAACATATGCTTTTATTGACTTTTAATTCAATGCTTTTTCTTTCAAATGATTCTTTTGGTTTTAAATTTTAATCCTTTATGTTTTGTGTATACAGTAGTCCCTCTTTATCCATGGGGGATACATTCCAAGACCCTCAGTGGATGCCTGAAACTGTGAATAATACTGACTCCTATATATACTATGTTTTTTTCTATACATACATATCTATGATAAAGTTTAATTTATAAATTAGGCACAGTAAGAGATTAACAGCAAAAACTAACAGTATCCTGTAATAAACGTTAGGTGAATGTGTTGTCTTTCTTTCTTTCAAAATATCTTATTGTACAAATGTATTGCTTTTCATCTTAACTAAGCACTTTTCATACACTGTGGTTGTAACTTTTGCAGTTTGAGGTGTAATAGCAAAACTATCACAAATTTCTTTTTCCTTCTTCACAATTTCATGGAAAGAAGATTTGTTTTTACTGTAGATCTTAGCAACTTCAGCATACAATTTTTTTCTTTCCTTATTAAGTTGAGAACTTTTCACTTAAAGGAAACATCTTACTCCTTCTCTTTGACATATCTCAATTACCAACATCATCACTCTTGCACTTTGAGGCCATTAATAAGTAAAATGATACTTGAACACAATTAATACCTCCACAGTCAATCTGATAACTGAGATGATATGGCTACTAAGTGACTAACAGGTGGGATATCCTGGAAAAGGTTGACTCACACCTTGGGCTGGATGGAGCAGGACTTCAAGCGATTTCATCATGCTACTCAGAACAGCATGCAATTTAAAACTTATAAATTGTTTATTTCTGGAATTTTTCATTTAGTGTTTTCAGACCATGGTTGACTGTGGGTAACTGAAACAGAGGAAAGCAATACTGTGGAAAAGGGTGGCAGGCCTACTACAAATGACTAATACATTTTGATGATTTCACGAATTCATTAGCTAAAACAGCCCCACAGATAATACACTATGGTTTCAGCACTTCACCATCAATTAGGGATAAATTCAATATATACACCAACATATTTTCAGGTAAATTTCATTGGAACTCTTTTTGCCTTATTTCTATGGAATCATTTCCACTGTCCACATTCAAATACTATTGCCACATTCAGCAAATTGTATCTTGTTAAAAAAAAAAAAAAAGTCTGGTGAAGCTTCTGCAGCCACATATAATTGGAGTTAAAGTAAATAATGAAAATTTTATTGCTCTGCTATAGAAAGTAATGTTATATGATAAATTATAAAACAGTCGATTAAAATTTAATGTGATTGTAAAAACAAGTAGATAAAAATAAGTGCTTATATATTCTCTATCTATATCTATATAGATATATCTATATCTCTATATCTCTATCTATATAATTTGGGGTTATATTTGGCAAAGTAACCATAAAAGGTCACACAATGTAACTGAGTTCTACTGCATATGACTGTGGATAGGCTTGAGGCATGGGCAATTCACTATATGAATTGGAAAACAAAGTGGTTAAACCCTGTTTATTCAAAGACATGAGTCCACCAGTCATGTTCTTAGATCTTGCAACAATGTCTAACTGCTGTAGGTTTTTCTAAATGCCTCCTCTCAGTCTCTCCTCATCAACTGGTAAAAAATAGTTCATGAACAGGCACCAATCTTTGGACCACACTGTGGGCAGCACTTTTGTAGAGAAGTCTCTCCTACAGGTCGATACAGTTCAGTACATTGGTTGGATCATAAGAAGATTGATGGTAAAGAACTGTTATGTCTAGAAAGACTTCATCATGCCCTACATACTGTGATAAGTGTTTTATATGGATTATCTAGTTTAATTCTCACACAACTCTTAAGAAGTTGATACCATTTCCATTCCCATTTTATAGGTGGAGAAACAGAAGCTTAGAAAGTTTAACTAACCAATTCCTATTTCATATTGTCTCTTCAGGTTAATTGAATGAGAGACAAAATGGGGTGCTACCTTGGCAGTAGAATTTGAAGGAATTCAAAAGACCTACTTGTCCACAAGTAATTCCGCATTGGCCCACCCTTCTTTCACACTGGCTTGAAATTGTAACTGATACAAGAGAAATGGTCTGTAGAAGGTTTAGGAGGGGCCTCCACGTTTGCATGGCTGTGTGCAATGTTTATCAGTAGTTGCCCTACATTTCTGCTAGGAGAGGAGGATAATAACAAGTCTCCGGGTGGCAGATGATTCCAGGCTCAGGATGCCAGAGGTGGGTTAGGGTTTAGGGGTCAGAAGCAGATGGGAAGTAAGGAAACCTGATCTGACCTTCATCCTTACAAGGAGCCTCAGCTCCTTGAGAATTAATTCCCTTCATTCTTCCTCTTTTGTCTTTTGATACCTTCCCATTCTCTCCCCAGCCTCCATTTTCCACTGAAACAGAGTAGCTTTAGTAGTAAGGCTTCTGTTTGAATTCTATAATAATTCCAGATGTATAGGACAGTAAAAGGTGACTCCATCCCCTAATCCTCTCTTGTGTTTTTCAGTAGGCTGAGTGACCTCTAAATGCCTGTCCTAGATAATTAAATAAACAGACCTACACTTTGTGTTAGCTCTACATTCATGGTGAATTGGCAGTAACTAATTTTAAAATTAAATATAAACTAATTGTGACCACTACCCCAATTCCTGATTCATCAACACTGCCACTGTGCCTTCATAATACAATGTTATTAGCCTGTGTGTGTGCATGTGTGTGTGCACATGTCTATGTGTTTGTTTCTACAGTTTCTGCCTCAGAATTCTAGAACCAAAGAATCTTCACAAGTACTTACACTCTAGGTACTTTCTAGAAAAACCCTTCTAAAACAAATCTAATTGTGTCATATTCCTGCTGAAAATCTGAGTAGTTTCTTACCACCATTAAAATGAAATCCAAAACCCTTAACAAGGATGTTAAGGTTCTTCCAGATCTCACCCCTGCTTGTCCTGTCTTTCCTTACCTTGCACACTCTAAGTAAACTGAAAGCCTTGCTGTTGTTTCAAAACTTTTTCCCTCTTTAGCTGGTCTCTATCCCATCTCCCTCTTTACCTGTGCAACTTCAACTCCTCCTTTAAGTTTCATCCTAGATGTTATTTCCCTTTGGGCAAAATCTCCCTTGGCATGACTTCTTTGCCCCTTCTCTATGCTTCTGTAGCCTGTCTTCCTTTTATTTCAGGGATTGCAGCTCTGTGGCTATTGCGTATTCAGCGGCCAGACTGTCCCACCCCTGTAATTGCCTTGATGGCAAGGGCCTTGCCTCTACTTTTGAGCAATGTATCAAAGCAATAAGCAAATGCTTAACTCATACAAGACTCTTAGTGAATGAGCGTTGAATGAATAAAGCTAGTCTCAATTATTATTGAAAAAGCTGCCATTACCTCCAAAATATTTCTCATAATTGGCATCACTTGACTTACGTTATATTATCCTACATTTCTTCAACCTTTGTAAATATAGTTAGCATTTTAATATATGTAATGTTGTGCTTGTTTACATATGTTTCTGAAAATATTGTTTTTATTATGCTTTTCTTCTGTCCCTGGTTATATGGTAAACTTTGGATTATTTTTAAAGAATTATAGTTTTATTATCAGGTATACACAATCACTTGAATTCATTACACAAATCAAATTGCTTTACCCTCTAGACTAATTATTTTAACTAAATGTAAATAGGATTTTCTAAAATGTTTTTGTATAATTTTTTAAATGAATACTATTGCATTTCTTTTTTTTTTTTTACTGTCAATTAGCTTTTAAATTATTTTAACTGATAATAATGCAAAATAACACTCCTGAAGCTCCTGTCAAGTTGTAATAGGTAGAATTAGAAATAATATTCCCTTGTTGTTAATATCAGAATTTATTGAGTGGAAGAAATCTTATTATTATAAGTTTGGCTTGTGAAATTTCATAGGACTAGAACAATGCTTTTGTGGGAAGTGAAGAACAATCTTGAGAAAGAATTGTTGTATAAAAATGTTGAGGGCGGGCTTCCCTGGTGGCGCAGTGGTTGACAGTCCGCCTGCCGATGCAGGGGACATGGGTTCGTGCCCCGGTCCGGGAAAATCCCACATGCTGCAGAGTGGCTGGGCCCGTGAGCCATGGCCGCTGAGCCTGCACGTCCGGAGCCTGTGCTCCGCAACGGGAGAGGCCACAAAAGTGAGAGGCCCACATACCGCAAAAAAAAAAAAAAAAAAAAATGTTGAGGGGGTTAGGAAATAAGTAGTCTTGTATATTTGTGAGGAATACTTAAGACATGTAGCTTCCTGTTAAATGTTCACCCCATTTATTCACATTATGCAGTTTCATATCCAGACCCCAGATAGAAAATGAACTCAAAATTGGGAGACAGATGTAGCAGCAGAAGCTGCTAGAGGCTGTGAATGTGCCTCAGAAGAGTTCAGCCCTGCCTGAGGCTGGTCCGCACCCAGCACAGCAGGATTCACTCCAGACACTTGGGGTGAGCAGATGCCTGCAGGTCATCTCTGCTGGAGCACAGTCTACACCACCACCACCACTACCACCACCACCCTATCACCATCAACAGGGGAAGAAGAAACCTCTACCAGGTATCAGGAGAGCTGCTGGCTCTCTGTTCCCAAGTGTGCTTCACAGAGAATTCACCAAAACAATATCCTTGTAAAAAATCCCAATACTATAACGAAAGAGCGCAAATCTTTCAAAATCCTCAAATATATACATTTGACAAGTGGTACGTAGAAGAAATGATTAAAATATATACAAACCAGGAGCTGCTTTATGATTGTTTTTCTGTGACTTTTGATTTGTTATCACTCCCTTATACCTCGCCTGTGATAGATTTAAGATCTCATACAAAACTTTAGCAATTAACACTTCAAGATATATTCACTGACTAATCCAACGAATCCTAGTTAAATATTTTCTCTGTCACATCTCAGTTGTCCCTGATTTTATAACCTCTTGGATCTAACACCAACTCTAATTTCTAGAAGGGAGTCATCTATGGTGAGGGGGGAAGGGCTTTGACCAATGGCAAAGGGGATTTGGGGCTTCACTCCACTAAACCATATGACTTCAAGTTGTCTATATTCATAGACAAGGGTTTACTCCTGTGATGCGCTCCTCTGTGTTGGTTGCAAAAGGGCAGGAGGTCATACTTTCTCTGCTTCCAGCACTGACACATGATACTTGCTTTTATAAACTTAATGAGTTTTATAAAAAATGCAAATAAACACTAGGGAAGACATTTCATACACTTTTTAAAATTGTGGGTTTCTTGTTCAGACTATATGCACACATAAAAGTCTCACATAATATTAAACCTTGGGGAGAAACACACTTCAAGCCTAACAATGTCAAAAAGTAATTATTTCCTTCAAGTTATGTCATCTTGACTTCAAATATACACTCATAGGCAGAATTTCTTGAAAGCCTAACTGGTTTTATTTTTACCCTCCTTTTCAACATGACATGAACTATAGCTCTCATCTTCAAACCGCTATAGATGTAGTTGTGATATAAATGTGAATAAATCCAAACAAACTAGTTCTAACCTTTTTAACCAGACTGAGGATATAGAAAGATAAATGAGTGGGCTTTATTTTTCTTTTAATCAGTTTGATTGGCCATCATGTTCAGTGATGGTGAGTAGAGGACTTGTCCCCCAAAATACTCAGGTCATTTACCACCAGAGGGCAGAGCTGAATGACCTCATTAAGTAATAGCCTTACAACACTTTGAGGATCTCCTGTAGTCCTTAGGCTAAGAGTTCCTAGGGTGGAATTTTGCCCATATCCCCATCTCCTGCTAACTCCTCTCTGTGCTCCCATGAACAGACACTCTAAATTCTTTGAATGAGCCTTGCTCTTTCCTATATGTTAGATAATCTATCAGGAATTTTCTTTACCAATCCCTCCTCCTGTCTGGACCTGACTAATGCCTACTCATCCTTTGAGTCTCAGCCCAGACATCACTTTCTTAGGAAAACCATTCCTAATCACACCTTTCTTCACCCACACTCACATACATACACACAAGACTAAGTTAGACCCAAGCCCCTCCTTCCCATAGTTTTGGTCACTTCTCCTTCTTTACCTCCACAGTGTTTGAAATTCTTGTTTAAAGTCTGTTTTCCCACAAGTCTCTAACACTAGGGGGAAGAGAATAATATTTCTCATTCTGAACTGAACCCTGAGCATAGCAGAGCATCTGATACATAGTAGGTGCTAGGTAAATGCAGAAGGAAGGAAAGAAGGGAGGGAAAAGAGAAAAGAAAGGTCCATACAAAATATTAAAATTTATATTCTAGCAGATTTAGAAGAAGCATATAGACATTCTCTGGTCTGGCTGGTTAGACTACAACTTACATCAAAATTCCTTTAGTTCTGGATCATATTAAGTCAACTTACCTTCTGTATTTGATCTGTTGAAAATGTAGCTCCTGTGTGGTTCACTGGGAAGATTCTGGAATGAAATTATACCAATTAGCTCAGCTAAGTGGAGGACACATTTATCTAAATTGGTCTCAGGTAACAAGGAGAGGAATGAGCTATGGTCTGTCATATGTGTTTGGCCCAGCTCTCTGCTCTGTGAGAAGCAAGTGATAAAACACTTTCTCTGGCAGAGACTGAATGGTTGTGTTCCAGAAACTGCAGGGCTACATGCAGGGCTACCTCTACCTACTCTGTGGGTAGAAGAATATATCCACTCCTTGACCAAGGCACTCTTAATGTTCTCCAAAGCTTGACTAGAATTTAGGCAAATTTCTTCCTTACTTTGGGCCCCAAGAATTCCCTTTTCTTAGAGTATTTACTTTTTTTTTTAACATCTTTATTGGATTATAATTGCTTTACAATGGTGTGTTAGTTTCTGCTTTATAACAAAGTGAATCAGTTATATATATACATATGTTCCCATATCTCTTCCCTCTTGCGTGTCCCTCCCTCCCACCTTCCCTATCCCACCCCTCTAGGTGGTCACAAAGCACCGAGCTGATCTCCCTGTGCTATGCGGCTGCTTCCCACTAGCTATCTATTTTACATTTGGTAGTGTATATATGTCCATGCCATTCTCTCACTTTGTCACAGCTTTTTACTTTTAAAGGCATGCCAGTGTCAATTCTTTCTCTGCGCCTTTGAAATGTAAAATTTCTCCCAGCCTCTTGCTAGCTTTACAACAGAGAAATTTTTTTCTCAGGCGCCTGGGAGCCATCCCTTTAAAATATGATCGTAAAAAGAGTGATAGCAGACCCCTATTGCCCAGTTTCTGTGGGAAGGTGGGAGCCTAATTTAGATAAATGACAATTATCAAACACAGATGGTTTAATCACATTGACCAAGCTCCACTCAGTGTCAGCCAGCACTTCCTCACTAGCTTATCCTAGCACTTCCACCTTTTGTTTCAGCAGAATTGAGTTCAGTATCTTTGGCCTATTGAAATAGTCTTGAATAAAGTCTTCTTTGCCTCTTTAACACTGTCTGGTGCAATTTTTCTTTGACCCCCTCTTGGGAAAGAATCATAGCCACTCACATGAGGTTGGGCCTAGCTCATACCTACACTTGAATTAAACTGGAGATATATCCCTCATGGCAGATGTGAATGTTCTAGAAAGTGAACAAACTTAAAAAATTTGAACCTACAACTGAAATGTCAGTGAACTGCCATTTAGTGAGCAGGAGAATTATTTTTATTTTGGGGAGTCAGATTGTTTTCTTTTAATGCTGTTATTTTGAAATAACATTAGGAAAAAAAAAAAGCATCATTTCTAAGAGATGCAAATTTGAACAATGTCCAGGAACAAAATCTGTGATTGTCATGTTTCTAAGCTAAATCAATTTTCTACGCTATATAATGCAGCTCGTATAATGGTTTTGACTGCAACCTTGATACCTTGCCTAGCTCTTATTGAGTACCCTGGGTACCTGGGTTTTATTTTCTTCAGGTTTGGAGAACAACTGATGGGCTTTGTGGTCTAGTTGTAAAGAGCAATGGGCTTGGGAGCCAGACTGCCTGGATCTGTATCCAGGATCCACCAGGACTCAGCTATTTGCCGAACATCTGACTCAGTAAAAATGAGTAGTACAGAATCTGGTGACTAGTAAATGCTCAATAAACGTTAGTTCTTGTAATTGTTACTGTCATCATCTTCATCATCACTTTCACTACTGTGAAAAACAAACAAGACCTTTTGATTCTATAATTTTCTATTCTCCACAAAAATTAAAAAAAGTCATTGATGGATAGCAATGTTGGCTTAAAATAGACTTTAAATCTTGTTGAATTGCTTCATTCATGCAAAACTCATAGCTCTATTTGTGAGACTTTTGTCTTTCTCTCTCCCCACCCCAATCCCTGCATTTTTTAGTGATGGCTGGGCAGACAGAGATGAAGTCATTGAAGGTTATGAGGTGGAAGCCAACGGGGGAATCACGATAAAGCTGCAGTCTCCAGAAGTCAGGTCCTTTGATGATTATTTCCTGAAACTGAGGCTGGACACTAATACACGGAATCCCTGGTTCCCTGAGTTCTGGCAACATCGGTTCCAGTGCCGCCTACCAGGACACATTCTGGAAAATCCCAACTTTAAAAGAATCTGCACAGGTAACTCATGTTTACAACATCACAACTCAGATTTTGGTCATCTCTTCCAGTTTGTTCAATAAGTATAGAAAGTGCCAAGGCTGGAGATACAAGAACTAAATTGCCAACTTAATTTATAAAATAGCTAAAATGAGGAGGGAGTGTGTATCGTCCCAAGGATTCATGTTTCTATATTCTGGAAACATGGAGACTGCTTTGGTCTCTGGTGGGACAAGTTATAAGAAAAGATAAATAAAGGAAACTGAGAATTCAGGTATTTAGTATTCAGGCCAGAGGGAAGAGATTGTATTGTATTGCAGGCATGCTTAGGAGATGCTAACCACAGACATAAGTAAGCAGCACTGGTTTGATCCCTTTTTCTTCTTTAGGACTTGCTTTGATATAAAAGTCAGCAGAAGATAAGATGTCACCTAGGGGCACACCACCAACGTGGGTGTATATGGGCACAAGTGACAAGAAGGGACAGATACTTCCCATGCACTACTCACTAGAGGCATGCCAAAGAAGGGTGGCGCATTGTTAGAGGTCTTTCAGGGCTTGATGAACTCCACAGGATGTCTCCCTTCTCCCTGCCACCAGGAACTACCAGAGCATTAAAGACTCTATCCATGACCAAATTTGTATTGTAGCACAGTGATGTGACACATATTTCCTATAACTAGACTGAGAAGATTTTATTTAGAAATGTCTAGAACCCATTCATTCACATAGCACATATAAAGCACTGAATATAGCACCCCCCCAAAAAAGAAGGACAGAAAGGTATAATTCATGACTCTTGACCTAGAGAAACTTGTGGTCTCTTTGGGTAAATCAAAACAGATAATATGCATGATATAGATAAATAACAACTAAAGACAATGAGTTTTTATTAGACAGGGTAAGAATAATGACAAAAACTAGTTCTACTTCTAATAACATTCACATTTTGATATTAGAAAATTATTTTAAAATACTGAAATATTTAAATCCAGTGATTTGTGTCTAACTTGATAAAATTCAGCAGAATTCACTGGGAAACTGCTTGGTGGGAATCTATTTTCAATCAATCAAGGTTTTTAGAAATTCTTTGCTATGGCTTCTTGGGAGGCTAAGAGCTAGGAGAAGAGGAAAAGAGTTGCTGAACAGCTAACCACCTCTGTCACATATCTCTACTGACTTCTCTCTTCTCTCAAATAATAGACCAATAGAAGTTAAGAATTCTAGTGGACCAATAAGCCACCTAGTGCATTCTCCTTATTTGCAAAATGAAGACATTGAGGATAAAGGGGCAACATTTCCTTAGGTTCATTTAGTTAATGGCAGCAATGGAATTAGAACACTCACCTCCTAAATACCAAAGTAGCTTGACTACTTTGGACTTAGAATTTAGTAATAGATTGTCTTTTATTGTTTTCTAATGAATGTTGTTTTCTTAAACTGTAAGATCTTTGAAGATAGGGAGTTCTTGTAACCCTCATAGAACCTGTACACCACTGATCTCTGGAATCTCAGTCATTTCTTACTAATGTATTGATCAGTTAATTTATGTTGTTGTCAACGAGTTTTACTTTATTTAAGGAAAACTTAGGACTATTATTTTTCTAAATGAAATATATTTCACTGATTCCACGTTCAACAAAATTTATTAAGCACCTAGTATATGCAAGGCTTTATTCTAGGAGATGGAAATACAGCAGAAAACAAAAGAGATAAACAACTATTTCAATAACCTTACATTTCAGTGCAGGGAAATAAATAGAACAAAAATAAATTAAGCAAAATATATTCTCATTTAAGTGATCATAAGAGCATGTTAAAAGAGAATGGCCAGAGAAAGCCTCACTGAGATGGAGACATTTGATTAAAGATGTGAGAGTGAGCCATGCAAACACCTGGGAAGGGCATTCCAAGCAGAGGAATAGCAAATAAAAAGATGCACCGGCATGCCCGGCTTAGTGGGAGAACAGTAAGGAGCTCAGACTGCCTGAAGCCAGTGAGTACGTTGAATAGCAGGTGATAAGTCAGAGAGGCACACAGGGGAACAGGTCCTGCAGGACTTAACTGTCCCTTGTGAAAACTTTGGCTTTGTTCTGAGAGAGACGGAAAGCCACTGGGAAGTTCGAGCACAGTAGAGACAGGATCAGCCTTACTTTTTCTGAACAGAATTACTCTTGCTGCAGTTTTTAAGTTTTGACAAAAGGGGGAAAGTCAGAAGAAGGAAGCAGAGCAGTTAGGAGGTTGCTGTAATAATGTAGGTGAGAGTGTGGTGGATTGGGCCATGGTTTTGGCAAGCAAGATGGAGAGAGCTGCTTGAATTCTGAGGATATTTTGAATGAGAGCTGAGGGGATTTGCTGATAGAATTGTGAAAAATGACTCTGGTCTGAGCAACTGAAAAGAAGGTGTCACCATTGACTCAGATGAGGAAGACTCCAGGAAAAGCAGGTTAGGGAAAGAGCTAAATTTCAGATGAGTTAAGCTTGAGATGCCTGTTAATGATACAACTGTATATGTCACTTTGATACTGTGTTTCATTAGTAGAGTTCAGAATATTACTTTTTAAACATGTTTTGATGTCTTTATTTAAGGATTTCCAGGAAAATATCTTGAGACCTGAGCTTTCAAAACAAAAGTTAGAATTCTGCAGCCATGTACAATAATACTTTGGGTTTTCATTTGTCACAGTATATGCAAATGTCAAGGTTAAAATCTAAACTTGGTTAACATTCATAACAGGAAAAAAAGATTGGCACACTCATGAATTGTTCTTATATTATGCTTGACTCTCAAAGCTATTTTTAAGAGCTTCTTATTTGATTATAAAATTTGATAAACATGTTTTTATTTGCATTTCATTCTGGAGTCAAGTTCAGCAAATATTTCCCTTTGTTCTTAGTTCTAAGGAAGACAGAAGGCTTATTTAACTTCTCTAGTTGGAACTAATTCATAAAAGTTGTTCATCTTTTCTGCTGCAAAAATCCTAGCATTTTATGTCTGTGTGCATACATTCATGTAAACTTACTCTTCAGTTTTAATCTGTGTAGGGAATTGGCTTCAATTTTATTGCAGGTCAACATAAAATTTCACTTCATGTATCATTCTTATCTACTTGATATTCTTGAATATTAAATGAATTCCGTAGTCTTCTAATGAATATGCAGACACACTTATGAAAATTAATGTAAAGAAATAGAAGTAACCTTTCCATACTATTCATAGCTACACTTTCTGAAATTTATTTTTACCTCTTCTAATTGGGTCATTTTGGTGTTTTGCAAAGTTTTGATATTGCCGTTAGTTTCCATAGAAACATTTATTGAGCTTAATTTCAGATGTCACTATTTAAATAAAGAGTTTACATGCTCTGGATTGTCAGTTTGAATATTAAGGCTCCTGAGCTCAGGCTGAATAATTTTGGAATCACTGTGGCTAATTAAAAAGTACTTCATGCAAAGTCTACATCACTGCTTAATTAGTTGAGTATATCAAGGGACTGGAGATGTGTTGGAAAAGCACTAACTAAAACATCAAAGTCTAACTTGTAAAAAATTAATCATTGTGAGATTGATTGATTCAAGATGGCAGACGGACGTGCTCTCACTCCCTCTTGTGAGAGCACCAGAATCACAACTAACTGCTGAGCAGTCATCAACAGGAAGACACTGGAACTAACAAAAAAGATACCCTACATCCAAAGACAAAGGAGAAGCCACAATTAGATGATAGGATGGGTGCAATCACAATGAGATCAAATCCCATAGCTGCTGGGTGGGTGACTCACGAACTGGAGAACACTTATACCACAGAAGTCCACAAACTGGAGTGAAGGTTCTGAGCCCCACATCAGGCTTCCCAATATGGGGGTCCAGCAACAGGAGGAGGAATTCCTAGAGAATCAGACTGTGAAGGCTAGTGGGATTTGATTGCAGGACTTTGAGAGGACTGGGGAAAACTGAGACTCCACTCTTGGAGGGCACACACCAATTAGTGTGCACATCAGGACCCAGGGGAAGGAGCAGTGACCCCATAGGAGACTGAACCAGACCTACCTGCTAGTGTTGGAGGGTCTCCTGCAGAGGCGGAGGGCGGCTGTGTCTCACTGTGAGGACAAGAACACTGGCAGCAGAAGTTCTGGAAAGTACTCCTTGGTGTGAGCCCTCCCAGAGTCCGCCATTAGCCCCACAAAAGAGCCCAGGTAAGCTCCAGTGTTGGGTTGCCTCAGGCGAAACAACCAACAAGAAGGGAACCCAGCCCCACCCATCAGCAGACAATTGGATTAAAGTTTTACTGAGCTCTGCCCACCAGAGCAACAGCCAGCTCTACCCACCACCAGTCCCTCCCATTAGGAAACTTGCACAAGCCTCTTAGCCTCATCCACCAGAGGGCAGACAGCAGAAGCAAGAAGAACTACAATCCTGCAGCCTGTGGAACAAACACCACATTCACAGAAAGACAAGATGAAAAGGCTATGTACCAGATGAAGGAACAAGATAAAACCCCAGAAAAACAACTAAATGAAGTGAAGATAGGCAAAATTCCAGAAAAAGAATTCAGAATAATGATTGTGAAGATAACCCAGGACCTCGGAAAAAGAATGGAGGCAAAGACCGAGAAGATGCAAGAAATGCTTAACAACGACCTAGAAGAATTAAAGAACAAACAAACATAGATGAGTAATACAATAACTGAAATGAAAAATACACTAGAAGGAATCAATAGCAGAATAACTGAGGCAGAGGAATGGATAAGTGACCTGGAAGACAGAATGGTGGAATTAACTGCTGTGGAACAGAATAAAGAAAAAAGAATGAAAAGAAATGAAGACAGCCTAAGAGACCTCTGGGACAAAATTAAACACAAAAAACATTCGCATTACAGGGGTCCCAGAAGGAAAAGAGAGAGAGAAATTACCCGAGAAAATATTGGAAGAGATTATAATCGAAAACTTCCCTAACATGGGAAAGGCAATAGCCACCCAAGTCCAGGAAGTGCAGACAGTCCCATACAGGATAAACCCAAGGAGAAACTCACTGAGACACATAGTAATCAAATTGGCAAAAATTAAAGACAAAGAAAAATTATTGAAAGCAGCAAGGGAAAAACAACAAATAATATACAAGGGAACTCCCATAAGGTTAACAGCTTATTTCTCAGCAGAAACTCTACAAGCCACAAGGGAGTGGCATGATATATTTAAAGTGATGAAAGGGAAGAACCTACAACCAAGATTACTCTACCTGTCAAGGAGCTCTTTCAGATTCGATGGAGAAATCAAAAGTTTTACAGACAAGCAAAAGAGAATTCAGCACCACCAAACCAGCTCTACAACAAATGCTAAAAGAACTTCTCTAAGTTGGAAACACAAGAGAAGAAAAGGACCTACAAAAACAAACCCAAAACAATTAAGAAAATGGTAATAGGAACATACATATCAGTAATTACCTTAAACGTGAATGGATTAATGCTCCAACCAAAAGACATGGGCTTGCTGAATGGATAGATAAACAAGACCCATATATTTGCTGTGTACAAGAGACCCATGTCAGACCTAGGGACACATACAGACTGAAAGTGAAGGGATGGAAAAAGATTCCATGCAATTGGAAATCAAAAGAAAGCTAGAGTAGCAATGCTCATATCAGATAAAATAGGCTTTAAAATAAAGAATGTTACAAGAGACAAGGAAGGACACTACATAATGATCAAGATATCAATCCAAGAAGAAGATATAACAATTATAAAGATATATGAACCCAAGACAGGAGCACCTCAATACATAAGGCAACTGCTAACACCTATAAAAGAGGAAGTTGACAGTAACACAATAATAGTGGGGGACTTTAACCCCTCATTTACACCAATGGACATATCATCCAAAAAGAAAATTAATAAGGAAACACAAGCTTTAATTGACACAATAAACCAGATAGATTTAATTGACATTTATAGGACATTCTATCCAAAAACAGCAGATTACACTTTCTACTCAAGTACGCATGGAACATTCTCCAGGATAGATCACATCTTGGGTCACAAATCGAGATTCAGTATATTTAAGAAAATTGAAATCATATCAAGCATCTTTTCTGACCACAACTCTATGAGATTAGAAATCAATTACATGGAAAAAAATGTAAAAAACACAAACACATGGAGGCTAAACTATACATTACTAAATAATCCAGAGATCACTGAAGAAATCAAAGAGGAAATCAAAAAATACCTAGAGACAAATGATAATGAAAACACGACAATCCAAAACCTATGGGACGCAGCAAAAGCAGTTCTTAAGAGGGAAGTTTATAGCTATACAAGCCTACCTCAAGAAACAAGAAAAACTCATATAAACAGTCTAACCTTAACCTAAAGGAACTAGAGAAAGAACAACAAACAAAACCCAAAGTTAGCAGAATGAAAGAAATCATAAAGATCAGAGCAGAAATAAATGAAATAGAAACAAAGAAAACAATAGCAAAGATCAATAAAACTAAAAGCTGGTTCTTTGAGAAGATAAACAAAATTGATAAACCATTATCCAGACCCATCAAGAAAAAGAGGGAGAGGACTCAAATCAATAAAATTAGAAATGAAAAAGGAGAAGTAACAACAGACACCACAGAAATACAAAGCATCCTAAGAGACTACTACAATCAATGCTATGCCAATAAAATGGACAACCTGGAGGAAATGGACAAATTCTTAGAAAGGTATAACCTTCCAAGACTGAACCAGGAAGAAATAGAATATATGAACAGACCAATCACAAGTAATGAAATTGAAGCTGTCATTAAAACTCTTCCAACAAAAAAAGTCCAGGACCAGATGGCTTCACAGGTGAATTCTATCAAACATTTAGAGAAGAGCTAACACACATCCTTCTCAAACTCTTCCAAAAACTGCAGAGGAAGGAACACTCCCACACTCATTCTATGAGGCCACCATCACCCTGATACAAAAACCAGACGAACTACAAAAAAAGAAAATTACAGGCCAATATCACTGATGAATATAGATGCAAAAATCCTCAGCAAAATACTAGCCAACAGAATGCAGAAAAACCCCTTAAAAGGATTATACACCATGATCAAGTGAGATTTATCCCAGGGATGCAAGGATTCTTCAATATATGCAGATCAATCAATGTGATACACCATATTAACAAATCGAAGAATGCTAACCATATGATCGTCTCAATAGATGCAGAAAAAGCTTTTGTCGAAATTCAACACCAATTTATGATAAAAAGTCTCCAGAAAGTGGGGATAGAGGGAACCTACCTCAACATAATAAAGGCTATATATAACAAACCCAGAGCAAACATCATTCTCAATGGTGAAAAACTGAAAGCATTTCCTCTAAGATCAGGAAAAAGACAAGGTTTCCCACTCTCACCACTATTATTCAACATAGTTTTGGAAGTCCTAGCCATTGCAATCAGAGAAGAAAAAGAAATAAAAGGAATAAAAATTGGAAAAGAAGAAGTAAAACTGTCACTGTTTGCAGATGACATGATACTATACATACAGAATCCTAAAGATGTCACCAGAAAACTACTAGAGCTAATCAATGTATTTGGTAAAGTTACAGGGTACAAAATTAATGCACAGAAATCTCTTGCATTCCTATACACTAATGATGAAAAATATGAAAGAGAAATTAAGAAAACACTCCCATTTACCATTGAAACAAAAAGAATAAAATACCTAGGAATAAACCTATCTAGGGAGACAAAAGAACTTTATGCAGAAAACTGTAAGACACTGATGAAAGCAATTAAAGATGATACCAACAGATGGAGAGATACACCATGTTCTTGGATTGGAAGAATCAACATTGTGAAAACGACCCTACTACCCAAAGCAATGTACAGCAATCTATTAAATTACCAATGGCATTTTTCACAGAACTAGAACAAGAAATTTTACAGTTTGTATGGAAACACAAAAGACCCTGAATAGCAAAAGTAATCTTAAGAAAGAAAAATGGAGCTGGAGGAATCAAACACCCTGACTTCAGACTATACTACAAAGCTACAGTAATTAAGACAATATGTTACTGGCAGAAAAACAGAAATATAGATCAATGGAACAGGCTAGAGAGCCCAGAGATAAACCCATGCACCTATGGTCAACTAATCTATGACAAATGAGGCAAGGATATACAATGGAGAAAATACAGTCTCTTCAATAAGTGGTGCTGGAAAAACTGGAGAACTACATGTAAAAGAATGAAATTAGAACACTCCCTAACGCCATAGCCAAAAGTAAACTCAAAATGGATTAGAGACCTAAATGTAAGACTGGACACTATAGATCTCTTAGAGGAAAACATAGGAAGAACATACACTTTGACATAAATCAGAGCAAGATCTTTTTTGATCCACCACCTAGAGTAATGGAAATAAAAATAAACAAATGGGACCTAATGAAACTTAAAAACTTTTGCACAGCAAAAAAACCATAAACAAAATGAAAAGATAACCCTCAGAATGGGAGAAAATATTTGCAAATGAAGCAATTGATAAAGAATTAAACTCCAAAATTTACAAGCAGCTCAGTATCAAAAAAACAAACAACCCAATCCAAAACTGGGCATAAGACCTAAATAAACATTTCTCCAAAGAAATTATACAGATTGCTAACAAACACATGAAAGAATGCTTAACATCACTAATCATTAGAGATTTGCAAATCAATACTAGAGTGAGGTATTACTTCACACTGGTTAGAATGGCCATCATCAGACATCTACAAACAATAAATGCTGGAGAGGGTATGGAGAAAAGGGAACTCTCTTGCCCTGTTGGTGGGAATGTAAATTGATACAGCCACTATGGAGAACTGTATGAAGGTTCCTCAAAAAACTAAAAATAGAACTGCCATATGTCCCAGCAATCCCACTACTGGGCATATACCCTGATAAAACCATAATTCAAAAAGAGTTATGTACCACAATGTTCATTGCAGCTCTATTTACAATAGCCAGGACATGGAAGCAACCTAAGTGTCCATCAACAGATGCATGGATAAAGAAGATGTGGCACATATATACAATGGAATGTTACTCAGCCATAAAAAGAAATGAAATTGAGTTATTTGTAGTGAGTGGATGGACCTAGAGACTGTCATACAGAGTGAAGTAAGTCAGAAAGAGAAAAGCAAATACCATATGCTAACACATATATATGGAATAAAAAAAAAATTGGTTTTGAAGAACCTAGGGGCAGGACATGAATACAAACACAGACATAGAGAATAGACTTGAGGACATGGGATGAAGTGAGAGAGTGGCATGGACATATATACACTACCAAATGTAAAATAGATAGCTAGTGGGAAGCAGCTGCATAGCACAGTGAGATCAGCTCGGTGCTTTGTGACCACCTAGAGGGTGGGATAGGGAGGGTGGGAGGAGGGGAGATGCAAGAGGGAAGAGATATGGGGATATATGTATAACTGATTCACTTTGTTATACAGCAGAAACTAACACACCATTGTAAAGCAGTTATACTCCAATAAAGATGTTAAAAAAAAAGAACACACACACACACAAATGACTAGAAGAAAAACAGAAAACAAAACAAAAAAACACTAAATATGGTACAGAAAGTTTTCATGATTTTTGTTGTTACTATTTTTGGATTGTTCCCTCACTGTAGGTTACTAAATATGTAATTATTGTTCTACAAACATGACCGTTTTGTGCTTCCTTGAAAACAAATATTACCATTTTGTTGAAATATGGCAATATTAAGATTTGCTGTGGCTGGCAGCATATTAACTGTATGAATATACCAGGTTCATTATATACTCACCAGCCTTTTTCATAATCTAGTGTATTTACAGCCATAATTTTACTTTCTCCCCTTATTCTTTGTACCAGTGGGGAACAGATTGTCACAATGCTTTTTAAAGCTAGTATATCCTTGTACTTGGTTATTATCCAAGACTTAATGAAAGAATTTTGTTGACATCTCTAATGCTTACCAATAGATTAGCACTAGTAAGATAATGACAGCCAGTCTGATTGGACAAAATTTCGAGACCTTCCGGGCATGTGTATTATTGCCCCAGTAGTTTGGAGACTGCCATTCACAATTTTTAGATTGGTACTACTTTTTATAATATTTTTGCCTCATCAGGTTTTAAACTTTATGAACATTCTGTTTTGTATTAACTTATTATGTAAGGTTGTATGAAATTGGTCCATTACAGTTTGATCCAGATTAAGATCATCTATGAACTGAAATAGGTTCCAGTTTACTTCAGCCCATTAGGTCCCAGGGTAATAACTTCTCTTTGCCTTTATAAGCCCAAATACCAGTATGCACTCCTGAAGAATATCATCAGCCTTTAACCATGACGTCGTGAATCCGGATTGACCTTACAGTTTATTAGTTCCAAGTCTAGGTCTCAAGAGGCTTGACATACTGCCATTCTCTTTCTTGGAGTCCTCCCTCAGCTATATGTACAAGCCTGAGTTAGCCTTCCAGAAGGTGAGAAATAACATGGAGCAGAAATAGGATAACTTCTCTACTGAGGTCATTCTGAGTAAGCCAATTCCCAGCCAATCCGCTAGCTTACTGTTGACATATAAACAAGCCCAGCTGAGATGAGTCATGTGCAGCCCAGAGCAGCTGAACACCCCAGTTGACCCCCCCAGATTCATGAACTAAATAAATGCTGTTGTTTTAAGCCACTGAGGCTTGGAGTAGTTTGTTATGCAGCATTATTGTGGCAATAGATGACTGATAATGGGTCTCCATAACCCTATATCCCATGACCCTCACATGGAGCAATAGTTGGTTTAAATAAACTAAAGAACATAATTCCTCAACTCAACGCTGGTAGAATTCTCAGTCTTTCCTCGCTGCAAGAAGAATAGTACAATATTGCACCCTATATCTCATGGAGCAAAGCCAAACATTTTTATAGATCCTGCAATGAAGATTTCAAAGCCCCCTGATCCAAGGCAGTAAAACTATTCTTAAGAATTCTGTTGTGCATACAGAAAGTGCTGATTAATGGGTCACAGTTACAGCTGAGCCAAAGAAACACCCTTAAAACAAAACTGTCATAGGTTCTTGGACTGTGCTGGTAGAAGTTGCCTTATGGAAATAAGTTTCAAAGGCCTTAGAAGTTCTTAGTCCTTTTGAGTTACAGCAAGTTACCCTAAACTTGGTGGCTTAAACAATGAACATTTACTTCTCATAGTTCTGGAGGCTAGAAACTCTGAGATAAGGGGTGCCAGGATGATCAGGTTCTGGTGAGGGCCCTTTTCTTGGTTTCATCACAGAATGGAAAGAGGAAGCAAGGTCTTTTCTCACAAGGGCACTAATCACATCATGAGGGCTCCATACTCAAGACCTAATTATCTCCCCAAATCCCTATCACCAAATACCATCACATTGGAGATCAGGGTTTAAACATAAGAATTTTGAGGAGACACAAACATTCAGTCCATAGCAGGTGTGTTTATATCTTTTGGTTGGAAGAATGAAAATAAACTGACCTGTTTCACATCTAGACATCATAATTTCTTAGACCAATCTCATTAGACATAGATGAAGTCCTGAAAATAATATTGTACTATAAGCATAGTCTTGGTCTGCCTATTTCTTTTCTGTTTTAAATTTTGGTTGATGGGTCTGCCTATTTCCTTTTTTTGTATTTTTTAATTTAATTTTTAAAAATTTTACACAATTTTTAAAGTTACTTTCCATTTACAGTTATTACAAAATATTGGCTATATTTCCCATGTTGTACAATACATCTTTCAGCCTATCTTACACCTAATAGTTTCAGCCTATCTTACACCTAAGAGTCCACTCCCCACCCCTACATTGCCCCTCCCCCACTCCACTGGTAACTACTACTTTCTTCCCTATATCTGTGAGTCTGTTTCTTTTTGTTGTACTCACTAGTTGTTGTTGTTTTTTTAGATTCCACATATAAGTAATATCATACAGTATTTGTCTTTCTTTGTCTGACTTATTTCACTTAGCATAATGTCCTCCAAGTCCATCTATATTGCTGCAAATGGCAAAATTTCATTCCTTTTTATAGCTTCGTAGTATTCCATAGTGTGTGTGTGTGCGTGTGTGTGTGTGTGTGTGTGTGTGTAGATATAGATATAGATATACCACAGCTTCTTTATACATCATCTGCTGATTAACACTTAGGTTGCTTCCATATCTTGGCAATTGTAAATAATGCTGCCATGAAGATTGGGGTGCATGTGTCTTTTCAAATAAGTGTTTTTGTATTTGTTCTTATAAATATATACCCAGGAGTGGAATTGCTGGGTCATATGGTAATTTTATTCTTAGTTTTGTGAGGAGCCT
Source organism: Aethalodelphis obliquidens (assembly GCF_003676395.1). Taxonomy (NCBI): domain Eukaryota; kingdom Metazoa; phylum Chordata; class Mammalia; order Artiodactyla; family Delphinidae; genus Aethalodelphis; species Aethalodelphis obliquidens. The sequence continues at coordinate 18,690,709 of NW_020837947.1, read as the reverse complement.
CCATACTCTTTTCCACAGTGACTACACCAACTTACATTCCCACCACCAGTAGACAAGGATTGCCTTTTCTCCATCCTCACCAGTATTTGTTATTTGTGTTCTTTTTGTTGATAGCCATTCTGACAGGAGTGAGGTGATATCTTATTGTGGTTTTGATTTGCATTTCCCTGATGATTAGCTATTCTGAGCATCTTTTCATGTGCCTGTTGGCCTTCTGCATTTACTCTGGAAAATGTCTATTCGGTTCTGCCCATTTTTAAATTGGGTTTTTTGTTTTTTTATGTTGAGTTGTATGAACTGTTTATGTATGTTAATACATAACATACATTGGATATTAATCAACAACATTGGATATTAATCCTTTATTGGTCATATCATTTGCAAATATTTTATCCCATTCAGTAGGTTGTATTTTCATTTTGTCAATGGTTTCTTTTGTTGTGCAAAAACTTTTAAGTTTGATTAGGTCTTTTTGTTTACTTTTGCTTTTATTTTCTTTGCTTATGAGACAGATCCAAAAAGTATTGCTGCGATTTATGTCAAAGAGTGGTCTGCCTATGTTTTCCTTTAGGAGTTTTATGGTATCTGGTCTTACATTTAGATCTTCAATCCATTTTGAGTTTATTTTTGTATATGGTATTAGAAGATGTTCTAATTTCATTCTTTTACACTGCATGGAATTTACCACTAGGAAACATACTCAAGTATGTTGTCCAGTTTTCCCAACACCACTTACTGAAGAGACTGTCTTTTTTTCTTTGTATATTATTCTTGCTTCCTTTGTCATAGATTAATTGACCATAAGTGTGTGAGTTTATTTCTGGGCTCTCTATCTTGTTACATTGATCAATGTGTCTGTTTTTTGTGCTAATAACATACTTTTTTGATTATTGTAGCTTTGTAGTATAGTCTGAAGTCAGGGACCATGATTCTTCCAGCTCTGTTCTTCTTTCTTGAGATTGTTTTAGCTATTCCAGGTCTTTTGTGTTCCCATACAAATTCAAAAACTATTTGTTCTAGTTCTGTGAAAAATGCCATTGGTATTTTGATAGGAATTGCATTGAATCTGTAGATTGCCTTGGGTAGTGTGGCCATTTTGACAACACTGTTAAAGAACACAGTATATCTTTCCATCTGTTTGTGTTGTCTTCAATTTCTTTCCTCAGTGTCTTAGAGTTTTCCAACTATAGGTCTTTTGCCTCCTTATGTAGATTTATTCCTAGGTATTTTATTCTTTTTGCTGCAATGGTAAGTGGGATTGTTTCCTTAATTTCTCTTTCTGATACTTTGAGGTTGGTGTATAGAGATGCAACAGATTTCTGTATATTAATTTTGTATCCTGCCTATTTCTTATTAATACATTTGACCTGCACTGTCAAATGTGGTAGCCACTAGTGTCTGTTTATATCAATTTCTATTTGTTTATTTATTTACTTATTTATAATTTACATAACATTATGTTAGTTTCAGGTGTACAACAATGCAGATAATGGTTTAATATTTGTATATATTCTACCCATACCCACCCCCATCAGCAGGCAACCACTTATTGGTTTTATGTCACTACAGTTAATTTGTGATTTCTGCACTTTAATGGAATTGTACATTGTGAACTCCTTTTTGTCTGCCTTCTTTCACTCAGCACAATTATTTTGAGATTCATCATTGTACTGCATGTATCAATGGTTCATTCCTTTTAATTGCTGAGTAGTGTTCCACTATATGGATATATCACAATCTGTTTTATTCATTCACCTGGTGTTGGGCAATTGAGTTGTTTATAGTTTTTGATATTACAAATCAAGTTGCTATGAACATCCATCTACAAGTCTTTGTTTGGACATATGCTTTCATTTCTTTTGAGTCAAGTCCTAGGAGTAGAATGTAAAAAAGTAACTTCTTTTTATTTCCTCCGTGGTCTATTCATTTTGGAGATATGGAAACAGGAATATGAATCAGTTTGGATAGACTGGGCAGTAACTAATGACTCCAAATGCCAGTACCTTCAAAGTACACACTTAGTTCTGGCTCAGGTCCCATTTCCTCTGCAGGTTTTCTGTGCCTTTTCTCCAGGTTATCTTTACTGCAAAACCAAGTTGACAGTGAAGATTCTGTCTGGAACATTGCCCATTACTACAGAGGAAAAAGAGGGTATGGAAAATCATGTGCTGGCTCTTAGAGTTTCTACCTGGAATTGACATTCACTACTTTTAATAATATTTCATTGACCAAAGAAAGTTACATCAGCCTGACCTGATATCAGTGAGTGGAGAAGTATCATACTTTCCTTGGAAAGGCAGCAAATATTGATATTTTGTGAACAACAATAGATCTACCATACTCTGTCTTTCTGGTTGAAATTATTTAGGTAAATTATTTAGATAAATCTAATTTCTTCCTGCAAAATACATTCATCTACTCTCCAACAGAAACAATGCAAGTGACCCATCCAATGATCAGGCTCAAAGTTTAGGATCATATAAAATTCTCTACAACAGGCCGAACATGGCTCTTCTTTCATGGTCCCGTGTGTGAGAGAGACAAGTTAGCTGTCCTCTGCACCCAGTGCGTAATGGGGGAGAAATGAAAGAATTGTAAAAATAATCATTTTGGAAAAGGCAAAGTCTTAGAGATACACAGCAGTGATTGGTCCACAGAAATTCTAAAATTCCACTCAGAAGATAGCCCAAGTGTCCCTTACTGGCATTGGGAAACATTCTCTGAGTGAGCTCTGATGTTTTCCCTGGGAGAAGTTCCAAGTCTGGTGTTCTCCATGGACTTTGCATCCAGTCTCAGTAAGGTCCCTCCTTTTCAATCATCCTTTTTGATGTCTTCTGATGAGGCATTTGGCATTGTCTTCTTTGGGGGCCAAGCAACTTTTTCAGTCTGCTTCCTGGCCCTAAAATGTTGGGGCACAAAGACCATTTTAAGTCTCCAGTGGTCACAATATCTTTTAGTCTAGGCTGGTAGCTTTTTTTTTCTTTGTAAAACTCTTTCAAAAAATGTAGCTTTCTTTTTAACTAGGTTATCCATCACAACATGTGCCAGTAGCTATGCCTACAATTCTTTTTTAGAGAATCCTCACCTTCTAGTCTTAATTTTAGAAACATTGAGCCTAACCGACTTCTGATGAAAAACCAGTCTTTGCCTCTTCTCTCTTAGCAGTTTTGTTCATCTGAAAAATTTATGGCTGCAAATTAATTCCTAAAGAGATTTTAGTATAACAATATGAGTTTTTATTTGATCTTTGTCATGAAGCTGAATTTTCATTTGTCCTTTGTAGCATAAAGACCTTCTCAGTTTTATCTTTTAAGAATTGGAAATGAGAATCCATTTTACTTTCATCTCTGTACATTTAATTTTCCTACCTCCTTACCTAAATATGAAAGCTCATTTGATAAAATACCTGCCTTCCAAGTTATCACAAGTCACAATGTTATTGAATGTTATATCACTGTATAATAGTGAATTTATGTCCCTTTGGATCCTGGTCATAGTTTCCTTGCCATCTGCTACCTGTTTCTATAAGCTTCATGTTTTATGATTCATTGTTGTTTTTGCTGTTGTAGCATCCACCTAATTTTAGGTACCAATTTACTTTTTGGTCAGAATAAGTTAGGGTATACTGTTATAACAAATTACCCTTAACTTAATGTCTTATATCAGGAAATAGTTATTTCTCATACATGCCACATGTTCATTATGTGTTAGTTAAGACTACTCCATGTCTTTGGCACTCTGGGAGCCAGTCTTATAGAACAGCTACTATCTGGAACATTAATAATTGTAGCATGATCAGTGTGGTCTAGATTTAAAGCTTCTGCTAAAAGTTGTACATGTCACTTCACTAACATTTAATCGATCAAAGCCACTGCTATGGCCCAGCCAAATACCACTAGAGGGAGGAAATATAATCCATCCCAAGGGAAAGACATCTAATATTTGTGAGCAATAATACAATCTATAAAACTTAAACCAAGATTAACACTACAGCCACAATCTTATGTGCCTAAAATATATGTATGGCTAAAAGTTTTGGAATTTTAAACTCAGACCTTTAATTGGCAGAATTACTGTGTCAAGATGCCTTGATATATTTTTGCCAAAGATGAAGAAAAATTTTCTTCCTCTTTACCAGGGGCTAAATTAATTGTAGGTCATTTTTATTAAAACAGTGAATGAAAGATCCAGAACTCCAAACAGTGAGACATTAGCCAGAAGGGCATGTCAACAAAATGCCTTTCTTTTCTAATTAAGGTAAGGTTAAGTAATAATTAGGTATTACTGTACAGAGTTTTCATGTTTCCACTAGTGACATCTTTGTTTAAAGGCTCTGAAATTGGAGTTTATTCCCATCTTAGGAAGGACAAAAAGAAAGGGGTTCCTAGATAGTCAGACACAGCAAACTGCTCTAACCGAGGGGTCTTTCTTCCTAGATTTGACCTAAGATGATTGACATTCAAGGGCAGTGATAGGATTTCCTTTCTCATGTGGGGCATGAGAGGTCAATATTACCTCTTAGCAACACAGTTATTTCTTGCAAAATAACAAGCATGCACAAATTCTTATGACATTGTAAAAAGGTTGTTAAGTGTCTCAGGGTTATATTTCCCCCTTCTCATTGTAATTTATTTACATCAACCCCTAGGTATAAAATGGCCTCAGCCTGGCTGCATCATCTTCTCTTAAGTGACAGTTTTCCAAGTCTCTATGTTCAAAGGTTAAGAAGATATTGTAATGTAGCAAATGGCTAAGAATTCTCAGTTGCAACCTTCTTCACAGGATTATCCGAGTCCCTGGCACAATGTTATTAGGCATTACACTTTTTAAAATTCCTAAAATAATATGTGAAAATTAGTGTCATTTTAATTTTTACCTTTCTTATTATCACTGAGGCTGAATATTTTCTCAGATTTTATAATTTTTAAAACTTTTATCTTCCAAGACGTCCTTTATCAGAATGCTCTTTCTTGAAATTAAAATTGTTTTTACTTTTTAAATTCTTGTTATAAACTTGTACTTTGTCATTTTAAAATCTGTACACAATAAAATCTGTACACAATAAATCAGTCTTGGCCTTTGAGTCTTTAAAATATGTCATTAGTGACTTCTTCAGTTTGCAGGTAAGATTAAGTCATGAGCGCCTAAGTCCTAGACTGTAAAGAGATGTGATCAAGTTAGAGGTGTGGTTATATAGCTATTAGAATTAAGTTTATTGAAAAGGAAGAATACAAACAAAAGTCAAGTAGTACTTTTGAGGATATACCTAGGTATCATTGTTTAAAAAAAATAGGTGATATGAATAAATAATAACGAAAACACAAACAAAAAATATACAAACTTCCATTTATAAAACAAGTCATGTGAATGCAATGTACAGCATGGTGACTATAGTTAATAATACTGTACTGCGTATTTGAAAGTTGCTAAGAGAATAGGTGTTACAAGTTCTCATAACAAAAAAATAATAAACTTGATAAATAATAGATGAATCAAGATGTGTAATGAAGGAACTAAGCCGAAGTCTTCTAGTTATTTGGCACAGCACATATAAACTAAAGATATTATGAAAATCTGTACATAAGGCTAGACCATTTAACAAAAGTTTATGTATATGTGTCTGAATATGTTTTATGCATTAATAACTAGCTTTTTTCCAATAATTATTTAAGGCAACCTACAAAAGTTTCAACAATATGACTTTTAGTGAAATGAGCAGAAAATAAACATTCCAGAAAGTTAGCTATGGTATAAGTGTATGGTATAAGGTACCATATTTATGGTATAAGGTGACATATATGCCTTGATTTTTTTAAATAAACACTTCTGTAGAATAGTTTTAGACTTAACAGAAAAATCGTGAAGATAGTGCAGAGATTCTACATACCTCACAATCAGGCTCCTCCATTACTGACATGCTATATTAGTGCCTTAGATTTGTTATAATTAATGAAACAATATTGACACATTTCATTAACTACAGTTCATGTTTTATTCATACTTTCTTAATTTTTACCCAATTCCTTTTTTTTCTGTTCCAGGATACCATTCAGTGAATATTACGTTACATTTAGCTGTCATGTCTCCTTATGCTCATCTTGGTTGTGACAGTTACAATATGACTTTTTACAAAATGGAAATTTTGTAGAATAAGGGCAGGGAAAAATGAGATAAAGTCAAAGTTGTGTTTAGAAACAAACTACATGTCATGAGATTACGTTCTGTGGCTAGAAATGGACAGCAACTCTGACTTTGAACCACAGTATCCAAAAGGCACAGATATACAAGTTGCTTATCATCCTTCGTAAAAATGAAGCTCTTCCTGCTATGAGGTCCTGAGATAACTTCCTCCTGGAGCCATGATTAACAGACCGCTTTAGGACCAATCATTTTTACGGAAAATAAAAAATGGCTTATTAGGAGTAATCCCTATAACATATTGAAGGTAGGCCAAGGTCATGATGACTACATGCATTTCAAGTGTGAGGAGGAGGGAAGACAGTGGGGTCAATGCAGTGAGCTATGCAAGCTCATTGGAGGATTGAGCATTTCCCCTATTTTTTTTTTTTTTTTTGGCTGTGCCACACTGCTTGCAGAATCTCAGTTCCCCAACCAGGGATTGAAGCCAGGGCCCCAAGCAGTGGATGCAGAGTCCTAACTACTGGACTGCCAGGGAATTCCCGTGCATTTACCCCTAAGGAGCTGCTCCTATATGGCTTTTCCCAATGCTTCCAGGGACAACAAGGTAATTCAGTAGATTTCAAATTGGTGGTTTCAGGTTGGACCCTCCTGACCCCATCCCACCCCATTCTTTCCCCAGCTTCTTCTTTGATGAAAGACAAGTGAAGGACTTTAAACATAGGCCCTGCGTGGGGGCATTTAGCAAAGGAAGACTAAAGGTCAGGGAGTTGTTGAGGCTGGTGGAACTATGAGGGCCGGATTTGACAAGCAGGTATTACAGGCACCCCCCAGATTGTGGGATTACCACCTGCTTCATTTCTGCCTGCTTCACACTCTGTTTGTTCATCCTGGTCAGGGGCAGCTGCTCATAAAAATGAATAATATTTTCTTTGGCCACATCATGTCTACAGTGCAAGGTTGCCAGAAGTTTGAAAGTACCATCTCTATTCAATTATTATGTGTCAAAAACAAGATGGGATTTTCTGTAATTGAAATTATTTATATTGTTCTCTAGTTTAAAATTCCTCTGTGGACAGTATTGCTAATTAAAGCACTGCTGCGACTAAAATAAAAGTGTGACCTACTGTCCTCAAGCTCCTTTAAAATATCACATACACACACACAAACACGCACACACACACACACACACACACACAAAGACCTACTCTAGCCTAGATGTGGGTTACTAGATCATTTGATTTCTGGCTTTACTCCTTGATATGGGTGGCTTTGGAAAAAAATTTTTTTAATATTTTGTGGCCTCAGTTGCCTCATCTGTAACATGATAAGTATATACCAATGTTAAAGTGCAAATATTAAAATTAAGTGAAATAAATTATATGATGCTCTTACACAAATATTTAGTAATATTGTCTTAATGATATTAACTCTCTATGTATACACATGAATATAATACATTTAAAACTATTTTCCTTACCTAAACATGACATGTGACATCTATCTTATATATCACAATTTTTAAATCATTCTGTTCTTTCTTTTTTTTTCACATCTTTATTGGAGTACAAAAGCTTTACAATCTTGTGTTAGTTTCTACTGTACAACAAAGTGAATCAGCTATACATATATCCCCATATCCTCTCCCTCTTGAGCCTCCCTGCCACCCTTCCAATCCCATCCCTCTAGGTCATCACAAAGCACCAAGCTGATCTCACTGTGCTATGCAGCAGCTTCCCACTAGACATCCATTCTACATTTGGAATTGTAAATATGTCAATGATACTCTTTTACTTCATCCTAACTTCCCCTTCAACCCCACGTCCTCAAGTCCGTTCTCTGCATCTGCATCTTTCTTCCTGCCCTGCTGCTAGGTTCATCAGTACCGCTTTTTTAAATTCCATGCATATGCATTAGCATACAGTATTTGTTTTTCTCTTTCTGACTTACTTCACTCTGTATGACAGATCCTAGGTCCATCCACCTCACTACAAATAACGCAATTTCATTCCTTTTTATGGCTGAGTAATATTCCATTGTGTATATGCACCACATCTTCTTTATCCATTCATCTGTTGATGGACATTTAGGTTGCTTCCACGTCCTGGCTATTGTAAATAGTGCTGCAATGAGTATTGTGGTACATGTCTCCTTTTAAATTATGGTTTTTTCAGGGTACATGCCCAGTACTGGGATTACTGGGTCATATGGTATTTCTATTTTTAGTTTTTTAAGGAACCTCCACACTGTTCTCCATAGTGGCTGTATTTACATTCCCACCAACAGTGCAGGAGGGTTCCCTTTTCTCCACACCCACTCCAGCATTTATTGTTTGTAGATTTTTTGATGATGGCCATTCTGACTGCTGTGAGATGATATCTCATTGTAGTTTTGATTTGCATTTCTCTAATGATTAATGATGTTGAGCATCTTTTCATGTATTTGTTGGCCATCTATATGTCTTCTTAGGGGAAATGTCTATTTAGGTCTTCTGCCCATTTTTGGATTGGGTTGTTTGTTTTTGTGATATTGAGCTGCATGAGCTGCTTGTATATTTTGGAGATTAATCCTTTGTCAGTTACTTCATTTGCAAATATTTTCTTCCATTCTGAGGGTTGTCTTTTCATCTTGTTCATGGTTTCCTTTGCTGTGCAAAACCTTTTAAGTTTCATTAGGTCCCATTTGTTTATTTTTGTTTTTATTTCCCTTACTCTAGGAGGTGGGTCAAAAAGGATCTTGCTGTGATTTATGTCATGGAGTGTTCTGCCTATGTTTTCCTCTAAGAGTTTTTTTTTGTTTTTTTTTTTTCTGTACATGGGCCTCTCACTTCTGCGGCCTCTTCCGTTGCAGAGCACAGGCTCTGGATGCACAGGCCCAGCGGCCATGGCCCACGGGCCCAGCCACTCCATAGCATGTGGGATCCTCCCGGACCGGGGCATGAACCTGTGTCCCCTGCATCAGCAGGTGAACTCCCAACCACTGCACCACCAGGGAAGCCCCTCTAAGAGTTTTATAGTGTCTGGACTTACATTTAGGTTTTTAATCCATTTTGAGTTTATTTTTGTGTATGGTGTTAGGGTGTGTTCTAATTTCATTCGTTCACATGTAGCTGTCCATTTTCCCAGCACCACTTATCGAATAGACTGTCTTTTCTCCATTGTATATTCTTGCCTCCTTTGTCAAAGATAAGGTGACCATATGTGCGTGGGTTTATCTCTGGGCTTTCTATCCTGTTCCATTGATCTATATTTCTGTTTTTGTGCCAGTACTATACTGTCTTGATTACTGTAGCTTTGTAGTGTAGTCTGAAGTCAGGGAACCTGATTCCTCCAGCTCCGTTTTTCGTTCTTAAGATTGCTTTGGCTATTCAGGGTCTTTTGTGTTTCCATACAAACTGTAAAATTTCTTGGCCTAGTTCTGTGAAAAATGCCATTGGTAATTTAATAGGGATTGCATTGAACCTGTAGATTGCTTTGGGTAGTATAGTCATTTTCACAATATTGATTCTTTGATTCCAGGAGCATGGTATATCTCTCCATCTGTTTATGTTATCTTTAATTTCTTTCAGCAGTGTTTTATCATTTTCTGAGTACAGGTCTTTTGCTTCCTTAGGTTGTTTTATTCCTAGGTATTTTATTCTTTTTGTTGTGATGGTAAATGGGATTTTTTCCTTAATTTCTCTTTCTGATATTTCATTGTTAGTGTATAAGAATGCAAGAGATTTCTGTGCATTAATTTTGTATCCTTGCAACCTCACCACATTCATTGATTAGTTCTTATAGTTTTCTGGTGGCATCTTTAGGATTTTCTATGTATAGTATCATGTCATCTGCAAACAGTGACAGTTTTACTTCTTCTTTTCCAATTTGTATTCCTTTTATTTCTTTTTCATCTCTGATTTCTGTTTTGGCTAGGATTTCCAAAACTATGTTGAATAATAGTGGTGAGAGTTCATATCCTTGTCTTCTTCGTGATCTTACAGGAAATGCTTTCTGTTTTTCACCATTGAGAGTGATGTTTGCTGTGGGTTTGTCTTAGATGGCTTTTATTTATGTTGAGGTAGGTTCCCTCTATGCCCACTTTCTGGAGAGTTTTTATCATAAATGGGTGTTGAATTTTGTCAAAAGTTTTTTTCTGCATCTATTGAGATGATCATATGGTTTTTATTCTTTAATTTGTTAACATGGTGCATCACATTGATTGTTTTGCATATATCAAATAATCCTTGCATGCTTGGAATAAATCCCACTAGATCATGGTGTATGATCCTTTTAATGTGCTGCTGGACTCTGTTTGCTAGTATTTTGTTGAGGATTTTTTCATCTATGTTCATCAGTGATATTGGTCTATAATTTTCTTTTTTTGTGTTATCTTTATCTGGTTTTGGTTTCAAGGTGATTGTGGCCTCATAGAACAAGTTTGGGGGTGTTCCTCTCTCTGAAATTTTTTGGAAGAGTTTGTGAAGGATAGATATTAACTGTTCTATAAATGTTTGATATAATTAGCCTGTGAAGCCATCTGGTCCTGTACTTTTATTTGTTGGAAGATTTTTATTTACAGTTTCAATTTCATTACCTATGATTGATCTGTTTATATTTTCTAATTCTTCCTGGTTCAATCTTGGAAGCTTGTACTTTTCCAAGAATTTGTCCCTTTCTTCCAGGTGGTCCATTTTATTGGCATATAGTTGCTTGTAGTAGTCTCTTGTGATCTTTTGTACTTCTGTGGTGTCAGTTGTAACTTACCCTTTTTCGTCTCTAATTTTACTGATTTGAGTCCTCTCCCTTTTCTTTTTGATGAGTCTGGCTAAAGTTTATCAATTTTGTTTATCTTGTCAAAGAACCAGCTTTTAGTTTTATTGATCATTGGTATTGTTTTCTTTGTTTCTATTTCATTTATTTCTGCTCTGATGTTTATGATTTCTTTCCTTCTACTAACTTTGGGTTTTCTTTATTCCTTTTTTTCCAGTTGCTTTAGTTATAAAGTTAGATTTTTTGTTTGAAATTTTTCTCGCTTCTTGAGGTGAGCTTGAATTGCTATGAACTTCCCACTTAGAACTGCTTTTGCTGCATCCCATAGGTTTTGGATCATCGTGTTTTCACTGTCATTTTTTTCTACATATTGTTTGATTTCTTCTTTGATTTCTTCAGTGATCTCTTCATTATTTAGAAGCACACTGTTTAGCCTATATGTATTTGTGTTTTTTACTGTTTTTTTTCCCTGTAATTGATTTCTAATCTCATAGCATTGTGGTCAAAAAAGATGCTTGATACAATTTCAATTTTCTTAAATTTTCCAAAGCTTGATTTGTGACTCAAGATGTGATCTATTCTGGAGAACGCTGTGTGTGCACTTGAGAAGAAAGTGTATTTTCTGCTTTCGGGTGGAATGTGCTAAAAATATCAGTTAAGTCTATCTGGTCTATTATGTCATTTAAAGCTTGTGTTTCCTTATTTATTTTCTGTCTGGATGATGTGTCTATTGGTGTAAGTGGGGTGTGAAAGTCCCCCACAATTTTTGTGTTACTGTCGATTTCTCCTTTTATGACTGTTAGCATTTGCCTTAGGTATTGAGGTGCTCCTATGTTGGGTGCATAAATATTTATAATTGTTATGTTTTCTTCTTGGATGGATCCCTTGATCATTATGTAGTGTCCTTCCTTATCTATTGTAACTGTCTTTATTTTAAGGTCTATTTTATCTGATATGAGAATTGCTACTCCAGCTTTCATGTTATTTCCATTTGCATGGAATATCTTTTTCCATCTCCTCACTTTCAGTCTGTATGTGTCCCTAGGTCTGAATTGGGTTTCTTGTAGACAGCATATATACGGGTGTTGTTTTTGTATCCATTCAGCCAGTCTGTGTCTTTTGGTTGGAGGGTTTAATCCAGTACATTCAAGGTGATTATTGATATGTATGTTTCTATCACCATTTTCTTAATTGATTTGGGTTTGTTTTTGTGGGTCTTTTACTTCTCTCTCTCTCTCTTTTTTTTTTTTTTTTTCTTTTTGGGGCCCTCCCTTTTTTGTGCTCTCTCCCTTTTCGGAGCACAGGCCCGGGTTGGCCATGGAGCAGCCAGGCCCATGAGCCATGGCTGCTCCATGGCATGTGGGATCTTCCCGGACCTGGGCACGAACCCATGACCCCTGCATCGGCAGGCGGACTCTCAACAACTGTGCCACCAGGGAAGCCTCCTTATTCTCTTTTGTTTACCGCTTAGAGAAGTTCCTTTAGCATTTGTTGTAGAGCTGGTTTGGTGGTGCTGAATTCTCTTAGCTTTTGCTTGTCTGTAAAGCTTTTGATTTCTCCATTGAATCTGAATGAGATGCTTGCTGGGTAGAATAATCTTGGTTTTAGGTGTTTCCCTTTCATCATTTAAAACATGTCCTGCTGCTCTCTTCTGGCTTGCAGAGTTTCTGCTGAAAGATCAACTGTTAACCTTATGGGGATGCCCTTGTATGTTATTTGTTGCTTTCCCTTGCTGCTTTTAATATTTCTTCTTTGTATTTAATTTTTGATAGTTTGATTTACATGTGTCTTGGCGTGCTTCTCTTTGGGTTTATCCTGTATGGGACTCTCTGCACTTCCTGGGCTTGATGGGCTTAACTTTCGCATGTTAGGGAAGTTTTCGACTATAATTTCTTCAAATATTTTCTTGGGTCCTTTCTCTCTCTCTTCTCCTTCTGGGACCCCTATAATTCAAATGTTGGTGTGTTTAATGTTGTCCCAGAGGTCTCTGAAACTGTCGTTAATTCTTTTCATTCTTTTTTCTTTATTCTGCTCCCTAGCAGTTATTTCCACCATTTTATCTTCCAGATCACTTATCCGTTCTTCTGCCTCAGTTATTCTGCTATTGATTCCTTCTAGAGTATTTTTAAATTTCAGTTATTGTGTTGTTCATCACTGTTTGCTCTTTAGTTCTTCTAGATCCTTGTTTAATTTTTCTTGTATTTTCTCCATTCTGTTTCCGAGATTTTGGGTGGGACTGTATTCCTGTCTTACTGGTTGTTTGGCCTGAGGTGTCTAGCACTGGAGTTTGCAGGCAGTTGGATAGAGCTGGGTCTTGGTTCTGAGATGAGGACCTCTGGGAGGCCTCACTCTCATTGATATCCCCTGGGGTCTGACGTTCTCTGTTAGTCCAGCAGTTTGGACTCAGAGGTCCCACCACAGGAGCTCAGGCCTGAATCTGGCCTAGGAACCAACATCCCACAAGCCAAGTGGTGAGGCAAAAAAAACCCCAAACAAACACACAAAAAAAGAAGCAGTACAATAACACAGAATAAAAAACAAAATAAAATTAGAAAGATAAAAAATTAGGAAAATTAAAAATATATTTGAAACAACTGCAACAAAGTAAAACAAAACCACAACAGAAAATAGAGAAAAAAGAAAAAGGGGAACAAGCCAAAAGGAACAGAACAAGCCAAAAGGAACAGAAAAATAACAAAGTATAAAGAATAAAACAAAATTAGTAATATAAAAGATTTATTAGAAAAAATAAAAATATAAATGAATCAACACTAATAAATCAACAAGGTAAAACAGAACTCTAATCTAAAAGAGGAAAAAAAAGGCCTTGGCTATGGGAGGTTGAGTTTAGGCAGGGGCAGGGTTTAGGGTGGAGCGGGACCTGGGGTGGGGGGGTGGCGGTGATATTTGAGTGTGGGGTGAGACCTAGGCTCAGGACCTACGCAGCGGGAAAAGGCCTTGGGTGCTGGGCCTAGGTGGTGTGATGTACAAGCGTGGGGTGGGGCCTCTGCTTAGGACCTTCTTAGAAGCGGAGAGGCAGCACGGCCAATGGGGACCTTCGGGAGTGTGGAGCTCTGGAGTTTGGAGGTAGGGCCCTGGGGGGAGGTGTAGGGGCGGGGCTTGAGCTCTGCGCCACAGGAGGGAGGCTCCAAGGGCAGAGGATTAGGCCCCGGAGCCCAACAGGCTCCCTGGTGCCTAAGTGGCCATGTTCCCTTCTGTTCCTCTGCATCCCCCCTCACGCTGTCTCCCCCAGGACCCCTAACCATGGGTGGGTCCCACTGGGGGTAGGAACTCCTCCCCTCCCCCCAGCCGCCCCTTTACTTTTGCTCCCCCTTCCCCACCACTCCCTCAGAATCCACCGGCTGGATGGAGTGGGCCTTGGTGGGCAGAGGATCAGTCCCGAGATCTCAGCACTGTCCCGGGGGCCCAAGTGGGCAGCGGAAAGCTGGCCACGCTCCCTTTTGATCCTCTCCCCTCCCATTGTCCCCCAATTTCCCCCTTTGGGCGTGGGATCTCTTCCCCTTTCCCAGTCACCCACAGGGTCACAAGTCCCGCCCACCTCCACTTCTCCACCCCCTTCACTCCCCCAGGCCCCACGTCCTACCCAGTCACTGGGGGTTCCTCCCGTCCCCTTAGGTGTCCGTGGTCCCCCTCCGGTGCCTGGTAGGTGCCCTAGTTGTGCTCATTGTGTTCTTTCCGTGTTTGTCATACAATTTAGCTGACATTTCTTTCCATTCTCTTGAATGTTCCATCTTTCCAGTTGTCAGGTATATTCACAGGCTTCCAGAATACTCAGCTCAGGGGAAATTTTACTGCTTCTGAGAGGTTGGGAATTCTATCCCAACCTTCATTTGATTCCTTACCTGAGGAAAAAGGAGCCCAGGACCCCAAGGAGGATACTATCTTGGGCCTCAGTTGTCTTTCACCCTCAGTAGGTCAGGCGAGGCCAGCGGCTGGTGGCAGCCTGTCCTGTCCACCTGTTGGTAAATGCCGTGTCGGTGGTTTCAGCGTGCACACTTCTGACCCCACCTCACCCCACCTTGGACCATCTGTTATCATCTGTTACCTTTGAACTTTCCCTGAGGCATCTCTGTATTTCTTGTAGCTATTGTCAGGCTACTCTCTTAGACTATAGTTTCCTTCCAGGTTGTGAATGCAGGATACACCTTTGCATCTCCTCCGTCACCAAGCACAATAACAAGGTGGGTGTGAAATACATTGAGCTGAATGAATGGATGAAGGATGAGATTGAACATCACTCAGAGATTCCCTGGCCCAGCAAATCTCTTGTTGCGTTAAAGCTCCTATTACCTATTATAAGACCAATGATGTCTTGGATGTACACACACAATTGATTTGAATGCTGCTACAGAGACCATTGCTTTATTTAAAATTCTTTGATATTCAGATTGCAACAAACAGGGCTTAAGACATATATTCTGTAGGAGGACAGGGGTCTGAGGGAAGAGCTCCACATTTTGTGGAGTTAAGATTCTCAGATGTCCCTTTCTCTTGACTGAGGTAGGGTGCTGTGAAGAGAGGACATCATGAAGGCAGTAATAAGAGTTTGGCTGCTTTGGAGGGAATAATCAAAGACATAGATATAGAAAGAGGCACCAAAAGTGAATCTCTGCAAAATTTTAAATGTAACTTTTAAATGATTTCCCTACAAATTATTTCTCAAATTTTCTAAGGTTTCTTCCTGACTGTCCTAACATGCTAGTGCCAAATAGGCTTTTTGTTAGCTTCAGGGGGAAAAAAAAACAGTGCAAAACTATATAAACTGTAAACATGGTTTACCAAAGTGCATGGCAGGAAGTCTCTTGAATGGCAGAAAAGTTGGCTGTGTGGTCATGACTCGGTAGCCTGAGGAACACTCTGTCTCCCTTTAAAACTGCTGGTGGAGAGGAATAATGAAGACTGATGGTGCATTCGTCTTCATTTTTCCTGTGAAAAGTAATTTTGTTGGTTGTTTTAGACACAGTCATTTTATTTAGCTTGGAAAATAACTCAAGAGAGAAGTTTTCAGAGAGACTCAGTGTACTTTTTTTTTTTTATGACCTTCTAAAAAATTTGGACTTTATTTAAGGAGAAGTTTAGGTTACAGCAAAATTGAGAGGCAAGTACAGAGATTTCCCGTATACTCTCTACCCCACACATGCACGGCCTTTCCCATTATCAACATTCCTCATCAGAGTGGTACATATGTTACGACGGATGAACTACACTGACATTATTGTCATCCAAAACCCATAGTTTACATTAGGGCTCAATCCTGGTGTTGTACATTATATGGGTTTGAACAAATGTGTAATGACGTATACCCACCATCATAGCACCATTCAGAGTGTTTTCATTACCCTCAAAACCCACTGTGCTCCTCCGTGTCATTCCTCCTTCTCCCCGCTCCTCCTGCCCCCCGCACTGGCAACAACTGATATTTTTACTGCCTCTGTTGCGATTCATGTACTTTCAAAAAGTTTTTACTGGGAAAATAATGTTAAAATAACAACAGAAATCTATGGGAAATTCTTCCACATTCCCAATACCATAACAAATTTATTTTCACTTGTCTTTTTTACATTATAAACTTTATCTTATGTATAACCAGTTCCTACATGTGGTAGTGATATTGTTGATCCAATAGTATAATTTAAATTTTCAATTTTATCTTAGATTAAAATAATCTTTTTTCTTCTTATCTCTGTTTCCTTCTCTTACCCACATCTAAACACTGCATTGTCACCCTGATATTATCCCCACTCTACCAATTACTTTTATTTTACAATGCTGCTTTATTTAAAATTCCTTGTTGTTTAGATAGGAACAAAAAGGGGATAATACATATATTCTGTAACAAGGGCAGGATCAATCAACTATTTGATTAAGTCTAAGTTAAATATAAGTAAATCTACCGGATGTTTATTCTATACTATTATGTCCCAAATGCTGTGTGAGTGTGTAATGATACGCTATGTTGTGCGCAAGATTAGTAAAATGATAGCTGCGCTCACAGAAATTTATAGTCTGATTGAGGTGATGGGACATATTCACATGATTCAATTAACTAACATGACCTCAGCATATATAATAGCATGATAGGCTGAAATAATGAAGTGCCAAATTATGAGATACGGAAGCTGATATGAGGTCTAGAAACTGACAGGACAGGAAAGTCCGAGCTATAAAAAAATGTGCTAACTGTGAAGTTTAGATTCGTGCAGGAAGAGCGCGCGCAGAGGGCCCTGCAGCCACGCCTCTCAGGAGGGCTCTCAGAAGAGGAACTGATGAGGGCACCACTGTGGCAGAATTTAGGCACCAGTAGGAATGGGTTTCAGGGAACTGCCAGGAATGTTCCATCAGCTGTCCGTGGAATGTGTTCATCCTAACTTAGAACCATATCCCCCCCCAGCCAGGGCATAAGGGTTTGCCCCAGCCCAGAGAGAAGGCACTAGGAGAGGAAGAATCAAACTCTGTAGAGTAAGATGATATTGTGTTTTTATACTTAATCTTTTTCTAGCTAGGGAAAAATGGATAATAAACAGGAAACAATGGGAAAAGGTATTGTACAAACCGAAGAACAGAGTCTAGTTCGCTATTGTGTGTGTGTGTCTATATATTTTCAAATCCTGTTAGTAAATTCAGAAGACTGTCATAAGCAAGATATATAATTAATTCTTACCTGGAAAAGTCCTTTTAAGACCCCATGCTTAGGAGACCGACAAATGAATTTCTGTCTCTAGCGTGTTGCTTACTAGTTATGGGGTCAGGAGCAACCTTAGTTTCTTCAACTCCAGAATAAAGTCTTAATAAGCAGTGTACAAATAGATGTCAGTTTTGTTCCATTTTCTTTTGAAAGAAAGCTTTCTAACCTCATACATGTTTATTTTTGAAGATGACTTTAAGCTTCTATAAGTGACAGTAAAAAATTAATGGTCTGGCTGACAACTGTCTTTGAAGGACCGCCTTAAAATCAGCTGGTTGATAGAAAAATGGGCTTTCAGACTGTTCAATAGCTTGGAAGTTGGAAAAAATCATAGAACCAGAATGGAGATAGCACACTGTCTGGTTATCATTTCAGGGAAACGAGCATTTCTTTATTTCTTAAATATTCAGAGAGAAGTACTCTTTGAACACTACAGTATTTATTGAGGTGGTAGATTTCATGAAATATAAAAGCTAGTTGTCTTCTCCTTGGGGGTCTCTTATTACCTACTTTCTGTAGTTTGCTGGAGGCTAATACACCAGGTCTATCAGCCAGTGAGAGTTGTGTTCGTTTTCTACTGCCGCCTTAACAAATGATCACAAAGTCAGCAGCTTAAAATAACATCCAGTTATTATCTCACAGTTGTGTAGGTCACAAGTCTTGGTATAACTGGCCCAACTGAGTCGTGTGGAGTGTCTCACAAGACTCTGGGGAAGAATCCTTCCTAAGTTCATTTAGCTTGTTGGCGGAAATCTGTCCTTCACCGCTTGTCCTTGTATCTTTGCTGCCTGTCAGCTAGCAGTCGTTCTTATAGGTTTCCCACATACTTTTTTCCTGCTTTCCATATGACTGCTTCAGCAAGGATCGGTCAAATCCCTCTCACGCTTCAGATCTCTCCAGTTCATCTTCTGCCACACTTCTCTGACTCCAACTAGCCAAAGGTCTCTATTTTTAAGGCTCATGTGGGTTAGATTGGATCTACCTGGATAGTCCAGAATAATCCCCTTATTTTTAAGCCCCTCAACCTTAACTACAAAATACCTTTGCCTTGTAACATAACACTCACAGGTTCCAGAGATCTGGACGTCTCTAGGGGGCCCTTCTGCCTACCACAAGAAATTAAAAGTTATCACTCATCCATTTTCAGAACATATTGTCTTCATGAAAGACACTTTTAGAATTTTAGTTAAATGATCTTGGAAATATAACCTCTCTGAGGAGTAGTTGCTGGCAGTTGAACAACACTGATTTACCTCAAATATGTGCTTACTGGTTGTTTTTCTGGATTCTCTCCTAACACGAGTAACAAGTCTTTTGCTCCATCTCTGTTGTGGTTCTTTAGGACAATGATCAGGAAAGAAACTGCATACAGATTTTATTACATTCCCTGGTGGTGATGTGGGCAGGCATAGATGCTGAATCATCTGGCATCATTTGGTAGGATTCAGCTGGTAGGGGAGACTCTGGTCATCTGAAAACAGAGCATTCCTGTCACTCAGGACGTGTTGCTCCCAGGAAGGAGTTAATGTTCTCCTCACATGGGTGCAAATAATGGCTACAATGGCTACAGCTGCTCAAAGACCCTAGAGACAAAATCCTAAATCCTGAGCTGCTGATTCTTAACATCCATGGTTTATTCATATTTTTTTGCCTAGGTCAAGCAAAAATCTCTGATATTCTTTCTCTCTCTTTCTCTTCCGCTCCCCCACCCCCCATGTTTATTTCATTCAAGTCTAGAAAAATACAATGGGAAAATCTCAAATCACACATTATTATTATAAAATCCTCGCTTTTCAGTCGGATTTTCTCTTCTTCCTCCCTTTGCCTTACTCGTCCTTCAGCCATTTCACAGCTAATTAGAACTTCTACCAGGAAGTCAACAGTGGCAGAGAAGTGAAACATAGGTACATCTGACCCTAATTATTTGCCCCAATGTAAGGTTTAGGAAATGAGAAAGTGAAAAACAGTGACCAGAAAGAATTAGGCTCTTCAGTCTTCCTTACTAGTCCCCAGAATACCAGTGACAATCATGGGTAATTGGGTGGCTTCATCGTCAGCCAGTGGATTACCTTTAGTGTGGAGATCTGCACGTACTTCGAATTCATATTGCAAATTTTGGCATTTACCTAGATCATCCTTTCTTATTTTACAAGATGAGGAACCTTGACCCAGAAAGATTTACTGTTTTGTGCATAGCCACACAACACAAATACCGTGTAAATTTTCTCATGTAATATCTACAGATTTGACCCTATTATCCTCCTGAAAACATATGGAGAAGCTAAGGCCAAAATTTGTTAATGACTTACAGTCACACTGGTTAATATGAACAGGCTAAGACCAGAATGCAAATCTTCTGTTCTCTCTTCATGTACACCTCCCATCAACTTATGTCTGGCCAGGTGTGGAAAAGTCCCAGGGAAAGCAGATGTGCTGTAATAGAGTGGTTATATGGGGTGGAAAGCACTTGTGTATCATTATCTGCATCTTCACATGCTCTTAGTGTGCCATGATGTCTTTTTATCCACTAATAAATCACCATAAGCTTGAGGCCTTTGTCTTGACAACCTAATTTTCTCTCAGGCCAAGACCATTCCATGCTCCTGGTGATATATGACTAGACCTCATCCTTGAATAAATTCCTGTGTAAAGAATTTCTCTTCATTTGAAAATCTTCCCTTTGGAATTCAGCCAAAATTTAATGAGAAAAATTATCTATTATGCAGTCTCGCTCTTAAAGCAAATCTAAGTCTCCCTTTGCAGGATTCTTGTAGGTGCTATCTGCCTTCAGTGAGGAATAATTTAGAAATTGAATAAGAAATCCCTTTCATTGACTGACATCTTGCAGATTAAATCTGAAGCCTCTCGAACTTCATTACAGCTTCATGAATATTGTAAGGCTTTAAAACTTGGCTGTGGTTTTGAAACGCAGCCAAGAAGGTGTTAATGCTTGTTAGAACTTGTATTTATGTAATGCCTTTTCTTCCGACTGATTTAAAGCACCTAGCACATTGTTTCAGTCTATCTCCATAATATGCATATGGGTTGCAAAGTTAAGGCTTCATTATTCCCACTTTATAAGTAGGAGGCGTAGGGGTCAATGAAGTGACACCAACTAACAAAGGACACGTAATTCTCTATTACATATTTTCCAGCTCTGAATCCCTATTTGGGAAAGCTGCTTTCACTGGTAACATGCCTCTTATTTGCATTACATTGCATTAGCTATGCATTAAATCTCTACTTCTGTTTCAGCCTTATTCCCAGCTCCTGCGACCCTCTTCCCTTCATTTGCCTACCCACTTGATTTCCGTCAGTAACTTCCTACTCCAACTCCTAGGACATCATTCTTAATCTTTAAAGTGGATGAGAATCTCCCAGGGCACTCTGGCCTCAGTAATGGTGATTCTTTTTTTAATAGATCTAGGATGGAGCCCAGGAACCTTCATTTTAGCAGATACCTTAAAAAAATCCATTGCTGATAATAATTGAGAGAAGTGCCTCACAATCAATCCTGATGTGGAGTAGAAAAGCCAGGAAGAGTTTTAGAGTCCTGAACATATTAACTATGGTCTAGTACATTACAGGCCATTTGTCCTGTTACGTTCGTTGGGTTTCTGAGAAGCAGAGCCAGAGGCAAAGATTCTTTTGCTAATAATATATTGAGGCATGCTCTCAAGAGGAGAGGGAGGGATTCGGGATAGGGCTGGGGAGTAGGCTAGCAATGTCTCAGCTGGAGTCTGATCCAGTCTGATCCCACAGGATGCTCTGGAATACAGATTGACCACAGAGTTAGCAAGGAGGCCAGTTTTTTGAACTTCAGAGTCAGTCGGTCATTGACCAACTTCTTATATGGAGTCGGGACGGGAGGGAGGTGTGGTCTTCCCGATGAGGCATCTCCAAGTTGTCTGAGGGCAATTCTTCACAGAAGGCAGCTATGGGTTGTTGTCCGTCACACTGCAGCATCCGGAGTATGTGTATTCTGGCTGGTAAAGATGATCTGGACAGAGCACTAATAGTATCCGCTACAACCCTCAGATCAACAAGAATCACCTTTGTTCCTCCTAGTCTTGAGCTCCTGGCTTTATCATTTCCCCACCTTGAACCACCCAATCTAACACCTAACTCTATATATTTCTGTGTCTGAGTCCCCTCCCTGGTACATTCTATAGTCCCAGAGTTCCTTATATAATTTTTCTTAATAATCCCTTTCCTAGACAGAGAAATCCTGCCTTACAACCTGCCCATTGAAAGAGTGCTGACTCTGGCCGCCGTCAGGTTGCAGGTATCTGCATGGCTCTTCCATTGCTTCCCCTTTCCGGAGTCCCAACATGAGTTCTCGCTTTCCTGCTAAACTTATTTGTCTGACTCTGTCCCTAGTTTTCGGAGGGAATTCCACATTGCATAACTCCAGGGGCACAATTATTATTGTGTTCTCTGAGAACGATGCCTTCCAGAGACTTCTAATCTGGTAGCCCGGGCAATACTCCTTGGGTACAGGGTTATGCTTCCAGACTAGTTTTCTGCAGGCAGGATCTGGCAGCCCACTTCCCAGTTTCAGCCCCAGGCTCTCATTTCCCAGGTTCTGTCTGGAGATATCCATATGATATTAGGGATGCTAGGGATGTTTTTACTTCTCTATGCCTGTTTCTTTCTACTAATTTCCTCTAAGGTTGTAAAATTATAAGTGGCCATCAGATGTTATTACACACTCCAATATATGGCAAACTGATAATGAAATTGAATGTTTTAACAAATTACTTGGTAGAGACATTGCTAAAACATTCACAGGACAAAATAAACAAAGGAACTAAACTAAATGTGGAAAGAGGGGCAGAGACTTTAAGCCAGTTTCCTAGACCCTGAGATTGCTTCCTGCACATGACTTGGCCTTTTCATAGAACTGTGCACTCTGGGGTGTCTGTGTGCTATGGGAGAAATCAGAAACACTGCTTCTAGCAACTTTCCTGCCAGGAAATTCTTGTTCTAAAGACACAGCACAGTCTTGTGCTTGGTAAATCAGACTTATAGTTTGTACTTACTTGCAACAAAATTCACAAAAGTGAAAAAATTATAACTACTTGAAAATATTACAATAAATATCATTATTTAAACTTAAAATAATGAGGAATTAGGAATACACAACTCAAAATAATTAAAAAGGTTTACTCCCCCTTAGCAACCAAAGAAAACAAAAGGAATAATTTTGCATCTATCAAACTGTCAAATATTTTACAAAATGGTAGTAGGCAGTGTTGTTCAGGATGTGTTAAAATGGACACTCAACTATGCAGCTGATGATAGAATAAATGGTACAGTTTTTTTGGAGGAAAAATTTTCAATATGCATCAAGAGTCAAAAGAAACACCTTGAGTGAGCAATTTTACTTCAAAGAATTTATACCAAGAAAATGATCAGATACGCAATCATATAAACATTTGTGTACAAACAAGAAAAGTAAAAACTTCCCTTATTTCTAACCCTTAGCAGATCAAATATTAGTTAAGTGCTAGTATATATATTTTTAAACACTTTATTTTTTTAGAGTAGTTTTAAGTTCACAGCAAAATTGAGAGGAAGGTACAGAGGTTTCCCATATACTCCCTGCCCTATGCACGGCCTCCCCCATGATCAACATCCCTCACTAGAGTAGTAAATTTGTTATAATTTATGAACCTATGACACATCGTAATCACCCAAAGTCCCTAGTTTACATTAGGACTCACTCTTGGTGGTGTACATTCTGTGGGTTTGGACAAATATATAATGACCTGTCTATTCCTATTCATCTCTCCGCCCCCCATCCCCAGACTGTGGCAACCACTGATATTTTTACTGTCTCCATAGTTTTGCCTTTTCCAGAATGTCACATGTTGGAATCATGTAGTATGTAGTCTTTTCAGATTGGCTTCCTTTACTTAATAATGTGCATTTAAGTTTTCTTCATGTCTTTTTATGCCATGATAGTTCTGTCTCTTTAGCATGGACTAATATTCCATTGTCTGGATGTATGACAGTTTATTTAACCAATTGCTGGTATGTTTTTATCATGGAAGGTAACAGCCTCATTTTACTGACCTCTGTCAGGTATGCTATAAGTTGATTTTTTCAATGGTGACATAACCCAAGCTCAAAGTTTGGAGGTTTGGAGAACAGAAAAGTTTGGGGTTGAGTGGACATGAAAGAGATGGAGCAGGGTTGAAAGTACTTGCGTCTGACAAGCTTAGGAGTAACAAGACTTCTATGTGGCCTGTCCCTGCCTGTTTAAATTCTGAATTTTATTTGGGGCCCAAGCCCCAACTAATAGGAAAGCATTAACTTTGCTTTCTTTGCCTGCTTAGTTTGCCTGTCTTCCTCCGAACCTCATGGGTGTCTATGGCTTAGAGTAAAACTCATGAATTCATGCATGTTTAAAATAGTCACTGATGTCTGGACAACCATCTAGGAGATGAGTCCTAAAAAGGAGTGATAGCACCAGGAAAAAGCCTGAGCCTTCAATGCTGAAAGATTATAGGAACTTCCTTTGGCTTATGGCTTCAAGTCTAAAACTCTCTACTGGCTATTTAAAGTTCAATGAATAATAGCTGTTATTATTGTCGTCTTTATTAACTAAGTTAATAAAGGTGTGGATATTTACTGGCTCATCCACACTCGGTGTCCGCACCCTATCAATGTTTCTGCTACATAGGAAGCCCCTTCTTCCTTCTCTTTTCTTTACTCTGTGTCTTACCGTTATTTAACAGCAGTCTTATGTCCACCTCCTGCATGAAGCTTCCCTATAATTCCACAGTGATTGATTTCTTTCCTCAATTTCTGTCTTGGAGTTGGACCCACACATTTTGACTCTTTAAAATATATACATAGAGGTTGACAGGTGGAACATGCGCCATAGTGGCTGAGTGAGCAATTTTCAAAATGAGAATACAATCACTGCAGTATTACATTCTTATTCTGTTAAACAACCTAAAGGAATGAGCTGGCATTCTCGTTGTAATTTTATTCTAAAAGGTATTAAAAATCCCTATTATTCCAGGTACTGACATCTTCATTCCTCTTCATCCCATCAGAGAACCAAATGGGTATGTGCCTTGAACAGCTCTCTTCCAACAGCACTCGGTCCACAAGCTTAAATACAGAACATGAATTTGGCTCTACCTTTTAAGAGATTTGAAGAACTTTCTCATTTACTGCTTCAGACTGAAATAATTGCCTGGACTTCCCCCCTTCATTTTGTGTTCCATTTATACACAGCTTGTTATTTTATTCCTACAGAGGTTAAGAGCTCCTAATTTGACTAATATGTTAAATAGACACTTCATTTATATTAGTTTGTATTCAGTAATTTCAAGTAATAGCTTGTAGTCATCATATCAGGTTTCCTTTTGAGTGTTCTTAAATGCATCCTAGTCTCCATCAATAATAAATAAGCCTCAGTTAGATCATGATCCTATTCCTGAGCTGTCAGTCATTCACTATGAGAACAACTGAGATCATGTAGATGGCAATTGTCTAACTCTTGTTATTGCATGAAAATGAGCAAGGTATGATTTCATTGCAGGTGGAGTCTATTCTGACAAGGTGATGGTGGTTTTGCAATTTCAATAGGAATCGGGGATGTTTTATGGTGGATTTCTTGCAGCAAAATGGCTCTCAGCCATCCTTGCTCTTTGCATCACAAGATGATCTGGACTTCTAAAGCTTGTATCTCCTTCACATTCAGGAAGCCAGACAAATAGAAACTCACCAATAAACAAGAATATCCCTTGGTACACAAAATAATGCTTTTCCCCCTGGACCAATGTAACTTGAAAAAATCCACCAATGAATTTTTTTTTTTAACATCTTTATTGGGGTATAATTGCTTTACAATGGTGTGTTAGTTTCTGCTTTATAACAAAGTGAATCAGTTATACATATACATATGTTCCCATATCTCTTCCCTCTTGCGTCACCAATGAATTTTTATGCTGTTCCAGTCTATGTGAATAGTTGTTGGGATTCTGATTCAGCAGTTGTTGAGGCAGAGAAATCATTGCTGCCTTTACTTTAGAGTTCTGTGAGCTTTCCGGGGGTGTGACTGGAAAGTCAATGCCAAGTGTTCATAGAGAAGATGCTTTTAATGGTTTCCTGTTGACCTCATCACTAAAAGAAGCTGTCATATTTGATCAAGGTGGCAGTGTCATCCTGATCAATCTCTTCCTTGGTTTTCTCTTGCCATATATTTCTGATCGCCACAGGGTGAATATATATGCCCTGGTTCCAGTGCTCAGCAAACTAATCTCTGTTTTGGCCTTCTTATCTCTAGTTAAGGGTAGAATTCACCTCTGCTGCCGCCTTTTTCTTCCTAGCTGTGTAAGAAATCAGTGCAGGGGTACCGATGCCACATCTCTAAGCCCACTCAGAATGCTGTGACAGCTCAGCATGCCCTGTGTTAAGTAGGAAGCTTCCTCTTTCTACGTTAAGTTCATTTGAAGAATGCTGCAAAATATCAGGCCTTAAAATAGTACCGTGCTTTGAATGCACACATACAGCTGTTTAATCCAAAGCATGTGCAAACACACGCACACACACATATGCATAAACACACGGTAATAAAGAGTTCTGCTATCACTGAATTTTACGCCCAGAACCAGACTTGCCATCACATAACACAGGCTTTGGTATAAATCAGCCTAGATTTCTTCTACCTTTACAATGAGATACAGGTATCTATTGTTCGTTCCTTCAATCTAGCCTTGGTTGTCACTAACCCCATCCATCCATTCTGCTGAGTTTTGAACCTTAGTGGTTAGTGGGTGCCAAGTTCTCTGCACTCTTCCTTCTTTCTAGAGTTGGCTACTCTTTTATGGGTGTTTGAGAATCAGGTAGATACATTGAAAGGTGGGGAGGCACACCTATTTTATCTAAATTCCACATCCTAATTGAAGTTAATTGTCTTTATTACACTAGAAAGAGTTCAATCTGAGTACAAAAATGAACAAGTGCACTTGTGTTCACTTGTACACAAGTGTAGACGAAGAATCATCTTGACTCCATCTGTGTTTGTCTCATATCCTCATCTAAGAATAAGCTGAAACCACCGGGGAAAAATCCTGATATGTTGTTCAATTATTTCAGTAGGACTGAATCCCATGATTGAGGCATCATCCAAGTAGGGTATAACACCCGGCATCCTAGAAAGCACTAAAAGAGTCGCATAGTCAACAGAAATATTGTCTAAGAAATGCTAAATTCCACATGTTCTCAAGTGCACTGTTTTTTTTAAATTTGATTTTTATTTTTGGCTGCGTTGGGTTTTCATTGCTATGCACAGGCTTTCTCTAGTTGCAGCGAGCAGGGGCTACTCTTCATTGTGGTGCGCAGGCTTCTTGTTGTGGTGGCTTCTCTTGTTGTGGAGCGTGGGCTCTAAGCACATGAGGGCTTCAGTAGTTGTGGCATGCAAGCTCAGTAGTTGTGGCTCGTGGGCTGTAGAGCACAGTCTCAGTAGTTGTGGTGCACGGGCTTAGTTGCTCTGGGGCTTGTGGGATCTTCCCGGACCAGGGATCGCACCTGTGTCCCCTGCATTGGCAGGCAGATTCTTATCCACTGCACCACCAAGGAAATCCTCAAGTGCATTTTTGATGAGTGTGTTTTGATAAGCTTGAGCAAAGTCAGTTTGCAAAGACTTGACCCCAGCAGTCTAAGTTAGCAGACTAGGTTAACTACAGGCACTGAGCGTGGATGTTGCTTGAGACAGTTCCTTGTGATACTTTGGAGCGTCCTCAAAGTCTGTTCTTTTGTTGTGGCTTCCAAACTGATATTACCAACCAAGACTGTATGCCTGCCTCAAGGGCCACTTGTTTAATTAGATTCTTCAGTTAACTTTCTGTGGGTATTTCCCCTTAGAAGAAGATTTACTTTCAACTTTTTAAATGCATGGACTACATTTATGCCCAGAATTGACCCTGCAGCAGTCTGGAACCTCAGATAAAACCCTGGGGAATCAGTTAATCATTTCTTGTGGCTGAGGGTCATAGAATCTAGAATATTGATTCTTAGTGATGGGTTTCCTCCCAAATGATTTTTATCTGTTGGATTTAGCCTTCTCTATGGAGTGTTGAATGGAGCATCTATAGGAAAAAATTCATGCAAAAAAAATTCTGCCTCTTTATCAATATCATCCATGTGAAATAAATCATGACAACCTCACCATGTGATGAAATGTGTGGATGTTCTCTTTATAGATTATATATAATCTACAATCAGGGGCAAATTTCATTCTGCACACATGAACATTTATTAATATAGCATCAAATGCAATCTGCCCATGAGCCTGCTGAGTGGAATGTCACTCTTGGGTTACAACTGAGCAAGAGACAGGGCAACATAGTACTTAAGAGTGAGGCTCTAGAGTCAGCTGGGTGTCAGGCTAGTCACCACCACTGTCCAGCTGTGTGATCTTGGACAAGTTCTTGGATTTTCCATTAGTAAGCTGGGCATAGTAATATCACCCATTTAATAAGTCATCGCGAGGTGAATAGGTATTATATGTAAAGCACCTGATTAAGTTCCTGTCACTTAGCAAGCATTCAATCATGTTACCTCTTGTTACCTGACACTAAGGTTGGATGCTAATGTTTGTATATTTTTTAAAAATAAAGTTTGTATTTTAGAAGAGTTTTCAATAAAAGTTGCAAAGGTATATCAGAGAGTTCTCAAATACCCTGCACTCAGTTTCCCCTGTTGTTAGCATCTCATATTGCTGTGCTACATTTGCCACAATTAATAAGCCAACATAGGTGCATTACTATTAACTAAACTCCATATTTTTTTTTCTTATTTCATCAGTTTTCCTTTTTCTGTTCCAGGATCTCATCCAGGGTATCACGTTATATTTATTTTTCATGTCTCTTTGGCTCCTCTCAGCTGCGATAATTCTCAAATTTCCCTTGTTTTTGATGACCTTGACAGTTTTTAGGAGTACTGATCAGGTATTTTGTAGAGTGTCACTAAATTTGAGTTTGGCAAACGTATTTCTCATAGTCAGACTGAGATTATGAGTTTTGGGAGGAAGACCCCAGAGGTGAAGTGTCTTTCTCAACACAATGTACTAGAGTACACCCTATCAATTTATCATCGATAATGTTAACATTGATCACCTGGCTAATGAAGCATTTACTAAGTTTCTGTTTCTACCTTTTTTTTTTGTACTGTACTCTTTGAAAGCAAATCACTAAGTGCATCCCACACTTAAAGGGTGTGGAATTATGCTCCACCTTCTTGAGGGCAGATTAGCTACACAAATTATTTGGAATGCTTCTGTACAGGAGATCTGTCTCTTCCCCATTAATGTTTTTATTTAATTCTTTATTTATATCAGTTGGACTCAAGAGTATTTATATTTTATAGTTTGGCTTATAATCCAATACTATATTATTGATTTTCTTGCTCAAATTGTGTCATCTTGGGCCATTGGGAGGTCTTTTATTTGATTCTAGTGTTCTTTTGACATATCTCTATTGTTTTATTTCTTAAGCAACTTCCTTATATTCTGGCACTACGAGATGTTTCAGGCTCATCTTGTATACTTCCTGCCCCAGCCCTACAACTGGTTATTTCTCCAAAGGCATTCTGATGCTCTTTATTAGAGAATGGTGTTAGAATCCAAGATCTGGGCACTGGGCATGCTCATTATGATTGGGGTGTTTTTGCTTCAGTGGGCAGAGTTGGGAAGTATATAAATATATACCAATCCGCATATAAACATATGTATGATTATTTCTATATTAATTCATCAGTACATATATTAAGCTAAATTTAAATTCATACTTATGCCTTTACCTCAATTCCAGTACCACATGGTTTATTCTAGCTTTTCCCCTTTGCTTATCAGTAACCTTCCCCACTCCAACTGTGATAAACTTGGATTCTATCATCTGTCATCCATTTATTCATTTTTTTTCTGTTTTGCTTTTTGTTTTTTTGGCCTCTCAGCTTGTGGGATCTTAGTTCTGCAACCAGGGGTCAAATGTGGGCCCCCAGCAGTGGAAGCTCAGACTCCTAACCACTGGACCACGAGGGAATTCCCTATTCATTTATTTTTTCAACCTTGGTATATGTGTAGAGCTATTTCAGCATTGTTTACCCATACCCTATGATAAACAACTTTACCAGTTAGAATATAGAGCTTATATTCCACTCCTGAATATAATTTTAATAGAATTGGATCAGCCCTGTGACCTCTCAAGAAGTCCTTCTTAATGAATCTATTTTTGGCATTCTTGTTTCTGTAAATATGCCCTTCACAACCTGAGCAGAGTCATTGACATATCCAAGCAGATTTGCATAAAGTCTGAACCCTGTATGTGTTTTAGCAATAGACCCTGTTCAGAGCTTTTTGCCCGTATGTGCTTGACAACGTTAATCTTAGGAGCTACTCTTTTAATTTCTGTGACAGATATTGATTGAAGTCTCACTAGCCATGAGTTCCTGTTAGGCTCTTAGGAATTCCAGATTTGATTCTTGCAAGAGATGCTGTTGGGAGACACCACATAAAAGCCAATATATCATTCAAGAAATCCCAACCAACATTGGGACAGATAGCGTTTTGGTCTACATGAGCTGTTAAGTGTACATAAAATATCCGTGTAAAATATCAACTAAGAGTGCCCTGCAGAAATGAACCTTACATGAAAATCCACAGTATATCTCATTCTTATGGGGGCATGGTAATAAACCTTATGGCCTGTATTTAAACCTGTATTTAATCCTGTGCAGAACATGGAAAGCTTCTAATCCAAGTTTCCATTTTATCACTTGGCATATGAATTCCAGGAAAAAGGCTGAAGGATAGGATATCCTTAATATATCCCAAAGTAGACTTTTTTAATGGTACATTTTGTCAAGTTATAAATACTGTACTGTATTAATCAGAAGTCAATCATAAAAGTGGATTTGCAATACTAACACCATGTAACTTTTAAGGTTTTGTTTTGTAATAAACAAGACCCTATATTGGTTATCAGAAGATGCTGGTAGACTCTAATAAGTCAGAGATAAGTAGATTTTTCACAAATCATTCTTATATTTCTGCAAAGTCCACTCTGACTTATTAGCTCAATCTAAACACTGAAGCATGAAACTAGAGATACTACAAAAGGGAACTTGAAATGGACCATAATAGCATTAAATCATGGAACTACCTTACATTTGTAAAAGAAAGCATGTTTCCTATCACCCATAAATAAGCAGAAGTGGAGCTATGAGCATAGATATGCCTCCTTAGCATTTAGAAGAGACCAAGATGAATAGGCTTGGCAAGGATTCTGACCCAGCAGGTTGTTGAGACAGGAGTTGGTTCCTGATGAATTTTAACAACACCCTAACTTCCCACATTGGCTCAAGCAGCCAGCTCTCTGTAACATACTCATTCTCTATGATTACCTGCCAAATGCTTATTGCAGACCTGTGGGGAGTTGTTTATAACTCCATGACACTGTTTTGTGCCAGATCAATAAAGGCAAAGGCACATGAGAAGCTGCCCTTATTTTCTCTCTGTAGAGAAACAAAGAGCCCCACAGTTCAACTGAATGTTACTGACTAATCCTCAACGTCACTTAAACTCTCCAGGGATTGTCCTCATTTGTTTTTCACATAACACTATAATTTTTTGAAATATGAATTAGCTAAAATGCAGTTGTATTTTCAGGGAATTGAAGGCTTACCATACATTATCAGCAATTTGCAGGGAGCCGGCTGTGTGTGTGTCATATAACTGGGGGATTTCTCTCTTTAACAATAGATGGTGATGATGTATTTAGAAAAATGTCTGTATTGTTCACATATGTTAAAACCAGGTGGGTTTAAGCAATAGAAATTCAGCCAATAACACACGCTCAAGTAATTGATCCTTACTTTCTTCTTTTCCATCCTACATAGGAGTTAATACACATTTTAATAAACTGAATAGAAAATAATGGAGGGGTCATATTTTTCTGTGATGTGAGCTGAGAAAATTTTTAGGGAAAGAGGAAAGTATAGAGTCAGAGGAAAAAAAGACTTCAAAGATTTTAAACTTGAGTATGAACAAGGCCGGACTGTTGTGAATCTTACCACAAATTCTTCCTGGAAAATCATAAGGAAAATTTAATAGCCAGGCCTTCAGGAAAACTTGCCGGCACTTTAGTCCTTTGAGGTCATTATTTTAAAAAAGACCTGATTGATTTTCTCTCAATTAATCTGATACTCAGGTCATTTAAAGTTACATGAATTTCATTTTCTTTGCTTGATACGTTAACAATATAAAACAATTACAGTTCTTTCTATTTCAATCTGAATGGAGATTGTATCAAATTATGTATTGAATATATAATGCTCTCAGTTAAAAAGAAGCAGTGGAGAGCTACAAAAGCCAAGAAACCAGAAGAATGTCTTCTCCAGGGACAGTTATGTTTACTAATATTTCCCAAAACATTTCCTTGTTATGATGAGATAAAAGAATGCTTGTTTTGTTTCTTTTTATTTTGAATTTAATGCTGAGAGTCTAGATTTTAAAAGGCAACATAACTAGATCTACATGCATAGCGGTAAGGTTGTACTAATTAAATAGAAAAAATAGGCACCAACAAAAGTACTCTATTGGAGTTCAACATTCTTTCAATTTATTTTCTACGTGTTTCCACTTTGGACATTCAAACTGGGACGATGTTACTAAAAATTCAGAATGAATAAACATCAAACTAATTGTTTTTCCTAACTGATGTCTCATTGTCTGTTATAGAACTGCTCCAGCAGTTGGGCAGGGCTGCTATTGTATGCATAGTGCCACGTGGCAGGGACCGGGTCCAGCTCTGGAGGCCACTGCCTCTGTCCTTGGTAGCTGTGTGACCTTGAATTCAGAACCCCAGGGGTTTCAGTGGCACAGCCAATGTGGCACAACCCAAATTTGAACCCAACTAAGGAGTAGACCCAGGAGTGAAACAGATGGAGATAAAATGTAAGATATGTTTTATTAATAATGTGATTGCATACATAGAAAGCTCAAAAGAATTTATAAGAAATTAGAATTAATAAGTAAGTTTGGAAAGCTTGCAGGATACGAGGCTGAAACACAGATATCAATAGCATTTCTCTATACTGGCAACAAATAATTTAAAAATTTTTCAAGTACACCAATTGTAGTAGTACCATAAAAATCAAATACCTAGTATCTGCATACTGAAAAATTACAAAACATTGC
The DNA here is from genome assembly GCF_003676395.1 of Aethalodelphis obliquidens. NCBI lineage: Eukaryota > Metazoa > Chordata > Mammalia > Artiodactyla > Delphinidae > Aethalodelphis > Aethalodelphis obliquidens. The sequence goes on along the minus strand of NW_020837947.1, from coordinate 18,657,897 downwards.
TGGGATAAATTAAGGAAGCTCTAAATAAATGAAAGCGTCTGGAAATGCTATATATCATGATATGGGGAGCAGTTACATGGGTATGTACATATGTAAACATTTATTAATAAATTAATAAATGTTTATTAATATTATAATGTACAGTAAAGATTTCTGCACCATATGTGAGTTATACCTCAGTGAAGAAGTTTTTAAAAGTTAACAAAAAAACTAACTGACAAACAAACAACAACAATAAAAAAAAAACACAACAAACTGGATTAGGGACATGGATCAGATATGTGACCACAATAGACTTTTCGATACTAGATTAACCTGTCTAGCCTACTGGCACAACTGTCGACTACAGCCCACATTTACCAAAGGCTGGAGAATCAACCAGAACCTTTGAGAATTGTCAAGCGCAGGCCTCCAGATGAGAGAGAAAGGGGCTGAGCTAAGCATGCCCAGTTTCTTTTCCTCAATCCTGCAAAAAGATGAATCACTCCACTCTTCCCATTGAGTAAGACAAGAGGCCTGAGATGGTACTAAGTAAGAATCTTCTTCACAAAGAAGCATTAATATAAGGGAAAGGGAAAGGAAAACAGTTCTCCCCAATCGTGATTTCAATTATCTGTGCTTTAATCTTCTCATTTGTAAAATGGTGATAATAGAACAAAACTCATACAGTTTTGTAAGAATTAAAAAAAAATAATATATGTAAAGGACTTTGCTAAGTACCAATAAGTGTGGAATTGGAGAAGCAAAGCATAGGAACTTTAGAGGGGGAAAGACATCTTCAGAAAGATAATCTGATCTACTTGTGGTATTTTTTAGATTAGGAAACTGAAACTCAAGGAGATCTAGACCCTTGTCCAAGTTCCATGGCTAGTTGGATATGTATTGTTGATATATTATAGCAGAACTGCCTCTAGTGTTACTGACTGCAAGTTCATGTTCCCAATGCACAGTGAGGCCAAACAAACTGAAAAGTCAGTTTGGAGCTGAGAAAGGTTTATTGCAGGACCAAGCAAGGAGAACAGGTGGCTCATGCTCAAGAAAAACCAGAACTCCCCAATGGTTTGGTGGCAAGAAGTTTTTATAGGCAAAATTTGGGGTGAGGGCTACAGGGTGTGTGACTTTCTTCTGATTGGCTGGTGGTGAGGTTATAGGGCAGTGTTCCAGGAATCTTGTTCTCAGCCTGAAGTTACCGTCCTCTACCTGGGTGAGGGTCTGCCTGCAGAAGAACTGGAAGATATTGTTATGTATATCCCTTAAGGAGGAACCAGGACCCTGCCCCGTGGCTGCACTATTGTTTCTTTTTTTTTTTTTAATTAAAAAAAAAATTTTATTGGAGTATAGTTGCTTTACGATATTGTGTTAGTTTATACTGTACAGCAAGTGAATCAGCTATATGTATACACATATCCCCTCTTTTTTGGATTTCCTTTTCATCTAGGTCACCACAGAGCACTGAGTAGAGTTCCCTGTGTTATACAGTAGGTTCTCATTAGTTATCTATTTTATGCATAGTATCAATAGTGTATATATGTCAATCCCAATCTCCCAATTCATCCCACGCACCCCCCCCCTTGCCCCTTGGTATCCATACGTTTGATCTCTACGTCTGTGTCTCTATTTCTGCTTTGTAAATTTTGTAGAGACATGGATGGACCTAGAGACTGTCAAACAGAGTGAAGTAAGTCAGAAAGAGAAAGACAAATATCGTATATTAACGCATATATGTGGAATCTGAAAAAATTGGTACAGACGATCTTATTTATTTGCACTAATGTTTCTTGACTGCTCCTCCTTTGTTTTTGCATTCCCTCCCTTCCCCGATAAGCAACTGTTTGAGTCTGCACTTTGGAACTCAGGGAAGGTCAAGGAGGCTGAATGAAGCCTATTTCTTTCAAACAAGAAACTGGGGACATGGAAAGAATTCATAGCCAGGAGAGCCCCACAGGGTCCTGCTCCATTTCACTAGGTCCCAGGTGTTTAAGTGCCTAGTCCCGTGCTCTTTCTTTCTGCTATACCACTCTGCTGAACAGCCATCCTAAATGGCAGCAGATGGAATTGCCAGCCCTTCTCCCCACCACCGTGGATTTCCTGTTTTCAGAAGGTACACAGTCTGTTTCTACCCTCATGAGGCTCTGTGTGCTGCCATACTCAGGCAGCAATTTATAGCCCTTGTGTTTTGCAATAAGAACAAGATTACTATTTAGAATCAAGGTAGCTATTTTCACAATCTGCTGTGAAGTAGTTAGGCAGGTATTCTTTTGAAGGTAAATAAACACAGTCAACTACAATTATTTGATTCCATTTAGTATATTAGAAAATGTAGTAGTTTAATGATACCCTAGTGGCCTGTAATGGTTAATGTACCGCAGAAAATGAATCATAAAATCCCCTTCTTACTAATAACTCTGAGACTAGTGTTATTAAAAAGGCACTAAACCCCAGGGAATCAGAGTGTTTTCACCTTCCCACCAAGTGACAATAATATTAGTTTGGATTCTCTATTCGCTGGTCATGAAAATATAGGATCTTTGGGCAGAAGGAAAACCTGTATCATATTCTATTTGTTTGATGATAAATTCTTGCAGCATCATCTGGCACTGTTGCTATGGCAAAGAAAATGGTCCTGTAAAGGCCAGGTGATTTTCTAACTCTGTCACACCTTCCCAAATGCTAGTTCATCGTGAACTGGCGTAGTAGCTGAAGAGAGACTTCTTACTGATGGGAAGTACCATCCCCTTCATGTGCAGACCCAGGGGACTGGCAGGGTAGGGAAGTGCATGTGTCACTTTAGATTTACACAAACACACAAGCTGTTTGTGTTTATTTGGAAAAGGGTTTGAGTTACAAATATTCCCTGAAAACATGTGCCTAGCCTCCTGGTTTTCTGTATGATAAATACTGACAGGATGAGCTTCTTTGTCTTAATTTGCAGTTAATAGATTGAGTGCTAGTACTTCTAGTCAGAGAGACAGCTGTGCACATTTGGAACAATCCCAGGGAGAAGACCTCAAAAAGCTTGAAAATGATACTGTTGCACAGAAGGATGCCCTGTCCTCAGTCGCCAGAAAAGTGTCTCCTCTGTAGACTTCTATATCTACACCCACGTTTCTGCCAACTTACAGAAAGAACAAGTATCAAGGGGGCATTTTCATACCATTGCTCTTTCCTCACTTATAAATGGTGGGATTCATGTCCCTTTGGCAGGATTATCATGATATCATTATTTGAGTATTGTATATAATAAACACAAAAAATAGTAGCCAGTATTACTATTAATGTGTATATTTCCCATTAAGACAAATGTAAAATTAGTTTAAATTAAGAAGAATATTCCACTAATTGTTTATTGTGTATATATATCAATAAATATACATATGTATACATGAATGTATATATATTTACATGTGTTATTTTATATATTTTTCTCATATATATACATATATACACACATATCTTACTCATAACATCAGTAAATAGATACAGTTGGAAGTCAGCATGGCTCAAGAAACACGTCACCATTTGACCAGTTTGCCTAAATTACACCGGTGTTTCTGGAATAATTATTACTCACGTCACTCACAAAAGTAACCCAGTTTGGACACTAAGTTATATGATAGTCCTAAATAAGGATCAAAAGGAAAACATTGATCTCAAAGAAATCCAAGACCAGTTACAGTCCCAATGCTGATGAATAAGGCATCCACTAGACAAGACAGCTTAAGAAATTTGTACTGGGGACACCAAAATAATTTTTAAAATATATAATACATCCTTAGTAGCATTTATCAAAACAAAAACAAAACAACAGACTCAGTGGTCATAAGGTTTGTCCCTAACAGAGAAAAGAACGCACATTTTTTGACAGTTTGCTCCTAGGGTTGACTTTAATAGCTGCCACTTCAAGTAGATGGTTTTAGTAGAACCGCTTAAGTAGCTGCTAGAACCCTTTCAGTTACTGCTGCATTGAAGGTTATTTTGCCATCCAATTTTTGTCTATTTTTTTTCTTCTTTAACTCCTGGTAATTTCTCTAATTCTAACAGCTTTAACATTTAGCTCCAGCACTTGGGAGTTTCGGGCTGTATTTAAAGGCTCATTTAAAACTTATCAGACCGATGGCATTAATTTATCTCAGACCCAGGGGTTCTGGGTGGCAGACATAAATTACCTTATTTCAATGACTTTGCAGTTTTTTCAAGGAGGATGTTTGCTTTCTGCTTTACATAACTTCTAGACTTATTCTGTGCAGTTTGATTTTAAAATGCCCCTTCTGCCTCTCTTACTCCTATTTCCTCTTGGGAAGTGTTCTTTCAATTAGGAAAATATTACTTTAGCAAATCACACTTTTAACAAGTTCTTATTAAGCAACACTGGAAGATGAGTTAAAATGGAATTTGTCCCCCCTTCAACCTGACCTGGGTATTTTGTATCTCATTCTTAGAGTAGATGCACATGTACCTTTTTTACATTTTCAACTATACCTAAATAGATTAGCCTTAAATAGAACTCTTTGTAAATGTCTTATTTCATCTCAAGCTCAATGTCAAAGTCAAAACTCTTTACCATTTCTTCTAAGTACTTCAAGCTCTCTAAGTTCCTAAGATACTCTGTTATTCTCCAGCCCAGACACCTTGGGGTTCAGTGACCTATTCAGGCTGTCACCTGTGACATAGGTAGAAATGATCGCAGAGTATCTGAAATTCACACGTAAAGCTAAAGGTTTAGATTAAATGTGTAGTGTGACTCTTCCATCAAGAAACATTTTACCTGAGTTTCTAATAATTAGCAAATCTTATTCAAATATTTCTGTACCACCAACCATATAGAAGAAGAAATTCATACTACATAGTTCTTCTTTTTACTCTAGGTTTTTTTGGTTCTAGAGATGATAAAATTAGTGGAATCATCAAGAGAAAATATTGGGGTTTAGATAATGCACAAACTGATTTACAATGGATTGTGGATTGTCACAAAGGATATAAAAAATGCTTTTCCAGGACTGTGATATAGGGAGACTTTTAATATAAGTCTCTGTGAACCCAGAGGAAATAAGAGCTATTTTCATTGCTCCTTAAGGATTTCCTTGCAGTATGTGAAAGTTCTTTATTTTCACCTCTGTGGCGTTGTTTTATATGTTATAAAGCTGTTATTGAATTCAGAAAATAAAATTGAATAAACTATTTTCAGATAGAGTACAGCAGAGATAGTCACAAATACAAAGCTTGAACAGGTAGGTTTGGCTTTCCCTTCTTCTGAGAGCCCTGAAAAGCATTTGGGAATTAAACATGCAGGTTTAGACTTCATTACTGCAACCTTGGTAGTGATCTGTTTTTATGTTACAGGCAATGAAAGCTTAGAAGAAAACTATGTCCAGGACAGTAAGATGGGGTTTGTCATCAACGCCATCTATGCCATGGCACATGGGCTACAGAACATGCACCATGCCCTCTGCCCTGGCCATGTGGGCCTCTGTGATGCCATGAAGCCCATCGATGGCAGCAAACTCCTGGACTTCCTCATCAAGTCCACGTTCATCGGTGTGTCTGGAGAGGAGGTGTGGTTTGATGAGAAAGGGGATGCTCCTGGAAGGTAAAGCAGTCTTTTCCATAATGGATCTAAATAACCCTGTGATCCTCTTCGAGCCAGACAGATGGATGGTCTGGCTCCCTTTGGTTCCATGGTTTCTGGGTGCCACGACGATAGACACAAACGAGGATAGATGCAACAAGATAGCTAAAAAGAAAGGGCTAATGTTAGATGGAAATTACATTATAAAACATTGAAGAACTTCTTATTGGTAAATACCCACAATCCTGCATCCTACCAGTGCCACCCCCCTACCTCCCCACACACACATACAGCTATCATCCCTGGTCTTCCCTTAGAATGCCTGGGACCTCCCTGCAAGCCCAAGATACTAAGGAGATTACACCTGACCAGCAGGATTCTCCCTGGCACTGCCAACATCAGGTCAGCCTCCTTCTAACTGATTAGTCCCAATACTATACTGGTTGTGGAATATTTTAATATTATTCCTGCTTAAAGAGCTTAATACATGACGAGAACCAAGTCTTCATGTGTATTCCTTTTTTTCAGGTTAACTTATGTTCCTGCTAACATGTTTCTTGGAACCAGAAAGAAAAGAATTTTCTGTCTGGTATTCAGTCTCTGTGGCTTCCAAAGAATTAATCAAGAAGCAAAGAAAAATTAAATCTAACTAACTATATATATTTTTCCCAAGTCATTTTATATACAGTCTCTTCTGCAACACTTGCTTTTATAGTACCAGTTAGCTCATATGTAATTGGTATGCAGAGAATGATATCAGTATAAACAGTAGTTGTGTTCTTTCATAGGAATTTTCTTAGGCAAGGGATGATCAGAACAGTGGGATAAAACTTAAAACTTGCAACAGGAAAGAAAAAAGGCCCTCAGTCTGGCTACTGCACAGTGTGCCCACAATCTTTTTTTTTTTTCCTCCTAAGCCCTGTTATCTTTCAGTACATAATTTTGCAAAGTGAGAGATTTTAGAAAAGCATATGTTGTGATAAAACAGATCATCAAATCATTTAATCCTCATCGCTATAGGCATATCATCATCTTCTTTTACAGATGATAAAACTGAGTGTCAGAGAAATGAAGAAACTCACCTAAAGTCACGCAGAGAGTAGCTGGTAGAGGCCGTGCAGTCTGAATTGACTGTAATCTTTTTGCCACATCGTGCTGCCTTTTTGCCACATCGTGCTGCCTTTTAGCTAATCCTAAAATTAGGCAGAATTGCTGGCAACCTTCTTAATGTCATTTCAAATGTACTGTAAGAGACTATTTGACCCTAAATAATTCTTCACATATCTCTTCCTTTCATGTAAGCTTAAAGTTCTACGTTTAGAGAGTGCCTTGCGGGGCCTAAGTGCATTCTCCCTGTCAAAATCCAACAGCTCCAGGAAGGATAAATGCTATAAGTAATACTCAGCAATTAAAGCGATGAATTTATCAGATTCCTTCCAAGCTGCCAGTGAGGTGGGAGCAGCTTTAGATGAAAATGAGAGTGGGAAGAATGGAATGATGCAGGGCCTGGGCGTATGGAAAGCTTCCAGGAGCTGAGCACCTTAAGAAATGGTACCAGAGGAAAAAGTGATTCAGAGCACTGACCGCCCCCACCACGCCCCCCTTTAAACCCGTGGTTGTAATCCTGGGTTCTACTGGAAACCAGGTTCTATCAAGGATTGGATTTGGAATGGAAACCTTCCTTCATGATTCTATAACATACACAATGTGCCTAGGACAGGGCCAGATGCATTTCCCACACAGCGTAGACATGAGTTTCCTCCTCCTCTCTCTATTTGTAAACTATCCAAAATATAGGCCCACAATTTTAGCTTGTTTCTCCTTCATCTTTAATTACGTATTTAAATCAAGAGTTTTCCCCTGGGTCCCTTTTCAAGGATCATTTCCACAGGCTTGAAATTGGTCAGCTTCATCTGTATTCAATTTCTATTTCAACCACTTCCCTCTGTTTCTATCTCCTGTCACACTGTCATTCATGCTTTTGGTCCCTCTTGTAATTATCTTAGTTAATCATCATGCAACATAGATTGAATGCATTGAAAGGATGCTGTAAAGTTGTAGTTCACAGCTTGAGGATATTCCAAATAACCACCAACGTGCTAGAAGGGACTCTGGGGTCAAGAGAAAAGAGCAGTGTTCCTTAACACACACAGCACTGGGGAAGGCCTCTTTTTAGTAAGTCAGTATTTTTCCCTTGGTATCTTCAAGCATTTTTTTTCTCCAGCTTTTGGGACTTTTCAAAAGTATGTTTTCATACCAAAATATTGTGAATTTTTCAGTTCCTAAATGCTAATTAAGTGTGAACTGATTTCTCCTATTGAAATGAGGAATTTGAAATAAAAGTCTTAGGAAACTGGTTTATAGGAAAAAGATATTCTAAAGCTCGCATTACACCTAAGCCTGCATTGAAAGTATGTAAGGAGATTTCACAATGTAATATGGAGTAAAACATAAAGATTAAAGGAAATGAAAAAGGGAATTACTCATACCAAACACAGCAGGCTCTGTAACCATAAGGACCTTACAATGGGAAAATATTGCAGGTGTAGATTAGTGTCCTTGATCAGCAAGATGAATGCGAGCCACCAGCCCACAGTTAATACCCACGTGGATATCACTCAGACAGCTACTCTGAGAACATTCTGGTTTGTCTCAGCAACCAGAGGAATGAGACCCCTCTATTAACCAAAAATCAGAAAGCAGAGAGGTGAATAACGCGCTCCAGTTGCACCATTCTCTCTTCTCACTCCATGTAAGTTTTGTTCACCTGGAAAAGCAGGGGAAAGACTTCCTTTATGCCCCGAGAGTCCCCTTTCCCTTTAGGGAGCTGCTACTTATAGAAATTGCCAGAATCTGATTGTGGAGAAGCCACTAGCCATCCTGTGGGTGACAGGATGCGTTTGCACATTAAGAACAGGCAGCAAAGCTATTAAAAGATATTAGCTGTATAGATAAAGAACTAGGCCAGATATGACCAGTAGGTTTCAGATGCCAGCTAAGGTTGATTGGTAGTAGCTTCCTGGAGTGCTGGGCTGAGGAGGATTCTGAGTCTGTATCAGGGTTAGAGGGAAAGAATTCCGAGATGGGTTAGGTAGGGATATTAGGGAGGGGAGGAAGAGAGCTGAGGAAGAGGAATATGTGTTAATTAATTGCCAGCTATTTCTTTGGGTCATGCACAAAGAGTAAGAGATATTGTCTCATATTCTAGTGCAGGAGAGTGAAGAATGCACAGGTACTGTAGGAAAGAACCCCACTTTGCAGAGCCACTGAGGGAGAGTCAGGCATCCATTTCTGGGCAACTGCCACTTGAGTTACAGTTTCCTTGGAGTAAATAGCAACATGGAAAGAAGATTGAAGAATACCAGAGAATTATCAATAACCGAGAGAGAAATGACTATGACAACACAAAAATGTTCTCATTTTCTTATAGTATGGAAATAACCAGAGTGTTTTAGCACATTAATAGTGCTACTAATGTGAATGATATAGTGATATTGCCTTACATATGTATTTCTCCCAATTGCGAACAGCCTTATGTTAGCAAATTCCCACAAGAACCCCGTGAGCCTTACAGAGTTTAGTGACATTCCTAAGTAGTATAATCTACTATTAAAATATTAGGAAAGAGATTCCAGCTTATACATTCTAATGTCAAATGCTGTGTTTTTTCCACCAAATTGGAAAATGCTCTCCACTGCCCACACTGGGAAATGATGTGTCTGATCCCCAGAACACACTCTGGCTACGATGAAGATTTCTAAATGTAGATTTTACCATTGTGCAGCATTGCAGCATTTGAAATAACTGAAATAACTGACACCAATTACTTGGATTCAGAAATGTTTGTCCTGATCAAGGAAGAGACCAGTTTAAATGTCAATGCTCAAGATGTTAAATCCTTGCTAATTAAAGGTGCATTTCTCAGATTTCGTGCTCTATTAGCACCTAAAATAAGTTCCAGACTTGGTAAAACTCACCTCTTTTAATCCAGTGTAATTAAAATGGCAACTGAATGTGAAAAAGGAATTTGGAATAAAAGTACTTAAGCTAAAAATTAGTGTTCTGAAGAATTGTTACTTGATCAAAGAATAATCTAGTGAATAATGATTTGAAGGATATGGTGATCGACTCAGCACATATAGATCTTTTTGAGAATAAGCAGAGAGAAAAGTACAAGAATAATATCTTCTTTAATGAATATGGATGATACACAAACAGAGACTGAAGAATGGAATATACATTTTGGAAAATCAGAGGATACATAACTAAATAAACTAAAATATTGACAGTAGCTGGCATTGGGACATGGGATGATTCTAACTTTTCTCTTTCTTCTCTCTATTATTACCTATTTACTAAATTCCTTTGGTTTCTACATCATGTCCATCTTCTCCAAGACACACGTGTTGCTTTCTTTGTAGGTATGATATCATGAATCTGCAGTACACTGAAGCTAATCGCTATGACTATGTACAAGTTGGAACTTGGCATGAAGGGGTGTTGAACATTGATGATTACAAAATCCAAATGAACAAGAGTGGAATGGTACGGTCTGTGTGCAGTGAGCCTTGCTTAAAGGGTCAAATTAAGGTAAGCCAGCCACACATGCATTCTTGGACGGTGTCCATGAGGAGACCTCCTGCCTGGGCATAAGCAAAGAAAAACACAGACATTTTTCTTTGACCAGACTGTCCAGAAAGGGTGCACCAGGCGTACTGTTTCTGTCCTTGTGTTTAGCAAAAATGAGGAAGACAAAGAAAGATTGGGCAATGGAATAGGCAAACCACTGGGATATTTAGAATAGTCTTTATTTGAATCGTAATGATGAGCTGCAGTCTTAAATACGATATAGAAAGCAAGGGGATGAATAATCAAATTAAAAATTAAGACAGAAGTAAACGTGGAAACTAAAGCCAATGATACTGCTTACTCATAGTTCTAGCTATTGTCAAAGAAAGCAGAAGGTGAACGATGCCAAATAAATGTATAACTAAAATAAAAGAAGCTGAAATGAGGTAACACAAAAGCATTGCTTACCACTTCTCTTTTCTCTACCAAGTTCTTTGAATTTTCCTGAAACTGGTATTTTCCAGCCAAGAGAGAGTCTTCACTTCTAATTATTCCCAGAAGTTTTTTTATTTTTTTTTTTCCGGGTTGGGGCAAGTGAGTGATCATGATATTACTGTATATTTAAAACTAGAGTAAATAAACCTCATATACTGGACATTTGGCTGAATGGAGTAGAGAGAATTCTTGGTGAAGAAGACATGGAAAGAGCACTCTCTGAATCCCATGCTATTTAGAAACCAGACTGGCTGATGCACTAGGAAATGGAGCGTAGGGGAGTGATTGTGAACTGGCAGGAGTGTGGATTGAATGACCTAATAGGTCTTTCCCATCTCTAATTTTCTGTGACTCATCTCTGGGAGCAGACAAGCCGTCAAGTAAATGTCACAAGGCACAGCTGGGGCTGGAATGTATACGGTGTGAGGCTTCTGCTCTCTCTCCACATGGCCACGCTGCTATGCCATTTGCAGGAGCCGTAGAACCAGCCATGCGAGGCAGAGGCCCTGAGAAGTATACTTAGGGGCCTTTAGGGCAAGAGTCTAGTAGTGCTGGTACAGCAGCTGGAAAAGCTTTATCACTGCTGATCAAAGAATGTGGAGGATCTGGGACCTGCAACATCGTTTAGCAGCTGAGAAGAGCTGTCTGGGTGGACTCAAGCTCTCAGTAGAATCCATCACTTTGAGTGTGAAAAAAACTTCTGAGGCAACTCACCCTAGTTGCAAATGTCACTGCCTTCTCTGCAGGTGTGATATTAAAAATATTTAATAATGGTCATGATAACCAACCAATCAGAATGAACTCCATTTTAGTGCTATGACAGGGTGCTGGAGGCCTCCTGCTATGCCCACAGTTAATCCTTGAGTTGTTGGATCATGGGAAGATTTAGGTGAGGAATCTTACATGGATAGGGTAGTATGGGGCAATCAGGGGGCTTGGAGAGACACCATTAGTTTCCAACCAGTACAGAAGCATTTCAGTAGTGTAAGAGTGACTCCAGGCAAACCACTGTGTACGGGCCATACGTCAGTGCTGCTTCTTCCCAAGAATCCATTTCTGATTCTTATCCAGATGGAATTTTTCACATGGGGCTGTCTGGTGGTATTAGGAATATATCCTCTGAAATTGAGAGGCCTAAAACTTCTCCTTGACTCTTACCACAGGATGCCAGACCAGTGGATTCTGGGTGGGTTATCTTCTCTGGATGGTAGGGAAAACCAGGGAGACCTGAAGTCATATGATTGGGACAGCCCAGAAGCCCTGGGCTTTATGCTCTCCTGTGACCCAAAGGGTGTCACATGTTCATCTCAGACCTCCTCCCCAGCATGGGTGGCAGCATTGAATCTTTAGTGCAGACAACTGCTGTGAAAAAGTTTATGAAACTACACAGTTTGGTTATTCAGAGTATAAGAAAAACAAACAAACAAATACAACCCTGGCAAGAGAAAACAAATCAGTCTGAAGATACTCTGCACCCCAGCTCCCTTTCAGACTTCCCTCCTGTTACTCTGACTGCTGGCAGGCCATGAATGGGAGCTCACATGCCATGTGTAGTCCCATTTGTATACTCCAGAAGATAGACTTTCCCCCCACCCCCAAGTTCAGAGGAAAGGCTGTCTGCATGCATCTTTAAGCTAGATACTGAAGTATTTCTGGCATCACATTTGCATTACACCCATGCAGTGTTATCGAAGGAGATCCCAGAAATCTTTGCTGAGCCATTACAGAGCACTTGCTATAAATGCAAATCTCTTGGGGTCCAATTTTCATAGTACTGTGTACCCTGCAGGATAAAAGTTATGCCCGTTCTCAATAACACCTGGCGTGGGGGTGAGGGGGGATGTTTGTTTGTTTCCCATAAGCACCACGGGAGGTATGGAAACAAATGAAATCTGAATCCCATTTACCAAATAATAGCATTTATATTCTTACATCGTCAATTTGCCATCTACCAGGTTCAGGATGCAGAGCCAGGTCTCTCAGTAGCCACTACAGAGACTGGAGGGAAGCAACTTAAAAGGTGATTGTGGGACTTGCACTTATATTAACTGAGAAGCATAACCTTTAGGAAAGGATTATTCACTTTAAATATCAAATGCCACTTAAAATGTTGAAATAACCATTTGGCTTCTTTTGTGATAACCCATAAAACTTTCTTATGGTAATTTCCTTTGAAGTAGTTAAAAGTCCAGTTTTCTTACGTTATTGATTTTAGAAATATAAATATAATATCTTATAAATATAATATTTTATGGAGGAGAAATTGATTTCAGTCATACCACAAACAGTGGTAAATAAAATCAAACTTTTGTTGTGTCTTATATTAGTCAGGTTTCAGTCAGGAAAGAAAGAACCCATGCCAGGTGGTTCAACAGAGGAAATTTAAGGTAAAAAACTGGTTATAAAAGTAAAAGGGGGGCTTCCCTGGTGGCGCAGTGGTTGAGAGTCCACCTGCCGATGCAGGGGACAAGGGTTCGTGCCCCGGTCTGGGAAGATCCCACATGCCGCGGAGCGGCTGGGCCCATGAGCCATGGCCTCTGAGCCTGGGCGTCCGGAGCCTGTGCTCCGCAACGGGAGAGGCCACAGCAGTGAGAGGCCCGCGTACCGCAAAAAAAAAAAAAAAAAGTAAAAAGTGGCAATGAGGCAACTCAGAGATGAGCAACAGTAGGAATCATTCCCACCTCTGGGCTAGAGGGACACAGGGAAGGTCACAGATACTACCTGAGACACCCCCTGAGGTGGGAGGGGAGGATACCTTGATACGAGGCTTCTCCTCTCTCCGGCTCTTCAGTCTCCCATTAGGTCCTTCCATTCTGCCAACCGTATGGAGAAGACGCTGGAAAGAGAGCCTGAGCAATGTAGTGCGCAGATACTTAGCTCAGGTTCCCTGGAAGCCTGAAAGCTAAGCAAGGTTAAGTGCTAATGCATTACTGGGAGATACAATCCCAGGGAAGCAAGAGTGAGAGGAAAAGGGAAGGGAGGCATAGAAGCATGGCGGAACACCTCTACCACTACGGTGAAGCGTCACTGAGCAGGACGCTGCCTCACTGAGCACAGCTCAGCCTCACGGAGGTCTCTGGACAGGCTGCTGGGACTGTCTGTTGGAGCAAGGAAGGGAGAAAAATGTATGCACTCCTGCCATTCTATTTTCTGCTTCCTGTGGTCAGCGTCTGCTCACAGGACATGATGTCATCTGACTCCTTTAGGCAGCTGCTGGGGAAGCCAGTGTCCGTGTCCTGCTATGTGGACCTTCTTTGAATTTGGAAGCAGCAAGGGGAGAAGTCTCTGTGGGTCTTACACAGTCTGGTCTGGGCTCCTGCTGTGCTGAATTGCCAAGGAGGCAGTTCTAGAACCCAGTGCCTCCTCTGGGGGAGAGAGAGTCACCTGGAGATGCCAGAAGATGACACAGTAGTGGTAGGCTCTGAGGTGGGAGTTGCAGAAGCATCCAGAACCCTCAAGAGCCAGGGGCCAAGGGCCTAAGAGACAGGTCAGGCAAAAAGAATTTGAGGCAGCACGTAAACTATGGACAATGGATCTGCAAGCAAACAGCAAGGGCCTGGCACTTGTATTGGTCTCCCACACCAAGCCTGCTGCTATTTTCCTTGGTGTGGGGAAGGCAGGAAAGAGGTAAGAAGGGGTGGCAAGGCAAGGGGGAGAAAGTGAAAGAAAGGAGAAGGGAGGCAATAGAGATCGGGAACTAACATTGATCAGGCATATTCTCATGCAAGTACAAGAATGGATGACATCGTTTCAATTATTCCTTAAAACAACCCTTTAAAAGCAGATATTATCACCCCATTTTATAGATGAGAAGTCAGAGGCCCAGAGGGCTTGAATCACTTGCCCCAAGCTTTCTCAGCTAGTGGTTAAGAAATGCCGAGCTGAGCTTGGAGCCAATCCAAAGCTCTTATCAACCCACAGCCACATGTTGTTCAACCATCTTTCATTATGTGAACTGACATATTTCCTACAAATGCAAGTTTCAATTGCTAAAGCTGATTTTCTTAATAGTTTATAATGAAGTTATAAATAGAGATCCACTTTAAAATTGCTGAGGGAACAGAATCTAGAACTAAGCAGGCAATAAATATTAGTGAAGGTGGTCGGGGGAGTCTGACAGAGGTGGGGAAACCGGCAGAGAATCCCAGGGAAAGGGTCCTGGGGATTGCTTTCATTCGCCTCCTATTCTTTCTTTTCCCCTCTCTTCTCTTCTAGTTTTCTCTTCCGTTTAGTTCGTTTTTGGATTCTTTACTCCAAGATGATGGTTTGAGTCTGGGACTTTAGGCATGGAAAGTAGAAATCACTACTTCCCCCCTTCTCACCTGGCCTATCAAGATAGAATTATGGAGACCACATCATAAATGGCTCTTCATTACACATGCCATATTGTCCTGTGGTAAAATACACCCTAGATATGTGGAGAAAAGCCCAGATACACATATTTTTACAAACTATATATTTCAGAATTGGGTTAACTATTTTTTCCCTGAACCATCTGAACTGAGGTGCAGATATCATGAAACTTCATAACTCAGCTTTTGTCTTCTAAGCATAAGGGCAATTCTCACTTGGCCATAAGACCAGCTAAGAAAGTTAGCAATAACATCACCAACCACAGCTGTCCTGTTCACCTCAACTTCCCCTTTTTGTGAATCAAAACAAACTACCCATTGAACTTGTTCATAGTTAATGCAACCATTTTGGCAACCAATGAAACAATGACATAGTTCCTTCATTATGTAATGTTTTCTAAATTCCACTGCAGGATGGCAGGTTCTCAACAAAAATTGTCCACAGGAATATCAAAATTCCTTATCTGAGAAGCTTATGATTACATAATGATGATGTGATCTGCCCCAGCTACTAAAAACATACTGGCTACAATTTTGAAAAAAGTTAAAGACAAAATACTGGGTTCCTTTTTGTATTTTATTATGTATGTGAAAGCATGAAATTATTATAGTGTCTCTGGAAGAGAGAAAACTTTGCAAGCACTGGTCATAATGAGAAATTCTATGGAATCATCATTAATTTATTCACAGCCACTCTGAGTAATACCTACACCTTCACCTCTCATGCTTTGACCAGTGTTTAAGATGGTCTCCTGGTTACTGAACTTTTTGGTGATCACCTTAGCCTCAGATCTAGCTTGTCTGCCACTTTTGGGGACAGGTGCCGATAGGACCTGCTGCTGAATCACGTGACACCGGGCAGAGAAGGAACACAGCAGAGCTTTTGTGTCTTGCAGGTGGCAGTGGCCAAAGCAGGGCTCATTTTCTTTTTTAAGTAAATATTTATTGAAGTATAACACACATACAGAAAAGCAGAGAAGGAAGGCAATAGCATGAGTACACATTGGACTCTTACTTCTGGGTCTTTTCTTTAGCTGATCCCACTGCCTAGAACTCTCTTCGACCAGATATATTCAGGACTTACTCCCTTTCCCTCTCTCAAGTCTTTACTCAAATGGCATATCTTTGTGAAGCCTTACCTGACCACCATATGCAAAATTGCAATCCCCAATTCCACGTGCCTCCCTATCAAGACTGGGACTGAGATGAGGCAAGTGAAGAACTTAGGGCACAGACCCTAAAGTGGCCCGCCATCAACATCCTGCAAGTGCAGGGTGGGCATGTGCACAACGCTGAGCGTTTTAAGGGCCTCTTTAAGTCTGGTCCCTAGGCACTAGGCTTGCCTCACCTTGGTCCCTGCCCTGAACCCTATTCCTCTTTCTTGCTGTAGTTTTCTCAAAGCCCTTTTCTAGGATGGCGCTCCTCAAAGATGGGGATATGATCTGTTTTATTCACTGATTGTGAATGCATAATGTGAATGAATGAATGGATGAAAGATTGAATGCATATGCCCTGCATAAGCATTTCATTCCTCCTTCTAGCAGTATATGTATTACATTATGTCAGATTTTGAGCTTCTTAACCTCAGTGATCATCAGGTCTTTTATTTGTCCGCATGCGTAGCACCACGTCTGGCACACTGGGCCACTAAATAAATGTTGGTTAAGTAAATATATATCTTCCAACTTCTGAGATATAATTTCGGTTCTCAGCATAACATGCCATCATTCTGACAGCTGTTTTTACACAAGGAAGAGCTTAGTTCTTGAAAATAACTGGTGATAATGTGCCTGAGGTTTGCACAAGTTACTGATCCCCTCTGCAGCTGTTTCTTCATCTGCAAAATGTAAACAATTAACTTCACTGCATGGAGTGGTTGTGAGGTTTAGTGTAATTCTGTACAGAGGGCCTTGCACATGGTCTCGTTCAATGTATGTCCATTCTTATATGATTTTTGTTACATTTCCCCTGTAATAAATTACTACGTAGGGATTTTCCTAAACTGATACTTTTCTATAATTCTTTCAAGGCTCTCTTCAATTTCCTCCTATTTTTTATTCTCTTTGAATTCTTCATTTTCATTTCTTTTGTTTATGTAATATTCCATATTATTTCCCTCTTTTCTTTCACATACATTATTGAGTAATTATTGAAAAATTAATATGTACCAATAACTATGCTAGCACTGTGAAAGCAAAAGAAACTTAAACATGGCCCCTTCCTTTGAGGAACTCATGGTGTAGCTGGAAAAAATTGTATCAGCAATTAGAGTCCTTTGTTGCCCAAGCTCTCATGCTGGGTGCCATGGGGACACAGGAGGGTAGGACTAGCCCTTCTCTCCCTCAGCTGATTTTCCTATGGTCCTAATTACGTAGGACCAGTGTCTTTATTCTGTTTAGTCTTCCAGGCATTTCCCTTCTGAAGCAAATTTCTCTGTTTCCTTTGACTTATCATTACTTTTCCTTCATTATATTCTCTCGATGCTGTTTTCTTTCTTTTGTCCTTTTTCTAAACAAAGCCTAAATTTAAAAAATCCATTTCAAGTTACTTCAGAAACGTAGTCGTAAAATTAACACTTGATTTCCTATGTCATAAATACTTTAAGACTCCTACAGTGTATATGGAATTGAATCATAACCTTGTGTGAAGCAGCAGGTCATCTAGTCTTACTAACAATAAACAGAGCACCATGTACACAGGATGTAAAAGGAATCAAAACAGTCCCTGTGTCTTGGGAAGTCTTGGTCTTTCAAGCGCAATTTCAGAGAAATATCAAATCTCTTATCATGACTCAGAGCTGTCATAAAAAGTGTTTTATGGTGACAATACATTATTCAGTTATTGAGTGTATACTCCATGCAAAAGAAATATCAGTTAGTATAAAAATAATTTAAAATATCAATACCTGTGATACGGGGGAGATTAAAATGTAGAGACAATAATTTAAGAATTTTTAAAAAAGTATCTGAATGAAACATATCTACCATATACATGTGAAACAACTAGAGGACAAAAGCTAACTGACTTGTGGTAATAAACTACCAAGTATATTTTAATTATAGAGAATTCCAAATAAGGTAATATTTCAAAGGGCTCACTGCACCAGAAATACTTCCTGGAGCATGTGTCAGGACTCGAAAGTAGTGACATAGATGGGCTGATGGAGGAAAGATGATATTCTAAATGGAAAGGAATATCCTTTCTTTTATTAAAATATATTTATTTCTTTATTGTTGCATGTTAAAGCCATGGATTAAGCAACACACACACTCTCTCTCTTTTGTCCTTCTTAAAATCTATTCTCTAAACAGCAGCCATAATAATCCTTGTAGCAAGCAAGTCAGATGGAAAGCAAATTAGATGATGTATCTGCCCTACTTGAAACCTCCCTCCAAAACAAACAATTATGTGGACATTAATGAGGATGTAAGCAGGGGGTGGCACAGAGGCTGCCTTCCTTGTTTGGCGGACTTATGTAAGAGATTATTAACCGTCAAACTTAGGTGCAGAAACAAGGACCAGGGACTAAGTGAATCACTGACCAAAGAGCTTATATTTCAAAGGTATTAGAAAAGGGAGACACTGACATTCCTTGAGTGGCCGAATTACATTTTTTAAAAAGGTTCAACTCAACACTCGTTCATTGGCCAGCTACTGTGTGTTCTTGGTACATTTATTGATGACTATGATCTGAAAACAATGAAAGTATGGCATGATTCCCTTCTCTTGAGGAGCCCACAAGCCATCAAGATGATCTTGGCAGCTGTGTGCATGTAACTCTGGAGTGAGAAGTAATTAGAGGCACGTTATATGACTAGGAGACAGGGACCAGAATTCAGCTTTCTGAGTCTAGAGGGGTGGCTGAGAGACAGAAAAGACAAACCCATATTTTAGACATTGTATGGCAAAAGTGCACATATTTGGTGGCTGAATAAGAAGTAATAAAAAAATAACTCCATTTGAGCAGTTCCTTTTTCATTATTTATTAGAGGTATAAGCCAATCACTTATTCATTCATTTATTCAGTCATTTAAAGGCTAATCTTAAATACTTTCCATGTGCCAGTTACTCATAGGATCTACCTTTCACCAGTCATTCTGCATAAATAAATTGTTTAGCATTATTATCTTTTAAAATCATCTCATTCATAGTATTCATTTTATAGTTAGGAAAAAGATAAAGCTGACTGAAGAGATATATACTATTTTGTACTTCTTATACTCATTAAAGTAAAAAGCAGTACTCATTTATTCAATTTTCCTCATGGCACTTAGAAAAATTTATAATTTGGAATATCGATTTCTTATGCTTATTCTGAGGATAAGTGTGAATTTTTCAAAAAGACTTAATCTGAGTCTACTTTCTAAAGTTATTTGAAAGTAAAAGAAGAAAAAGGAAACCTTTTACAGTTTCTGAAAATATAATGTCATTTGATATTTTTCATGTAATTCTAAAATAGTAGTATAAATTTCGACCGGATTTGCAAGAAGATAATTTTATTTTCACAAAGGATAGAGTTTGTATGATTTTAAGGTATGGCAATATTTACAGTTTAATTTCTGACTTTACATATGAGAACATTTGATTATGTCGAATGTGTTAGGGAGGGACCTCTGTTTCGAGCCATGAGGGAGTAACAGAGTACACACTTTGTCTTCTGCTGTAAACAACCAGAAAACTTGACACAATATATGAAATAACTATGTTCAGACATTGGAAAACAGTGCATGACCTTGAATTCAAGGAATTGAAAGGAAACAAACAAGGTGAACCCTAAAATCACTCTGGCTTTCTGTCTGGAGGCAATTTCCTAGTTGTTGTTTAGTGAGAAAGAACACAAACAGAGGGGGTTTCCCTGGTGGCACAGTGGTTGAGAGTCCGCCTGCCGATGCAGGGGACACGGGTTCATGCCCCGGTCCGGGAAGATCCCACATGCCGCGGAGCGGCTGGGCCCGTGAGCCATGGCCGCTGAGCTGTGCGTCCGGAGCCTGTGCTCCGCAAGGGGAGAGGCCACGACAGTGAGAGGCCCGCGTACCGCAAAAAAAAAAAACCAAAAAACAAAAACAGAGCTTGGCTATCTTGATAATTTAAGAAGACAGAAATCAGAGTTTAAGAAGGCCAAGGCAGCCAGAATTTGTAGTGCAGAGGAAGGAAGAGGATAGATCTATGCAGAAAAAGAGTCCCAGAAGTTGGCATATGAGTTTTCATGAGTGTTTGACTGAATCTGTATGAGCAGGGTAGAATTCAGAATGTCCAGGTAAAGAACAATTAGTGGGAAGCTGGATTCCCAGAGGTCACACAAGGCCAAGAATTGTCCCAGTTTCTACAAGCCCTAGTGGAGACTCTTTGCTGAATACACAAAGAGTTAAGTAGAGATCCCAGCAGGGTCATAGTTTATAATGAGGCTAAACTATTCCTAGAGTAGAGACTATTCTAGACTTGCCCTAAAAAATGAAAAACAAGACTCAAGCCTGAGCCACAGGTGACTTAGCTGCCTGCTGGAACAAAGGCCAATACTACTTCAAGAGAAAAATCCAGCACTCTACACCTTATGTCCAGCATCAGGTGAAAACATTTTAGACATGTGACAAAGCGAGAAAATGTGACACATTACCTGAAGGAAAAGCAAGCAATAGAAATAGTCCCAGATATTATATTGATGATGGAATTAGAAGTCAAATTAAAATACCTACTGTAAATACATATGAAAGGATTTAAAAGAAAACGTGCGTATCACGAGAAGACACATGGAAATATAAGAACATAAAATAGAATTTATACAATGAAAATCAAAGTATATTAGAAATAATTTTTTAATGGATGGGATTAACAGCATATTAGACATTATGAAAGTACAAATCAAGGAACTTATAACAATATAAAAAGAAAAATGTATTTTTACTTTTCTAAGAATTATTAATACATATTAATATACATAATGATACGATTCAGCTGTTTAATTCCTTTTATAAAAGAAATTATTATTGAAAAGCTTCCAAATCCAACATGGAATGAACTGAAACTCACATCTGAACTCTGGTACAATAAGGTATATCCCAATCCATGTATTTAAAGTTCCTCGACATATACGATTTTTTGAAAAGTTACTTTTCTAAAAAAATCATAGTTTGAAAGCAAGTCCTCATCTGAAAAAAAAAATGTCTTTCTGGAGAAGCGATCTGTAAGGCATATGAAATATTGCTATGTTATAGGTCATACGGAAAGGAGAAGTCAGTTGCTGCTGGATTTGCACTGCCTGCAAAGAGAATGAATATGTGCAAGATGAATTCACCTGCAAAGCTTGTGACGTGGGATGGTGGCCCAATGCAGATCTAACAGGTAGGAGCTGCCTCACTTGTAAGCCCTGTCCCTGACTGTCGACCTTTCCAATGTGCCAGTTGCTTAAAATGATAGTGATTATGTCATGTCTTTTTCAATGTTTATTTACATTGTTACTGCTCATGTCAAAGTGTACACATAAACCTCTTATACGATTTCCGTAATCTATATTAAAAGTTCATTTAGGGCTTCCCTGGTGGCGCAGTGGTTGAGAGTCTGCCTGACGATGCAGGGGACACGGGTTCGTGCCCCAGTCCGGGAAGATCCCACATGCCGCAGAGCGGCTGGGCCCGTGAGCCATGGCCGCTGGGCCTGCGCGTCCGGAGCCTGTGCTCCGCAATGGGAGAGGCCACAGCAGTGAGAGGGCCGCGTACCGCAAAAAAAAAAAAAAAAAAAAAAAAAAAAGTTCATTTAAATATAAAAGTGTATTCAAAGGTTATTCTTGTATACCAATTGTTCCTGTTTTTCTTTTTAAAAATTTTATCTGAAGATATTTCTAGTCACCTGAATTTATATTTGCAAATATTTCTTGAACATCTATATATGAGGCACTATTGCAGGGCGTAAAGGTACAAAAATAAGTGAAACACAGCCCCAGCTTTATTTACTTAAAATATATCAGGGAAGAAACATGTAAAAGTATAAAATAAAATAGTTATTACTACAATAGAGATATTTATAAACTACTGTAAAGTTTGTTAGGCAGATAAGGAGATGAAAGAAATTCCAGACAGAAAGTAGAACATGGGAAACATGAAAGCATGTAATACATTTGAAGAAAACCATGGAACAAGTATATGGGGTTGTTTGGTAAATGCAAGGCCTAGTAGGTACGTGGTCAGAAATGAGACTGGATGAGTACACTGGCAGCAAATGGTAAGGAGCTTCTGTAGGACCTTTTTATAAATGTTTGGATTTTGGCTTTAAGCACAGGAGAACCACTGAAGAATTTAAAGTGGTGAATAACATCATGATATCTGTGTCTCAGAAAGATGACCCTGGAGGTAGTGTGGAGGAGAGTAGTGAGCCTAGACTAAAAATAGAGAGAAGTTAGGAAGCTATTATGTTGGTCCAAGTGAGTAAATTCAAAGGGTGTGAACTAGGGCAGCTGCTACAGCAATGGAGAGGAATAAATGAATGCAAGAGATGATTTACTCATAAAATCAATGGGACTCCTGTGGATGGATTACATGAGTTTATAAGCTTCCCAAGAGCAATGTTCAGGTATGAGTTTTGATTTCCAAAGACCCTGGTATGAGTTCACAGATGAGAGGTGTTTCACAGTTACTTTTCAAAAATTTTAAAAGTGATAAAGCTATAGAAACTTTGTCTTTGAGTTCATGGAGACCTTGTCATCTGAGTAATGCAATCCCTCATTTTAGAACGACAAAGCTGAGGCCTAGAGAGGTGTACTTGTGTGCCCAAGGTCACGCAACTAGTTAGAAGCAGGTCGTAGTTCATTGACTGCTGATCCTATGCCTCCCTGTGCTGCTGATAATCATTAGGGTAACATTCATGATGGCTGTTTACTTTTTGACTTGTTCCCAAATAAGAATACAAAACTAAGAAATTGTGTGGCTTATTCAACGGGCATCAAAAATGGCTGGCTGAGTAGAATCAGGTCACATAATTAAAATTATACTTTGTAAGTGAGAGACCTTGTAAAAGGTTAACCCTGTTAGAAAATAGACTGAGTATCAGAAAGCTTTTAGAAATCACCTGGTACAAAGGCCATTTTTAAATGAAAAGAATTTAGATCAGAATATTTTTGAAGGTACAAACTATACCTCACCTGTTTCTTTATTCTCTAGCTGAAAACTGGTTTTCAACTTCAATGTGCCTAAAAATTACCTGGGAATTACCCATCTACAGAGACTCCCATTCACTATTTCTGAGACAAGACCCAGCAGATTCTGAAGCACTTAGTCCCTGTTCCATCCCTTGAGAAACATTACTCTCTGGCTCATAGCCTGATGCCTTGAACATAATTGCTGCCTGATAAATATTTGTTCTATTGAGAGAATTAGAAAGAAGAAGGGACTCACCCAAGTTCATCTACATCAATACAGATCCTCAATAAGAGAAGCCACCACTAGAATCTAGGGGTTTTTGTCCCTGGGTCTAATGCCCTTTCACTATGCATTTATCTCATGGTTGCATGCAATGGACTGACTTGGAAAAGCTTTTCCAACCTCATTCTGGACACAGGCCTCCTTTCCCACTTGTACTGTGTCTCTTTTCACAACTTTACCCTCCTTTGTAGCGTGTGCTTCCTGCCGGTCCTTTTCATCTTGAGAAAGCCATCCCCTTAGATCACCATTGTGCTTGAGAACTGGGCTTGACTTCAGAGTCAGCCCTCAGCTATTTGACTGAGACCACAACTGACCAGGAAGAGGCTCAAAGACAAAACCATCACCTTTCTAAGGTTAATCTTAAACGTCAGAAGTCCTGGCTTTGAGGTACAAGATTTTTCCTCTTGTCTACACTTTTGGGGCTTCCTCCAACTTTTCCTACTGCTTCATCTTCCCTTTAAATGGGGGCTTATCTCATACATGATAAAGAACTTCTATCCAACTTTAAAACATTAAAATACAAAAAAAAATTTAAAGATCTAATATGTTATAATAATGGAACTCAAAGTCATATGTTTTATTCCCTAGACATCTTCCACTGTGGATATATTGTCTGCCCACTGCCAAATAATCACCGTAATTGATTAAGCCTCTTTGACTTAGTAAACTATTAAAAAAATCCTCCTTGATTATAAATAGGTGACTTTTAATGCAGTTATCTTTCTAGAGAATTTAATCTACTATCATCCATCATATGTGTAAAAATCACTTTAACATTCAAATGAGTTGAGCAAAGCAACAGCTCAGACTGCCTTTATCTGATAACAACAGGCAAGTGGCTACTTTCGGATCATGTATCCAAATTATGTTGTAAGTCTTATACTTAAGGTCTTTCAGAATATGCATCTCTCATACTCATTTATACATTTTTTTTAACGTCTTTATTGGAGTATAATTGCTTTACACTGTTGTGTTTGTTGCTGCTATATAACAAAGTGAATCAGCTGTATGTATACATATATCCCCATATCCTCTCCCTCTTGCGTCTCCCTCCCACCCTCCCTATCCCACCCCTCTAGGTGGTCACAAAACACTGAGCTGATCTCCCTGTGCTATGCAGCTGCTTCTCACCAGCTATTTTACATTTGGTAGTGTATGTATGTCCGTGCCACTCTCTCACTTCATCCCAGCTTACCCTTCCCCCTCCCCGTGTCCTCAAGTCCATTCTCTACGTCTGAGTCTTTATTCCTGTCCTGCCCCTAGGTTCTTCATAACCATTTTTTTTTTTAGATTCCATATATATGTGTTAGCATACGGAAATGGATAAAGAAGATGTGGTACATATATACAATGGAATATTATTCAGCTATACTTAGTTTTAATGACACCTACTGTTTCTGCATCCCTTCCAGTCTTACACAAGAATGGAAAATGAGATCTAATTTGCCACTTACCTGGTGCCATGTCAGGCTCAGAGCAAGGGCGCAGTACATGGCAATGTGTTTTTGATTGTTGCCATAGTAGCAGTAGTTGTGAAAAGAGAAAACTCACAGAGAAAGAATACAAAAAAATCAGTAAAAATATTCAGAGGAGTATATGCATTGCCTTTAAGTAGGTATTTGATTTTCATGGGTAGATTTTTTTGACTGAATTTTAGTTAAAATGAGAAATCATTCTCTTTGGAAAATAGTGTTTTTTACTGAAGGTGAAGTTTGTTTAAAATATGCTTAAAATCATTTTATGTGATAGCTACTTTTCATATATGCTTCAAAGACTCTAATATTAATGAATAAAAACATGTTAGTGAGTTTTTGTTTTCATTAGAATATGTTATTTTTTGGCTATGAAGAAAAATATTGTATATTTCTTAGAGGAAGTGACTTCTGAAGCTGTTTTAATAAATTTTTCATATTTTCTTCTTGGGAATATGCACATTTTAATTCAGCATTTAAATTTCACACTTTACTTTTTATGATGCATAAACAGGGATGTCTTCTGCCATGATATACAACTTGACAGTAGTTTAACAATCTATGGGCCAATTATATGTAATCCAATGCTACTTACTCCTTTTAAAAAGTCAAATAGTATAAAGTAATTCCTCAGAAAGTCAGACTACACTAAATCTCATCAGTAAAAAATACTGTTACAGAAATTAACTTTTTAACTATTTTTCCCCATCCCACAGTTACTGCCACCTCTCATATTATCTACTCATTTATTCACTTTTATATTATACACTACCACCTACTTCATGCCAGGTATTTTTTTTTTTTGAGAAACTGGGACATGTGGGTGAATGAAACAAGGTTTATATCCTGGAAGAGAAGCTTCATATGAAACCAGACATTTAAACAGGTAATTATAAGCCTTGCAACAGGAGTATGTACAAAATTTCATGTAGGTACAGAGAAAAAAAGCAATCATTTTTCCCTGGGAAGAGAAAAATCTTCACAGAGGAAGGGACATTGAGTTAAACATTAAATAATAATTTCACCTTGTAGGTAATTTATATTAAACATTAAATAATAATTTCACCTTGTAGGTAATTTATATTAATGTAATAATGTTAAAGAAAGCATTTCAATGAAGCCTTATGCAATCATGAAGTACTATTGTAAATGTTATTAAATGCCCCAACACACTTTAGGTAGAATAATTGTGGCCTATCTTTATTTCTTGGTTCATATTAAATTTGTCTTTACCTAATTGGAAAGAAGTCAGATATTAAATTTTAGCCTCCTCCAATGCTTTTGGATCTTACTAGTGAGCCAATGTTTGTTTCAAAAATTAGGAGTAACCCATTGCCCTCAGATTAGAGTTATTACCACTTCTCTTTTTGCTCAGTAGTTTGTAGTGTGCTTGGAGGAAACAGACTTGTCCAATGGTTCTGGATTGTGTAGAGTAACTCTAACCATAGACACTGCCAGGTCCTTAAGTTCTCTGCGCTTTAGATATAGTATGCACAACTCCCATTAAAGTCTTCTCCTTTTGGGTGCTGGGGGTCAGGTAGGCTCAGGACACTCACTCTTTACCACTGGTTGAACTTAACCGCCATCCCTTCTAGTCTTGGAATACCCAAACACACTTGGGGGTGGGGCAACTCTTCTCTTTAAACCTCAATACAGGACAAATAAGTACATTACATCACATATATGAACAATATGGATATTTTGTCTAATTCTCTCAAGATATCAAAGCTAGCACTTCTCAAATTTAGGGTGTCTTAAAAAATAAAAGGAAAGGAAAGGAAAGAATAAAAAACAACTTTTAAGAAGCTTATTCAAAATGTAAATGATCAGTCCCAATCCCCAGGTGATTCTGTTTTGGATGGTCCTGGATTGGCCTTGAAAACTTTGGTTTCCACATGGGGAAAATAATCTAGGATCTTCACACAAGATAAAGTAATCCTAGTGGTGGTGTAGGTATATTGCTTTGGGGTGTTGTTATGACAAACTGCTACTGTTACAACACAAGAATATTTATACTTCTATCATAAGGATGTTTTTCTTCATTTGTCTATAGTACACTGCATAGGATAGGCTTAATTTACAACTAGACTTGGAAGACTCTATGATTATCTGTTGAGATGGCTGAGTATCAGTCTTTGGTTTCTGGCTACATTAAGGGCACTGGGATTTATGATATACAGTTTAAAGTTTAAAACTCCACTGATGACAACCAAAGTCAGTTCATTTACTGATGGATTTCCCCTGGCATATTTTATTAGACAGGTTGTCTTGGCTCTATGACTTGAGGGTCATAAAAGACTTCACTGAGAACTTCTATCTTGAGCTGTCTCAAAACCAGTGTTCATTGTGCAGATTTTGGTAGCTCGATCCACAGATGAAGTATGCCTGTGTAGGAATAAGGGTCCTAGAGAGCTTGCACCTGGATACCTCTTGATCCCTGGCTGCTAAACTGAACTTTCTCTTACTGTACTTTACCTTTTGCCTTTAAATGAAAACATTACATAAGCATGTTCTGTGAGTCTTCTGAATGCTTTCAAATATTTGAACTTGTGAAATATTTGCATATACAAAGCTTATTGTTATAACATACTTAACAATAGCTTGATATAATTGAATTACTGAGTTAGAGTAATGATTGTCTCTAACAAAACCCAGGTTTAGGCAAGTCCTTATTACTAGTGTGGAGAACATTAAAGACAAACTCAGGTTTGTATAGCTTTTATCAATAAAGTAGAAAAGTATGAATAAGCAAGAACATACAAAGGAGAGTATGATATATATAAGAATCTTAAGATAATCTTGCACAGAAGACCACTGTGTAGTTATCAGCTTGCTTCAAGTTTCTTGGGTTAACAGTTAACTTTCATGAGCCTTCAGCTTCTGGAGGCTCTCTGCAAACCTCAGTTTAAAATCACTAAGGGGGGCTTCCCTGGTGGCGCAGTGGTTGAGAGTCTGCCTGCCGATGCAGGGGACATGGGTTCGTGCCCTGGTCCGGGAAGATCCCACATGCTGCGGAGCGGCTGGGCCGGTGAGCCATGGCTGCTGAGCCTGTGCGTCCAGAGCCTGTGCTCCGCAATGGGAGAGGCCACAACAGTGAGAGGCCCGCGTACCGCAAAAAAAAAAAAAAAAAAAAAATCACTAAGGGATGTTACCTTCAGCAGTATTAAGGTTCCCTTTTACTTGTCCAGAGGTTTGGGAATGAAGACAGCCTTATATAATTTAAATTCATGAATAAATGTTCTGATGAAAAGTTCCCATATCACTAGATTGGTAAGTTGGAACATGCTTGCTAAGACTACACGTCTGATCATATTTTTGCCATTATAAGTATTGTGGCTTTTATCTTCTGGATGGGGAATGCTTCAACCCATCCAGAAGATAAATACACTATTTAAGCTAGTATATATTTATAAACCATAGAAGGAGACAACTGTATGCAATGCATGTGGAGTTACTCAAAGGATTCTTTTGCCATTGTATCAGTCAGTGCCCCTGACCTTTACAGTTTTGCCAGATTAATTTAATTACAAATGAAGCATGAACTGGCCACATCTGCTATCCTGGGAATGTTTTCCCACTAGTGTTTAATTTTGTGGCCAATTTGTTTCTACTGAAATGAGCTCTTTCACTTTTTCCATCAGAATTTTATCTAGTGTATGTTGGATATTTCATCTGGTGCTACGAGATAGCCATCTGGTTTTGCCAGAATTATCCTTATGCATCTTACAACACAATCATTCTGGTATTTCTTTTAAGAATCTCTTTTCTGGCTAGAGTTTGTGTACCTACAATTGAATTCTTGAACTTCTCCATGGATTTGTTATTATTAATAAGTTATTTGTTGTTCTATATGAGACTCTGTAAGGACTCTTAGAGCAGTCTGTTTAGCATGATTGTCTCTAAAATATTTCTATTATCTTTCATAGTACTAGAACGGTATTAGCTTTTATAGTACCTTTTTTTTTCTAACTGCAGGTCTCAACCTTTATGGCAGCAATTGTTTTATATAACACCAACACATCAAGAAATTAATTATCCTTAGGCAAGGAGACTAAGCATTGGCTATAGAACTAAGAGGTTGGGTAAATTTGCTTTTAATGGGTAAATTTGTTATATATTTCTGTGTAACAAATTACCCCCAAACTTAGTAGCTTACAGTGACACACATTTATTATCTCACAGTTTATCTCACATTTATTATCTCACATTTATCTCACATTTATTATCTCACAGTTTCTATACTGCACAGTATAGCTGAGTTCTCTGCTTCATGATCTTTCACAAAGCTAAAATCAAACTGTCAGCTAGGGATGGGGTCTAGTCTGAAGGCTTGATTGTGGAAGGGTGCTCTTCCAAACTCACTTAGTTATTGGCAGGATATAATCCTCAAAAGATCGTTGAATTGAGGGCTTCAGCTTTCTTTTTGTTTTTTTAGCTGGTTATTGCATGGGGACTGTTCTCGGTCCCTTGCCATGTGGACCTTAGCAGCATAGGAGGTTGCTTCATCAGAGCCAGCAAGAGAGTCTGAGTCTGCTACTAAGATGGAAATTATCTTATGTAACCCAATCACAGGAGGGGCATCCCATCAACTTTGCTATATTCTATAAAAAAGAAACAAGTTATAGGCCTAGTTCATACTCAAGGAGAGAGTATTATACAAGGACATGAATCCCAGGATGTGGGGATTATTCGGAACCATTTTGGAAGATGCCTACCACAATGAACAATGGTTTTTTGACATTGCTATGCTGTTAATACATATAGATCATGGTGTAGCATTTTCATATTTATACAAAAAAGAAAGATTTGTGATGATCTAGGTATCTATGATAATCTGTATACTTGTGTGCTCTGTTTCAATCCATCTTCCTATTTCTGTGGAGTCTTTCATCCATAAGAATTCTGAAACAAAAGCTGTTACTTGGATAATGTCTTAAATATACATAGTATAGGTATTTTCATGACTAAATCAGATATAATTTGATCAGGTGTAAGAATTATAGCACATCTTGTCTGGCAGTAAATCCTGTATGTTAAAATTGTGTGTGTCACCAAGAATAATGTATTCTTATAATACCAAGAATAATGTATTCTTATAATAATAGTCTCAAAGTCCCAGTTATATGTTGGAGCATAGGATTATCAAAGATTTTCACTATTTGAGTGGTTTTATTAAACCAAGGTATTTGATGTTCTATTAATAGTGAGATGATTAGTAGACATAAAGGCATCTATATCAATAAGGAAGAGATATTGCTTCCCCTGGGAGTTCAGAGAACAGACAGGGAGTTCTTGGATGCCAATGTCTCCCCTGGAGTTAAGTCATTTGACCGATTTTAGGTAGTTATCCTGAGTTTTACTAATATGGGGTAATGGTTCTTTAAATTACACTTTTATTTGTGATAGCTATAGGTTTTCTTATCTATAGGTTCCCAAATCACAGAGAGTAGAGGCCCTTTTAGACGTCTTACCTAAAGATCCATGATTATATTGATTTCTTGTTTATTTACTATATAACTCTATCTGGAAATGTCTAGTCATATATTAGATATTTTCTAACTTGGTAATTTTAACATTTTTTTTTCTGTTTGATGGCCCTAATTCAGGTCTGAGCCCATTTGTAGAGAGGCTATAGTCCTTGTTACGTCAGTTATTGAGTCTACCCCAGAATTGTTTGAAGGTTTCCTAAAATCTATCTTCCATCCTTAATTTGAATCTTTATTGAAAAAAAACGTCTGAAATTGCTTTATGTAATGCATTTTCTATTTTTATTTTTTAAATGTTACACCACTGGGTTATTTAAATCTTCCCTTTTGTAATGTGCTGCTTTTTAAATATTTTCCTACATGAGTCTAACAATTAATTGATTTAGTTGGTACATATCTGTAGTGCAGTACAATAAGTATCTAATAAAAATCCTGAATTCTGCAGAAAATATTTTGCCTGTGTCCCTGAAGTTTACGAAAATCATTAATTATAGCTCTCAATTTGGCTCTAGACCAGGGTTTTAATTCAAATTCAATAGATCTGACTTGTGTTCTAGAAATTTAAAATGCAGTATTCTTTTCTAATAAAAGCTCCAAAGACAGAATAGCTCATTTACAAAACCAGGTTGCATAGAAAAAGAGAAATGCAAAGAGGGTCGCTTTCAGAAGGTTACAAAGGCCTTGACAAAGACGCCATTGGAATCTGAATCTTATTTAGCAGCCTCAGTATGCCAATTAATTAAAGGAGCTGAATATCGACTCTTAAGTATTTTATCTCCAAATGGGTCTATAGCTGTTCTTAAATATTTTAATTTATTGATTGTGTTACATCAAAAGTTCCCCATAATGGTCATTGTTATTCTAACTATGTATCTATCTAATCATCTTTCTAAACTGTATCAAGGAAATGGAAAGATTTAGAATTAAAATGTGACTTTTTTTGGAAGCAGAAGTTCTTCCAGGAAGAGGCTGAGTCTCTGACACAGACAAACCCCCGACACACAAAAGAGAGAGGCCAGGGCTTCCCTGGTGGCGCAGTGGTTGAGAGTCCGCCTGCCGATGCAGCGGACACGGGTTCATGCCCCGGTCCGGGAAGATCCCACATGCCGCGGAGCGGCTGGGCCCGTGAGCCAGGGACACTGGGCCTGCGCGTCCAGAGCCTGTGCTCCGCAGCCGGAGAGGCCACAGCAGTGAGAGGCCCGCGTAACGCAAAAAAAAAAAAAAAAAAAAATAGAGAGGCCACTATGATCAGTCAGAGGCATGTGCTTCTGAGTGGTTTGCACTCATATATTAAATGTGAGTCTGATCTGAGCTGGGTGATTATCAGAAGCCAGGGCTGACACTGACTGGTTAACATGCAAAAACTGTGTTCGTTGACGGGAGCTTGTTGAATGACTGAACAGGTTTAAAACAGGTTCTGGTGGTTCCTCGCTCTCATGGCTACAGAACAATGAGTCTCTTCCTAAATTTATGGAAATACGTATTTTTATTCTCACAATTTGGGAAATATGGCCCAGACCAATCACAAAATTCTGTGAAGGGGTTGTTGCCAGGACTTGACAAATGTTTTTCTCTCTGTAAAATACAAAAGAGACTTTATTCTGGAAGGAAAAAATAAGCCAGGCATTTAGGAACACAGCACTGTCTCTCCTTTCAAGAGATGGATGAGGGGAGATTTCATTCTTCTTTAGTATGTCTATTAGAGGTTGATAACTCAAAGGCCCTCAGATGCCATGTTCATAACTAAAGAGGTGAGACTTAGAGTGAGTAATATAATATGTGCTAAATAGGAGAATGCAGATTCTTCTAAAGAATTCAAATGAAATTTATGTTTAAGAAGTTTGCTGGCTGGCCAAAAAAAAGAGAGAAAGAAAGAAAGAATAGAAAAGAAAAGAAAGAAAATGCTTGTCTGTGATCTGGACTTGCCTCTGGTCAAATAGCTGCATAAAAATAAAAATTTTGTTAGTTTTTTCTTACTAACTTATTCTATTACACTGTGACCATTTAACCTTCAATGGGCACACAGTTTAGTTTCCTTCTTTTTCTTTCATTTTCTGAAAGTGTAGAACCAAGTTCCGTCCATGGAGCAGCATCTGTTTATAACACTGGAAGCGAAGATTGTATTTATAGGCTTAAGTATGTCACATTAGGCTTGTGATGAGATTAGGTTTGGGAACATGATTGTCCAGAGAAGACAATGGTGTATGCCTATTTGTGCGATAGAGAGGCATTTTTTAAAAAATTAAAATAGCTTAAATCATGGAAGATGCAAATATAGCTATGCCTCTGGTAACTAGTAAGCACTATTACTGATCAGCAAAATCTTAGATTCATTTTAAAACTATTTTTCTCATCACAGGCTGTGAACCCATTCCTGTCCGCTATCTGGAGTGGAGCAACATAGAATCCATCATAGCCATTGCCTTTTCCTGCCTGGGCATCCTTGTTACCTTGTTTGTTACCCTTATCTTCGTGCTGTACCGGGATACACCAGTGGTCAAATCCTCCAGTCGGGAGCTCTGCTACATTATTCTAGCTGGAATCTTCCTCGGTTACGTGTGCCCTTTCACTCTCATTGCCAAACCTACTACCACATCCTGCTACCTCCAGCGCCTCCTGGTTGGCCTCTCCTCTGCCATGTGCTACTCTGCTTTAGTGACCAAAACCAATCGCATTGCACGCATCCTGGCTGGCAGCAAGAAGAAGATCTGCACCCGCAAGCCCAGGTTTATGAGTGCCTGGGCCCAGGTGATCATTGCCTCAATTCTGATTAGTGTGCAGCTAACTTTGGTGGTAACCCTGATCATCATGGAGCCCCCCATGCCCATTCTGTCCTACCCAAGCATCAAAGAAGTCTACCTTATCTGCAATACCAGCAACTTGGGTGTGGTGGCCCCTTTGGGCTACAATGGACTCCTCATCATGAGCTGTACCTACTATGCCTTCAAGACCCGCAATGTGCCCGCCAACTTCAATGAGGCCAAATATATCGCCTTCACCATGTACACCACCTGCATCATTTGGCTGGCTTTTGTGCCCATTTACTTTGGGAGCAACTACAAGATCATTACTACCTGCTTTGCAGTGAGCCTCAGTGTAACGGTGGCCCTGGGGTGCATGTTCACTCCCAAGATGTACATCATCATTGCCAAGCCCGAGAGGAATGTACGCAGTGCCTTCACCACCTCGGATGTAGTCCGCATGCATGTTGGCGATGGCAAGCTGCCCTGCCGCTCCAACACTTTCCTCAACATTTTCCGAAGAAAGAAACCAGGGGCAGGGAATGCCAAGTGAGTTATCTGACCTGGGTTTGCCTCCCCGCCCCGTCTCTCTCTCTCTCTCTCTTCTATTTTCTTCTATTTGACTAAATCATGTTCTTCCATTTCCCCAGTGTTTTTCCTGTCCTTTCTTAATCTTTTCTTTTTTCCAAATCTCACATTCTGTTGCAGTAGGAATGTAGTACTAAAGGTCTTCGTTGTTTTCATTTCTTTGAAAGAGCAAGGAACGTGAAGCAACAACCAGCTGGGCATATATTTATTCTTACCTGCAATCTGCAGATTCTGTTGTGTCCCTAATGTTTTCCTTTTGCGTGGGTCCTCCTTCTGTGGGGTCTGGTCAGAGATGCAATCTCTAGTTCTAATTTCTAGTTTAGATCATGGTTGAGATAGTTTCTGATTTATTTTTATTACTTTGGAGCCATACCATTACTCGTCTGGGATGGAGAGGAAGGAAATTAGGCACCTGGGGAAGTTTGACTATTTCAAAATTTGA
The DNA here is from genome assembly GCF_003676395.1 of Aethalodelphis obliquidens. Taxonomy (NCBI): domain Eukaryota; kingdom Metazoa; phylum Chordata; class Mammalia; order Artiodactyla; family Delphinidae; genus Aethalodelphis; species Aethalodelphis obliquidens. The sequence goes on along the minus strand of NW_020837947.1, from coordinate 18,623,775 downwards.
GTGCAGCTGAGCACCAAGTATGTCCTGAAATAAGTTCCCTTGAGCAACTGTCTTACCGTGCCCCTTTGATGTATTGAACTTTAACGTGTACTGTAAACTTCCATAATGCTACACATGAATTGACCTATCTCTACTACAAGGTTATAACCAGAATGGTTTCCTAGCCATAAAGTACCAAATGAAATAAGGAACCAGATAAAGGTGAAGAGCCCCAAACTTGAGAGTCGGCATTAACATCAAGGTCCAGATTATTTCTATTTTGGTAATTCTTCTGAGTAGTTTATGTAATACACACATTCCTATCTTTTTCCTGACTCTATTTTACAAAGAAGCATATGCTAAAATTTGCATGTGTCTTCTCTTTCTGAGACCCATGAAAACAGATTTCATGTCACATTTACAACTTTTAAAATAACGTGGATGCTTGAAGTTCAAGTGGTAGTTGAATTATCCAAAAATTAAACGATTTTCCCCATTAGCAGTATTAATTTCACTTTTTGAAACAACCCTTTGAAAATGAAGAATTTTAATAGTAATAATTATAACATATACATTGTTTTAGAACTATTCTGTGCACCTGAACATGTCAGCAAGGTAAAGGGAGGGGAATGGGTGTTGTTTTCCCCAATTTTGTAGGTGAGGACACCAAGCCACTGTGAATTTGTGTGACTCTTAAGTAAATTCCACTTAGTTAGCCATTCTTTGCCTAAGTCTAAACTGGCATGAAATTTCTCATTTTCACATATGTCAAAAAACCTACATGCCTTAAACTTCTGGGTTTTTATCTTTACTGGTCAAGCAGCACCATGCACATCTTTTACAAAAATCAATAATTGGCTTAAGGATCAGATGAGGGAGTCTACGGGAAAATATATTTTTGAAGTCCATCAAGTTTTGTTATCATTTCAAATAAAGACATCCTTAAATTTTTTCAGTGTTAAGGATGAAGCCAATAATTTACACCTACTTCTTGCAGTATCAATTTCAAATTCTTCATGTGATGCTGATTATAAAAGTTGCTTAGCCGGTTTTTTTCCCTTTGCCCTGATTTTTCATTCCTGCCTCTAAGTTCTAGTGAGCATGAAAGCAAAACAACAGTGCCATGAAATGAGGAAAAAAATTAGACCATAGCCTCAGAGTCCAGATGTACAATGGCATCATGACAATTACCATTAAGAGGGAAGGAATGAGAGGAAACAAAATGAAAAGAAGGGAGAAAACACTCTTTAAACTGGAATGTTTGTAGAGACTAAGATTTCCTTTATCACTTCCCATATGGCTTTATGAGGGTTCCATTCCAACATCCACCATTACCCAGAGCCATGTTTTCTAACTGCCTTTATTATGGTTCTTCAGAAACTTTCATATGATGTTTGGTCATGAGTCATTTCTGAAAGCTGTTATTATAACCATTTAATGGAAAGAGAGAATCTATGTGATCAAGATATCTTCTGGTACTCAGGATTATGCGTTTTTGAAAGCTCTCTCTGGGATTCTATGTACAGACAGATATGGGCACCTGTCCAAGAGCGAGGTGACTAATCATTAGTACACATTGCTTGGCTGCTGGGATAAAATGAAGTCAGCTTACCACGTCTATAGTAGCCAGGCACTGTGTTTATTCTGACTACCTTCTCACACCTGGAACTGCTTTCCTTAGAGGTTGAGAATATTCCCTTAATTATTATGAATTTAGAAATTAATTTCATTTAGAATCACGCTATTGAGAGAAAAATCGTCTTGGTCTAAACTGGATTGGTTGTCTAGGAAGCGCTGCTTTCACCAGTTAATGCATTGCTCAACTATTAGCTGTAGTTTATCAAGCACTATCAGATTATTACAGTAAGGAATAATACTTCTAATTAGTAATTCTAATATGCAGCTTTCTTTGTACAATTGGTAGCTTCTCCAAAGTGTATACCACACAGCTGAGCTGATCCACAGAGGGTATTTGAGGCTAAAGGTCTATGGAAAACAACCATTTATTTACTCATTTTTCTCCCTTACTCTGCCATTGCTTCTCTTGTACTTTTGAAATAGAAAAATAATCCCAGTGCCTCTGTCTTTACCTTTCTATTGCTGTTTTATGACTTCCTGACCTGTCTCCAAAGTTACAAAAACCACAAAAAATGTAATATTTTCTACAGCAACAAAAATCCAGCAGAGTTTTGCCAACTGAAACAAGGGGCTGAAAACTCTGGGGAACATATCACCCAATGAGTTTATTACCATTCTGGATGTGTAATCCCTACATTTATGGTGCACTGTGGGTGTTCGGCAGTCTGCATATGTAGCTATAAACACAGAACAGATGCTGTAATGAAGAGCTTCCAACTGATCTGTTTGATATTATTCTGAGGAGTTGCAAGTCCAACTATATTCTCATACCAGGCTGTTTCTGAGAGAGGGATGATGTTGTGTGTCTGCTTTTGCAAAGTTTACTTCAATTTGTTATTTTGTTCACAGCCAGATATCTGACACAACCAAAGGCTTGGGCGCTTGCATTTATATTTTCTAAATATAATTTAGGAGGATTTTAATCAATAAATTGGGTATTTGGATTACTTGAATTACTTATAGTTAGAAATCCTATTAGGCATAATCCTGCCCTGGAAGATCAACTGAATTACAAAATTACAATACCTTTCACATTGCTAATATCTTTAGCTGTTAATGTATTTGCATGGGAAACTATTCAGACCTAAATTAATATAAAGATAGTGGTAAACTTCTCTTTCTTGGCAGTAGAAGAAACATAGAAATCCATAGACATTCATAAGTAAGCAAGTTATTTTGATCCAAGTTACTTATCACTTACTTTTAAAGCAAAATGAGTTAACATTATGTAACTAAAAACTTAAGACATTATGTAAATGACATGCTTTCTTTTAAAAAAAAACGTTATACCAATGGCTAAAAGTCAAACTAACACTTCTAGTCATTTTTTTGATAAATAACCCAACGAGTGCCAAACAATGTGAGGGCGCATGGAGCTGAAATGTGACAGTGCACGCCTGTGACTTTTTGGGTGCATAATTGCAGACAAAACTAAAAACAATTACAATCACCAAAAAAAGGCATTAAATTGATGCAAGGAAGTAATTTTAAAATATAGGTTTCTAAGTAAATAGTGTATGAGTATGTTCTTGTTTCTTAAGCATTTTCATATATGTTTTTTTTTTCTTTTAACATCTTTATTGGAGTATAATTGCTTTACAGTGATGTGTTCGTTTCTGCTTTATATAAAAGTGAATCAACTATACATATACATATATCCCCTTATCTCCTCCCTCTTGCGGCTCCCTCCCACCCTCCCTATCCCACCCCTCTAGGTGGTCACAAAGCACCAAGCTGATCTCCGTGTGCTATGCGGCTGCTTCCCACTAGGTATCTGGTTTACATTTGGTAATGTATTTATGTCCATTCCACTCTCTCACTTCATCCCAGCTTACCCTTCCACCTCCCCATGTCCTCAAATCCACTCTCTCACTTCATCCCAGCTTACCCTTCCCCCTCCGCACGTCCTCAAGTCCATTCTCTATGTCTGCATCTTTATTCCTGTCCTGCCCCTAGGTCCTTCAGAACCTTTTTTTTAGATTCCATGTATATGTGTTAGCCAGTATTTATTTTTCTGTTTCTGACTTACTTCACTCTGTATGACAGACTCTAGGTCTATCCACCTCACTACAAATAACACAATTTCGTTTCTTTTTATGGCTGAGTAATATTCCATTGTATATATGTGCCACATCCTCTTTTTCCATTCATCTGTTGATGGACATTTAGGTTGCTTCCATGTCCTGGCTATTGTAAACAGAGCTGCAATGAACATTGTGGTACATGACTCTTTTTGAATTAAGGTTTTCTCATGGTATATGCCCAGTAGTGGGATTGCTGGATCATATGGCAGTTCTATTTTTAGGTTTTTGAGGAACCTCCACACTGTTCTCCACAGTGGCTGTATCAATTTACATTCCCACCAACAGGGCAAGAGGGTTCCCTTTTCTCCACATCCTCTCCAGCATTTATTGTTTGTAGATTTTTGATGATGGCCATTCTAACCGGTGTGAAGTGATACCTCATCGTAGTTTTGATTTGCAATTCTCTAATGATTAGTGATGTTGAGCATCCTTTCATGTGTTTGTTGGCAATCTGTATATCTTCTTTGGAGAAATGTCTATTTAGGTCTTCTGCCCATGTTTGGATTGCGTTGTTTGTTTTTTTGATATTGAGCTACATGAACTGCTTGTAAATTTTAGAGGTTAATCCTTTGTCAATTGCTTTGTTTGCAAATATTTTCTCTCATTCTGAGGGCTGTCTTTTGGTCTTGTTTATGGTTTCCTTTGCTGTGCAAAAGCTTTTGTTTCATTAAGTCCCATTTGTTTATTTTTGTTTTTATTTCCATTTCTCTAGGAGGTGGGTCAAAAAAGATCTTGCTGTGATTAATGTCAAGGAGTGTTCTTCCTTTGTTTTCCTCTAAGAGTTTTATAGTGTCCAGTCTTACATTTAGTTTGAGTTTATTTTTGGCTATGGTGTTAGGGAGTGTTCTTACTTCATTCTTTTACATGTAGCTGTCCAGTTTTCCCAGAACCACTTATTGAAGAGGCTGTCTTTTCTCCATTGTAGATCCTTGCCTCCTTTGTCATAGATTAGTTGACCATAGGTGTGTGGGTTTATCTCTGGGCTTTCTATACTGTTCCATTGATCTATATTTCTGTTTTTGTGCCAGTACCATATTGTCTTGATTACTGTAGCTTTGTATTATAGTATGAAAACAAGGGAGTCTGATTCCTCCAGCTCCGTTTTTTTCCCTCAAGACTGCTTTGGCTATTTGGGGTCTTTTGTGCTTCCATACAAATTTTAAGATTTTTTGTTTTAGTTCTGTAACAAAAGCCTTTGATAATTTGATAGGGATTGAATTGAATCTGTAGATTACTTTGCGTAGTAAGGTCATTTTCACAATATTGATCCTTCCAATCCAAGAACGTGGTATATCTCTCCATCTGTTGGTATCATCTTTAATTTCTTTCATCAGTGTCTTATAGTTTTCTACATACAGGTCTTTTGTCTCCCTAGGTAGGTTTATTCCTAGGTATTTTATTCTTTTTGTTTCAGTGGTAAATGGGAGTGTTTCCTTAATTTCTCTTTCAGATTTTTCATCATTAGTGTAATGCAAGAGATTTCTGTGCATTAATTTTGTATCCTGCAACTTCACCAAATACATTGATTAGCTCTAGTAGTTTTCTGGTGACATCTTTAGGATTCTCTATGTTCAGTATCATGTCATCTGCAAACAGTGACAGTTTTACCTCTGCTTTTCCAATTTTTATTTCTTTTTCTTCTCTGATTGCCGTGGCTAGGACTTCCAAAACTATGTTGAATAATAGTGGTGAGAGTGGACATCCTTGTCTTGTTCCTGATCTTAGATGAAATGCTTTCAGGTTTTCACCATTGAGAATGATGATTGCTGTGGGTTTGTCATATATGGCCTTTATTGTGTTGAGGTAGGTTCCCTCTATGCCCACTTTCTGGAGAGTTTTTATCATGAATCGGTGTTGAATTTTGTCATAAGCTTTTTCTGCATCTATTGAGAAGATCATATGGTTTTTATTCTTCAATTTGTTAATATGGTGTATCGCTTTGATTGATTTGCATATATTGAAGAATCCTTGCATTCCTGGGATAAATCCCACTTGATCATTGTATATGATCCTTTTAATGTGTTGTTGGATTCTGTTTGCTAGTATTTTGTTGAGGATTTTTGCATCTATATTCATCAGTGATATTGGTCTATAATTTTCTTTTTTTGTAGTATCTTTGTCTGGTTTTGGTATCAGGATGATGGTGGCCTCATAGAATGAGTGTGGGAGTGTTCCTTCCTCTGCAATTTTTTGGAAGAGTTTGAGAAGGATGGCTGTTAGCTCTTCTCTAAATGTTTGATAGAATTCACCTGTGAAGCCATCTGGTCCTGGACTATTGTTTCTTGGAAGATTTTTAATCATAGTTTCAATTTCTTTACTTGTGATTGGTGTGTTCATATTTTCTATTTCTTCCTGGTTCAGTCTTGGAAGGTTATACCTTTCTAAGAATGTGTCCATTTCTTCCAGGTTGTCCATTTTATTGGCATAGAGTTGCTTGGAATAGTCTTTTAGGATGCTTTTTATTTCTGTGGTGTCTGTTGTAACTTCTTTTTCATTTCTAATTTTTTGATTTGAGTCTTCTCCCTCTTTTTATTGATGAGTCTGGCTAATGGCTTGTCAATTGTATTTATCTTCTCAAGGAACCAGCTTTTAGTTTTATTGATCTTTGCTATTGTTTTCTTTGTTTCTATTTCATTTATTTCTGCTCTGATCTTTATGATTTCTTTCCTTCTACTAACTTTGGGTTTCGTCTGTTCTTCGCTCTCTAGTTCCTTTAGGTGTAATGTAGGTTGTTTGAGATTTTTCTTGTTTCTTGAGGTAGACCTGTATTGCTATAACCTTCCCACTTAGAATTGCTTCTACTGCATCCCATAGGTTTTGGATCATCGTGTTGTCATTGTCATTTGTCTCTAGATATTTTTTGTTTTCCTCTTTGATTTCTTCAGTGACCTCTTGGTTATTTAGTAACGTATTGTTTAGCCTCCATGTGTTTGTGTTTTTTACGTTATTTCCCTGTAATTGATTTCTAATCTCATAACGTTGTGGTCAGAAAAGATGCTTGATATGATTTCAGTTTTCTTAAATTTACTGAGGCTTGATTTGTGACCCAAGATATGATCTATCCTGGAGAATGTTCCATGAGCACTTGAGAAGAAAGTGTAATCTGCTGTTTTTGGATGGAATGTCCTATAAATCTATCTGGTCTATTGTGTCATTTAAAGGTTGTGTTTCCTTCTTAATTTTCTGTTTGGATGATCTGTCCATTGGTGTAAGTGACATGTTAAATTCCCCCACTATTATGTTACTGTCGATTTCCTCTTTTATAGCTGTTAGCAGTTACCTTATGCATTGAGGTGCTCCTATGTTCAGTGCATATATATTTATAATTGTTATATCTTCTTCTTGGATTGATCCCTTGATCATTATGTAGTGTCCTTCCTTGTCTCTTGTAACATTCTTTATTTTAAAGTCTGTTTTATCTGATATGAGTATTGCTACTCCAGCTTTCTTTTGATTTCCATTTGAGTGGAATATGTTTTTCCATCCCCTCACTTTCAGTCTATGTGTCCCTAGATCTGAAGTGGGTCTCTTGTAGACTGCATATATATGGGTCTTATTTTTGTATCCATTCAGTGAGCCTGTGTCTTTTGGTTAGAGCATTAATCCATTTATGTTTAATGTAATTATCAATATTTATGTTCCTGTTACATTTTCTTCATTGTTATGGGTTTGTTTTTGTAGGTCCTTTTCATCTCTTGTGTTTCCCACTTAGAGAAGTTCCTTTATCGTTGGTTGTAGAGTTGGTTTGGTGGTGCTGAATTCTCCTACCATAGTTTGTCTGTAAAGTTTTGATTTCTCCATCGAATCTAAATGAGATCCTTGTCAGGTAGAGTAATCTTAGTTGTAGGCTCTTTCCTTTCATCACTTTAAATATATCATACCACTCCCAACTGCCTTGTAGAGTTTCTGCTGAGAACTCAGCTGTTAACCTTATGGGAGTTCCCTTGTATGTTATTTGTTGTTTTTCCCTGTTGCTTTCAATTATTTTTATTTGTATTTAATTTTTGTTAAATACATTATTTTGTTAAAACCATTATTCTGAATGCTTTTTCTGGAAGGTTGTCTATCTCCACTTCATTTAATTGTTTTTCTGGGGTTTTATCTTCTTCCTTCATTTGGTAAATAGCACTCTGCCTTTTCATCTTGTCTATCTTTCTGTGAATGTGGTTTTTGTTCCACAGGCTGCAGGATTGTAGGTCTTCTTGCTTCTGTATATATGTTTTTAATGAGGGCAAAAGCTAAGTGAAATACTAAATGAAATGATGCTCTGAGGACGTTTTCCTCTGGATCTGCCAGAAACTTTTTTTTTGTCTACAGAAAAGGTAAATAAGCCTACAGCACTCTTGTTTATGCCCTGGGTAAGCCTCTTCATTTGTCTTTCCTCCTTTGATTAGGAAAGGAAATATGACAGTGAGCCAACAGACATCGCAATCAAATAGAGATAACATGTTCTCTTTCATACAAAGAATTCATTCATTCTTCTAGCTTGTAAATGAGAAAATCTGTCATTTTGAAATTATTTTTCCTTTAATCATACAATAAAGGGCTTTAAAAGTTATTGTAATTCTTCACTTGATTTTATAGTAAATATCAGAAGGTTTTATTGAATTACTTGTCGTAGAATTTCACACCTGAGAGTAACATTTATGGTGGATCTACTGTTTATTCATTCACTTCTTTAATCAATGACTGTTTAAACAGTAACATATGCTTCGTAAAAGCATGTACATACTTGATATGGTGCTAGATAATATTTAGAATAAAAAAGATATAAGAGGTAGTCACAGAATGCACCAATCTTGCAAAATAGTAAGGGAGACACTCAAAAATAGAATTAAATATACTGGGTTAACTGCCATAATAGAGGAGCAATATAGCATTTTATGTGTCCAGGGAAGAAAGAGATTCAGTCCATCTAAATGGAGCGGTATCTGTTGAAGGATGGGGAAAGACTTGTTAATAAAATTATAAAAGTGGCATTTAAACTTAACCTTATGTTTTTCAACAGGAGAAACTGTGCTATGGTGAGACCATTTCACATGTAGAAAATAACATAAATGAAGATTCAGAATTGTTAATACACTTTTGGGCTGAAAAGTGGAATCTCTTATGAGTGAAGTACATGGAGAGGTGTAGTGGTGGGTAAATTTTAAATGCAGAAAGAGGATAGATTATAGATAATGATCAATGTTCTAAGAAGAAATTTGGATACTTTTCATATAAACCTCAAGATGCATTAATGACTTTTGTGAAGTTTTATGATCATGTGTAAGCTTTATGGGAAGAGATTGACTATAGAAAGACTAGTTAATAAAGTGCTATAAAAATCCAAATGACAGGTTGAAAATAAAAGGCTTAAACCTGAGCAGTGAAATAAAAGTCAAATCCCAGGCATGCATAGGAAAACATGTTCTGAGTTTGATTCATTAGAACTGGAATACTGATTTTGGGGGGTAAGAAAGAAATGAACAATAGAATACAACTCTCATGATTTGAGCCTGGGTAACTGGAAAAATACAACTACCATAAAAACTGATAGGGAATACTCCTGTATTCTCCTGTCAGAATAGGACTGGGGAAATGTTGATAAGTTGGGTTTCAGACTTATCAACTGAAAATCCAGTAAAGGCATTCAAATAGAGGCTTCCATAAAGTACTGAAAAATTAAGTCAGAAGCTTAAGAGAAAGGTCTGAGCCAGAGCTCTAGATTTGAGACTTAATTGTCAGAATGTTTACAGTGGCCAAAAGAGCGATTAAGACATGAGAAAAGAAGAAAGTAGGAGGAAGAACATTAGGGAACATTTACATTTAAGAGATAAGATAAATAAGGAAAACCTGAAAGCAGTAAACAGCACAGAATAAAAAAGGGGAGAAAGAGGGATCACAGTGTCAAGGAAACCAAGGAGACTGGTTCAGTCAGCTCCGTTGCCATAGTAAAATCCCACAGACTGGGGGCTTAAAAGACAGACATTTATCTTCTCACAGTTCTGGAGGCTGGAAGTCCAAGATCAGGGTGCCAGCATGGTTGAGTCTTGGTAAGACCTCTCCCATTGGGTTGCAGACAGCTGCCTTCTAGCTGTGTGCTCGCGTAACCAATTTTCTGTACAAGCATGGGGGCAGAAAGAGAGAGAGAAGGGGAGAGGAGGGAGAGTGAGCTGTGGGGTGTCTCTTCTTATAAGAGTAATAATGAGGATCCCATTCTCATGACTTCATCTAACCCTAAATACCTCCCAAAGGCCCCACCTCCTAATACCATCACGTTGGGGAGTTAAGATGTCAACATATGGATTTGAGGGGATACAACCATTCAGTCTCTAACAGACTGTTTCAAGAAAAAAGAACTTGGGATCCTTGGGATCCCCAAGGATGGAGACTCTATGGTTATCCTTGAGTCATTTAAGTGGTGTGATGTGAGTAGAATTTTTATAGCTGTAAGTTGAGGAGTTTGTCATTAAAAGAATTAAGAAGTTTAGACAGTATCTAAGGAAGCCAAGGAGAGAGGGAGAAGTGGTATAATAGAGGAGAAATTTAAGCTTGTTTGTAGTATATGAGAAAGGAGCTGATAGAGAAACAGAAATTGAAAATATAAACTAGAGATCATACGGGTTATGCTGGGCAGTCTGACCCAGAGCTGCGCCATTGCAATAGAGCCATTGGACATCAATTGACAAGTGTCATAACGAAGCACCAATTTTGAAGAATATGTTGGTTGTGGTTGATGCTGGTTCTCACTTCACTACATGTGTGTTGCTTGTCATTAAAAAAAAAAAAGATGGAAAAAATAAGCTAGAAACTTAGATGAATTTTAAGTAAAATCCTAAAATACAACTCTTACTACTGATTTTATCAGACTCTGGGCTTACAAACATTGATTGTAAGATTTGAAATGGGACAAATGAGGGAAAGCTGGGAAGTAAGGTATGCTGTCCTGGCATTACGGGTGGAGTTGGAGGAGTCACAGCTCCTAAGTACAGGTTGTTTGTAGAAGAAGCGTGTTATGTATTCAGAGCCAGACTCAGTTGAGAATGAAACAGTTACCTTCATTCAGCTGTGATTAGAAGGGGCTAGAAATCCAAATCCTTGACTCTCTTCCTGACAGCCAGTCATAATGCCTGAGGCTGCCAGTGTGAGGGTATTTTGTTGGGGTAAAGCCTTATGTCCCCTGAAAAAACAAGATGAAATGCCTTTACTCTCTGAAATATGTAACACGATGACCTAAAAGCACATTAGCCATAATTTAGAATGAAAACAGATAAGTAACTAAGTTGTGTGTTGAGGAGTTGCCGTGGTGAGAGACCACCTTCAGAGGGCATGGACTTAAGTACAGGGGGAGAGATGAATGACATGAGGATAGGGGGGTGGGGACACAAATTTGCAGTCACCATTGTTTCCTTGTTTTTTTCCCTCCTGTGAATAATATACTCATTCTACAAATAACACAGAGATAGCTACTTTAAATACTCATATTTTATGTTTTCAAGTTCTACACTGAGACCATGGGGCACAGATTTTGCTACAGCTTCAAAGAGAACATATTCCTTTTGAATATAGGCCACCTTTTATATTTCTTTCAAATTCAAATGAACTTGCATGACATACATATTCAAGTTCTCACACTTAATGTTTTATTCTCCTATATTTATAATGTGTAGCTTCTGAACTGAATTCAAAAATATTTCAGGTGAATATCCATAATGACCCAAAGTAGGTACACATAACACCATTGTGTAAATAAAGAAACTAAGGCTTGGAAAGTTCAAGGCCATTTTTATGAGAGGAAGAAATGGGACTAAAATCATTGTTTTCTGGATAAAATCATTTGTTTTTATCACTTTAATTAAAATATAATTTTCATCACCTTTATGTCTGTTACCTCAATAATGTATTCATTCATTCATGTATTCAATAAAATGAATAAGACATGGAGTCTGCCCTTAAGAAGGTCATAGTTTATTGGTATAACACATCGTTACAATAAAATCCAGTGAGTGAAATAATAGAAAATGGTATAATATGGTGATTCAGGTGGGTGGGTAAATTTAGAGTCAGAAGTTTACTGAGTCTGGGTTTGTTATTTTTGCAAGGTCCCACTCTACGTAACAGATACTCTTTTTATCCTGGTCCTACTGTATGTAACAGTCACCTGTTAGATGAAAGAAACTATCAGAGGAGACACTGGAGGCCTGCAGGCTAAATATGACCATGGATGTCCTTAGATCATAAGAGCAAAGCTTATACGTTCGTTAATTAAAACTCTCTGGCTTTAAGTTATAGAAGCCAACCTAAGCTAGCCTAAGCATATTTATTTTCCCTTTGTGTAAGTAAATGGGAAAATGTATAGAGTACAGTGCAGTGCCTAGCGTATAGTAAAATTTCACTAGCTGTTAGCTAGTGACATTAAAATTATGAAAATAGGGGAGGAGGTGTGAACGTTCATTTACTAGCATAAAACTCTGCATTACACCTTCATGTAATGACAGTTGTAAAAACTGGGTATACGCATCATTACTCTCAACTTGTGATATCCACGCTATGTAGAATGGCGGAGCTGTGTGTCTGCGGAAAGCCCAGGCGCGCTGGCATTACTCAGTGTGAGAGGTGTGAGAAGAAGCACACCCTGTTTGACATGACTTGGCAGCCTGTCCATGCTTGGCCACAGCTAAAGAAAGATGAGATCGTTTGCATGCCATCTGTTAGCCTTAGAGTCCAGTGTAAAGTGCTACCTACTCAAAAGGGAAGCAGGCCATGTGAGCAACACGTTCATAAAGCAGGTTCAAGAGCAAAAATATTAGCAGCCTGCACAATGAAGAAACAGAAGAAAGTACCAGTGGATTTGGAAGCTTCATATCAATGAGAACAGTGCCTATAGGCTCATTAATTAGAACTCCTTCGCTGTAAGATATAAAAGCCAGATGAAGCTAGCCTAAGCAAAAGGCGGTGGGATATTTAATAGAAAAAATATAAGGAATAATTTCAGATATAGTAACAAGATTTGGAACGTTTCTGGGCCACAAGGGGGACCGGGCTTCTGAGGAAAAAGGTTCCAGGCATCTACGTCATCTCCTGGCTCCCTGCACACCTCCTTCTTCTCCTCATACATCTGCTTTCTCCATTTCTTGGGCCCTCATGGTCAGTCCAAGGACAACCATCGCAGTGCTCCTGAGTTTACATGCTATCGGTCCAGTTACCAAAGAGAGAGCTTCGATTCCCTCAACCCACGTGGTTCTACGTAACACAGACAGACACTGATTACCTCATCCTGACTCAGTTGTCTATCCCAGGTCAAGGAAATGACGGACAAAGATGATGTGAAGTCACAGAGTATAAAATTATCTTCCAGGGGCCTATCACTCCCGTCCTCCATGGGTAAGATCAGGGAGGCCGTTCGCAGAGAAGGGGTATGACTATGACGTGAGGAGAAGCCATACAAGTGTCTCCACCAGAGTGATTCCATCTCCAACTATCACCCATCCTTTCTTCTTTGGCATCTGAATAAGTAACTTCTAAGCACCAGCATTTTATATTTAGAAAGGTTGATGAAAAGAAACTTCAAAACCTGCAGGTGGTAACCAGCCAGCCAAGTGATCACCTATCTATACAAAATGTGAGTGACTGCTACAGACTCCAGCAGATATACCAATGGAGGGGCGAGAAAATGCATCACGCTGACGCGGCGTTTGTTATGAAGGTGTGAGGTGTAGAGTCAAACACATTTAAAAACTGAGCTTTGTCTTTGCTCCTTTATAGAGAATCCTGGCTGTAAAATACTTCTAAGTCGCCTCAAGATGAAAAAAGAGGAGGGAAAAGGTGTTTTGTTTTTGAAGAAATATGGATTGTTAGGACATTGTCTTCTGAATGAAGTAAAATACATAATAAATTACAGACCAACAATAAAATATTACTTATTGTTAACATTGGTCAATAGAATAGAAGAGGAAAATCAGCAAATATTTAATCCAGTTAACCCAAAAATGTGTCTATATTTTTATTTTATTTCGAAGGGGTAAGGGAAATCTCCTATAACTGAAGGCAACTTAACAATACCCTCTATGCAGATTATCTTCCAGATGAATGAGGAGTCTGCTGCTAATGAAATTAGGCAAAGTCCCTGGTGATGCTGCTAAAGATATTGAAAAACAACTTCTTAGGAGAAATCAATAATGATAGAAAATACTTTCCTTTCCCTGATTTTTCAGTTATAAAAATATATACTGTTAGCTTGTTTCTAGTAAATGCTCTCAAACACTGTGGAAATGAATGTCATTTTCCACTTGATTAAACTTTTCACTGCTTATGTTATTTGGCTTAAGTGGATGTGGGATGGGGAGTAGGAAAAGTGTTAACAAAGAAAAAGGAATGAAGACTTACATGATCAAAGTAGAATAAAAGAAGTTACGATAATGGGGCAGCTAGGGGAGGGGTGAGGGATTGGAAGGATGGCTGTAGATCCGTCACCAGGCAGCTCTGTGACTTTGGCCACTGATTCTGTCAGTGTCTTATTGTAAGAGATAGAATCGCAAGCAATTTTAGTAAGGTTTTGTTTAGCTCCAACTGTTTAAAATCAAAAGTTATTCTAGGGCCGATCCTAGTATAAAATCTCTTTTGCTCTGATGGTTAGAATGAGCTCAAGGCCTGATGCACCCCTTTTTACATTGGGAGGAGAAGCACTGATGACTAATTGATTCAAGCACCTACTTGTGCTGGCCATTGAGACACGGGCAGGGAATACAGTGGTGAACAAAACAGATCCAGCCCCTGCCTTTGTGGAAAATGGGATTCTAGCCAGGAGACCAAACATTGAACATGTAATTACAAGTGTAGTGAATGTTTGTAAGGATAAGTACAAGGTGTTACAGGAGTGTTATTAAGAGGACCTAACCAGCCCCAGTGTGTGGAGGCTGGAAATGTTCCCAGGACTAAGAATTATTTAGACTGACTTCTGAAGGAGAAAAGGGGTTAGCTAGGAAAGGAAGGGAGCTAAAGGGGTAGACCAGTCAAACAATCACAGTGTAAAGGCTCTGAGCAAAAAAACCCACTGATGGCTGAAGGACAGGAAGCAATTCCAGGATGCCTGGAAGTGAGAATAAAGGAAAGTGTGATAAGTAGACAAGAAGGGCGGGCAAAGACCAGATCACGCAGGGCCTCCTTACAGACCTCAAGAGCGTGGATCTCATCCTCTGAACAATGGAAGTCACCACAGTCACAAAGCAGGGGTGCACTGTGATTAGTGAGAAACGTGTTTTAGAGCTAATACTCCACCCTCAGTGTGGAGGACACAGGAGAGCAAGATGGGAGGTGGGGCACTCTGGGAGGAGGCTGTAGCAGGGTCCAGGTGGGAGATTAGAGTGGCCTGACCTAGGGCTCTGACAACTGGGGAAGAAGATAGTGAACAGAAAGAAATGCTTAAAAGGTAAAAAGAAAAGTAAAAGTAAGATTGCTCACAAAATTCAGAGTAAATAGAGATGTGCAGTCACCTCAGGGTAGTTTAGCTCCAAAGCCTATAACATATGAACTATTACCAGATTAAATGGACCATCACATCTAAAATGTGGTTGATTTATAAGACAGGGAGACTGCTCAGACACAAAAGCAGAGAAAAGCAAACAAACAAACATTGGAAACGGCCATAGACCTCTCTGATGCTGAGATGAGTGAAGGGGATGGTGAGTCACGGGCTCTGAAAATTAAGGTACAAATGACAAGGTGATCCCTAAGACTAAAAGGATGAAGTAAGCTATATTGGCTTAATGCTCTCAAATGTTTAAGTATTGACATTTGCCACACTCCACCCCTTCTTCTGATTCCCGGTGAGCAAGTAACTATTAATTATTGGCTTCCCCTATTTATATACATTTTGGTATTCTAAATCCTGTACCTTATTTCCTACTGCAAATGAAATTGAAATTCTGTTATATAACAACCTCACTATATGAGCTTGTTTAATATAAATCTCACCCTGGATGATATATTATCCTTATTGGGCAGACAAAATAAGTTGTGCTGTGATATTTACCTGGGTGGTGAGTGATGGGAAGAATGACTGCAAGTCTGAGAACCAGATCCTCATCAGTCCCTGGGAAGACGCTTCCTTAGGAATGTGCACTCTGTGTGGTCCATACGATCACACTATGTTTCTCACATTTACCTTTCTACAGACTCCAGTTGCTTTATCTCTAACAGTGGAGATGACAATACTCACATTCTATTTACCATATTCTACCAGTGAATAGTATAGTT
This sequence comes from Aethalodelphis obliquidens, assembly GCF_003676395.1. Lineage (NCBI taxonomy): Eukaryota > Metazoa > Chordata > Mammalia > Artiodactyla > Delphinidae > Aethalodelphis > Aethalodelphis obliquidens. Next base: position 18,607,837 of record NW_020837947.1, on the reverse strand, counting down.
GGTAGGTCTTAAGAAGTAGCTTAAAATAAGTGTTCCATAGACTCCCTACTATATCTGTTCTCAGCTTTTCTGATCCAGAAATTCATGGACAGCTCATGTATTATCATGTACTACATATATATTACATTTATGCCATAATAAGAATCCTAGTTCCCAAGGAAACAGATGGTGGAATCAGGATATATCATAAGTATATGTTTATGTTATTCCACAGTAGCCATAGAAATGTCTAACAATTAATACTACCACTATGAATTAATCACTGGGAAGAGTTAAAACAAATTGTTTACACATGCTCTCCTGATCTCCCCATTTTAAAATAGTTTCACTGTATATACATTATGAGCCATCCTTTCACACAGCATGAGACTCATCCTTGCTCCCGCATGTATCAATAGTTTATTCTCTTTAATTGCTGAGTAGTGTTACCTTGTATGAATATACTAAAATTTATTTAATCTATTTCGTTGATGGACATTTGGGCAATTTCCAGCTCTCAGTATTACAAATAAAGCTACAGTCAACATACACGTACATCTTTATGGACATAAATTTTCATTTCTTGTGGGTATATGCCTAGCAGTGGAATTACTGGATGATAAGGCAGGTGTATGTTTAACTTATTAGAAACTGCCAAAGAGATTTCCACAGCGATTTTGTCATTTCTCACTCCTACCAAGAACGTATGAGATCCATTTTGTGTTGATGGTCTTTTACATGATAGCCATTCTAATGGGTGTGTAGTAGTACTTAATTATAGTTTTAATTTGCATTTTCCTGATGATAATGATCTTGAGATCAGGGATTTTAAGACCCTGAGTCCCCACCATTTACTTCATTTCTTCCTTCTTTAAATGTCTCAGTGCTATGAGACGACCTAAAACTGCACTGATTTTCAGTAGCTTTCTGCTTAGCTTTGTATCCTGTGCTTTGTGCAGCCTAAAGTTTGCAAAAATTTCTAAAGGAAACCCACCAAGTGGTGGGTTGGTTTCCCTTTTCTTGACCTCCTTCTCTTCAGGGTCTTGGCTCCTCAAGTCCTGGCTACCTCGGAAGACTTGAACTCAAATTTTTGTGTCTGTAGCCCTGTAAATATTTGTTTTTCTTGCTTCTTTACCTCTTACTTAAGATCCTCTGCCTGGGCTCTCAATCTGCTCTTCTGTATCAAGAATCATCAAATGTCCCAATGAGAAAAATAGCTTGAAGATTATCTGCTTACCTCTCTGAAGTTCTCTTCTGACTGAAGTTCTCTTTCTGACTTATTGGTCCCTTGGATTCTGGCTGCCGTGACAGCATCCCAATGTCTCCAAATGGTTTTTAAAAATATTTTGTCTGTTTTTTTCTAGTTGTTCTCAGTGGGAGAGCTGGTTTACCCCAAGGAATTACATCTTAGCTGGACACAGAAGTCCTCTTATACCAGTTTTAATATCTCCCCTTCCTCTTTCTCAATAGGTTATGATACGACCAAGATTTCTTTTACGGCTATGGTGACTGTACTTCTAATACTGTGAAAGAAATTCTATGATAATTGCCTATCAGTTTCTCTTCAGGTTTGCTGGGTGGTGACATGGGGATATTAATGCCTCTGCTTAAACAGAAGTGGTGGCATAAAATAAATTTTAGTGAAAACATATATCTAATATTAGTGCTTTAGCCAAGAATATTAAAAGCCTCACAAAGTTCTCAAGTGATCTAAGTCCTTTTTTGTTATCATGAATTTTAAGCTTCTTACCAAAGGAATAATTTCTTTTTAAAAAAATTTTAATTTATATACTTTCATGATTATACGTCAATAAGGAATCCACTTTTCAGATTTTATTTCATTATAGAATATATTTGATAAGCGTACATGCAAACAGAATCATCCTTAATACATATTGTTTACTGGTGCCCGGCATTCCCGCAGCAGGCTGGAGATGTAACAAAAAATGCTTCCCAATGTCCAGCTTCATCGGCCACTCTAAATCTTTTTGCAGAACATCCTGAGGTGAAGACTTTAGTTTTTGGCAAGTTGTTTTCATAATCTGTTTCTCTCCCCCTCTGTGATAAATCAGAGCAAAATAATAAAAAGACTCACTTTGGCAGTTTGGCACCTAAAGTTTATCTGGAAACGTAGCAGGGTATTTTTTTTTTCCTTTTACGTAACTTAAGTTGTATTTTTTTTTCTAATTTTGAGCTTTTACTTTCTCATTAATAAAGATGCTTATATGTGAGAATGAACATTGAAAATATACATACAGTAAAACGTTTATTTACAGTGTAAAGACTAAATTTACTACAAAATTTTGAATTAAGACTTCAGTACATACAAAATATTAGTATAATTTCCCAAATTCTGTAATTTATATTTGATATTTCTCCTTAGTAGCTCCTCATATATTTTAATATATATTTAGAACTTTTACTTTAATTTTTTTTCAGCAAAAAAAAATATATATTCACAACTCCCATATAATACCTTAGTTTATTGGGGTAAAGCTAAAAGGAGAGGGAATTTTACCTCTGAATTATATATTATAAATTTCTTTTTGTAATAACAGTTACTGCTTATTTTTCATATTTTAAAAAATGATAAATATTAATTGTGGGGAATTTGGAAAAAATAGGAAAACACAAAACAGCTAATAAAAATTATCTACAATTCTACCAATACACAGAGAAAAACCATTAACATATTTATGTATAGTCTAGTTTTTGCACACACAAATACATATATACATTATTTTTACTACTTAATTTTTTTAATGTAAATTTTGCTGGAGATTTTATGATGGTCAATATTGAGTATGAGAATTAATTTAGGAATTAGTAACAAAAATAATAAGTGCTTTTGATATTCCTGCAATTACCAAAGTGATAAAGAAGCTCAGGGCTATTTCTGTATTATTTTCATATTAGGAATATTTCTTCATTCTGTTTTGTTTATTCAATCACTTGTTCAACATTTACTGTAAATAGATGACCACATGTCTCTTTGTATGCCCAGGAAAGTCCCAGTTTATGGCTTTTGTCATGACATAATTTTTAAGAGCACTTCCTTCACTCTTAAAAGTAATCAGTTTGCATGAGAAATTACATGGTTTCCTTTTATTTCCAAGAACTGGGGTAGGTAAAAGGGGATAAACTAGCAAGCAATGGTAAATCGTCCATGGATCCTGCCCTCCAGAAACTATGGCTTGCCTACTGTTGAAGATAAGAATTAACTTATATAATAAGAAGTGAAAAGGATCACAGGAGAGAGGCAAAGATATAATGTACATTGCAGTGTGGTCAAGAACTTGATAAACATTTTAGAATTCCTGAAGGAAATATGTGCAGAATGTTGTGAAGAATAAGAAGACTTTAGGTTTAGAAAACAGGTATGAAAGACAAAAGCTATCTTTTTTTCAGCATCAGGGAGCTGCTGAAGTGACAGGGATTAGTGAGAACTAAAATATCAGAAATGGGAGAACTGAGAAGTGAGCAGATGATCTGCAGATGCTTTTCCCTGGAGGCATTTGCCAACTCCAGGCTCTGGCAAAAGGACGAGTATCCAGACTTGGCCCAAGCAGAGTGTCAGTGGAGGGAGGAGAGAAGACAGAAGAGATCTTGTAGTCACTGGAGGCTGAAGTGATAAAATAAAAGGCATGAGAGGCTTCAATACATGTCCAGCTTCTCCCTCAAAACATCTGCTGAGGGGCTTCCCTGGTGGCGCAGTGGTTGAGAGTCCGCCTGCCGATGCAGGGGACTCGGGTTCATGCCCCGGTCCGGGAAGATCCCACATGCTGCGGAGCAGCTGAGCCCGTGAGCCATGGCCGCTGAGCCTGCGCGTACGGAGCCTGCGCTCTGCAACGGGAGAGGCCACAACAGTGAGAGGCCTGCGTACCGCAAAACAAACAAACAAACAAACAAAAAAACCATCTGCTGATGTTTGCAGTTGGCTGGATCAGAAAGGTTAAAAGATAAGCCAAACACCTCTGACACGGAGAGTCCATTTTCATGGAGCCTTTCACTTGCTGAGGAGACAGGCTAGAAAACACTTTTAGCAATCACCTGAATCTGCACTGACAAGATTGGAGACTCAAAATTCTCAAACACCTGATACAGGTTCCCTGTTAAGACACGTGCCTAATTCTGAAGTTGTGTGTGGTGGGGGACCAAAAATCTAAACTAAAAATCTTCGAAAAGCCAGCCAGAATATCCCACAGTCTCTCAATGCTGAGGAGATAAAGACCCACCAAGTGAGCTGTACTAGTGCACAGCCAGATGCTCTGTTAAAAGTCTTGAAGCGATATACCCTTCTCCCTACGGTAGACTGACTCCTATACAAACTGCAAAACAACTTTGCTCAGCTCAGTTTCTGACTGGATTGAGTTGATCTTTCCCATTCTACTTAGCAGAAAAAGTGGCGAAGTAACTCTGGTAGAGATAACCTAGAACCTCTACAGAATCTTATTTTATATATTTATAATGTCTTATCTGATATAAAATGTGTTTAGGCATGGAAGAGTTAGAACCATATAACAACAACAACAACAACAAAAAAAAACAAGGGAAACAGACAATAGAAACAGTCCCACAGGTGGTACAGTGATCACTGTTGCTAGATGTTAGAAAACTGAATCATCATTCTGAGCATTGACAAAGAAAAGACTCATCCATTGGGCTTGTGTTTTCTGTTTGAACTTTATCTCAGAGGAATTAAATAGTTGATAAAAATAAGTTCTTCTTTTAAAAAAGAAATCTAGTCGAGAAATACAGAAGGGATGATAGAATGATAATAACATCACTTATTAGCTTTGTAATAAAATAATTGATCTATATAATGTCATCAATTACTGCTAAAACCATTAGATGAAAGTTTGATGGGGAGTTTTATAGTGTGTACATCAGGCTGACAACATCTAAACCCACTGATCAATCTTAATATGACTAATAGAAAACACAATTTATGTGTTTCTCTGTGTGGTATAACAGAAAGAAAACTCTGCCTCCAACAAACTATTCTTCCCATACAATTAATCATGAAGCTGATCAAGACTTTAGATCTAACTATCAAATCATAGGCAACATAAGTAACAGAGAAACATGTTAAATGACACTACAGGGACTCAATCTGTAAAATCTATAATCTGCATGTTTCTTCAACAAATAAATAGCAAGCAAAAAGGAGGAGGGAACATCTACAGATTAAAAAAGACTTACAAGACTCGTCAACAAAATACAATGTGCAGCTCTTATTGGGATGATGTGAAAATCAAGAGTAAAATAAATATACATGAGACAATCAGGGAAATTCAAATATCATCTATTTAATATCAAATATTTAATATCAAATATTAAGGAATCACTATTAATGTATTTTAAGTGTGACAATATTTTTTCCTTTTATTATAAAAATGTGTACCTATATTGTAGAAATATATACTAAATTCTTTATGGATGGAATGACATAATGTTTTAAAATAAATAAATGGCAGGTATAGATGAAATAAAATTCACAAATATATTGATTATTATTGAAGCTGGTAATAGGGATATGGGGGTTCATTTTTAGCATTGTTTCCATGTTTATATATTTAAAATAATTTTCCTAATACTCAGTTTTAAAGATGTCTGAAAAATGAACTGAATTGGAAAGAATAGTAGGAATTCTCACATACCAGTGTAAATTCTGCAAGCATTTTGCAGAGCAATTTGGCAATACATAAGAAAGACAAATGTGCCTTCACCACAATCCATCAATTCTGCTTCTTGGTCCACCCCATAGAAAAGCTCTCTCATATATGTGCAAAGAGATATAACCAAGCATGTTTACTGCAGTATTGCTTAAAATAGCAGTATGTAGGAAACAACCTAAATGGCCATCAGGAGAATTGATTATATTATTGATAGTGTGGTATTTATTCAATTTAGTTTAAGTGAATGAACTAGAGCTATATCTATTAACATAATACTATGCAAAAGGGCAAATTGCTGAATGGAAATATAGTGTGATGCTATGGATATGAAATCTAATATGCTAAACACTACCACATTATTTATTAACACATATGACTACACATGTAAAAGTATTAGCATATGCCAACTGATGATATGTACCAAATTTTCTCTTGAAAAGGAGAGGATTAGTATTAAGAATAATATACAGAGGGCTTCAAACATATCCCTAATGTTTTCTGAAGGAAAGGTAACTTAATAAGACAAAATGTTAATATTTGACAAATCTGTGATGGTAATTGAATTGAATTTTATTAAATTGTTCTCTATAGCATCTCACTTAGAAATCTTTACAATTAAGGATTTTAAAATAGAGAAATATTTCATACTGCATTGTGTTTATATAAAGAGCCTTACTGTACTATGTTAGATGTGCATGTATTAAAAGGAAGAGTGGAACAATTACCATTTACAGCAGGCCTATATATACAGTCAGAGCTCCATTTTCCACTCTGATGAATGAATGTTGAGAAATTAATATTTAAATTCAGATAATAGAAAGAATGCATTTTGCTTCGGAAAGCAATCAGAGGCACAAATTATCCTGTTTATTTATAACAGGAAAGATAGATATCTTCTGCTAAAATGGTCTTGAGTGGTTGCCATCAATCTTTATGATTACTTTGGACAGCTGCCACATTATTTCCATGGTGACGATCTGGAATTGTATAGACCTTTTTATCTCTGCTAAAAGTCTCACCTCCAAACCTGTCATAGACATGCAACTTCAGATACAGACAGCTAACCTGACTGTACCTAGTCTTACCGGCTCCTGACATATCCACTCAATGTCTCTAATGTTGCTGGCAAAAAAAAAAAAAAAAAAAATTGCAAGAGAGAAAACTATTTTCTAATTTCTTAGTTTTCTTAGGAAACTATTTTCTTAGTTTCTAGTAGAAAATATTTTTCTCCTAGAAGTTATTGAAATTCTTGAATAAGGAAGTGGTTAAAATCCATAAGTAAAATGAAGTGAAGTTGGAGGTACTATGAATTAGTCTAACCTAAATACACACTGAGATTTAAAACATCAGTCTTTTGTCTGTGCCTTTGCTCCTCCAATAGAGTTGTCTTAAGCTGGGATAGCATTTTGCTATTTGGAAGCATTTTTACATGTACTATTTCATCAGTCCTTCTTTATGGATGAAAAACTGAGTCTGAAAGAGGCAAATACTCAGTTGGAGAGTAGCTGGTCTCCTGAATCCTTGTCCTGTGAGCTTATTGCTACACTATAAGGAGTAAAACTCGTCTGTAACAACTTCTCAAGTTCACATAAAGAATCATTCTTAGCATAGAAACCAAT
>NW_020837947.1:18361482-18600461 GCF_003676395.1 Aethalodelphis obliquidens | reverse complement strand
AAAGAAAGAAAGAAAGAAAGAAAGAAAGAAAGAAAGAAAGAAAGAAAGAAAGAAAGAAAGAAAGAAAGAAAGGAAAGAAAGAAAGAAAGAAAGAGGAAGGAAGGAAGGAAGGGAAAGAAAGGAAGGAGGGAAGGAAGGAAGGAAGGAAAGGAAAGAGAGAGAGAGAGGGAGGGAGGGAGGAAAGAAGGGAGGGAGGGAGGAAAAAGGAAGGAAAGGAAGGAAGGAAGGGGGAAAGAGAAGAAAGAAAAGAAAAAAAAAGCTTTGCATTTTCAGAAGAAATTGAAGATGAATCTTTCTAACTAAACTTCTGGGGTTTCATTAAATCCACAGTTTCTGCCAAAAGATTCAGCACAGATTTGGGACTTATATTTGACAAGCCCACATATGCTGCATTTTGCCTCCAAGCTTTTACTCTGTCTTGTGGACTCTGGGGTTGGTTGAATATATGGTTCTACGGTTGTTAAAAATACCCCAAAGTCCAGCTCCTTCTCTCAGATTTAATGCAGTTGATAAAATGGCCACTCTGGAATCAGATTTTTCAGGTCTTGACCTGTAACCTTTAATAATCCTCTTCTTTCATAAAAGTAAGATCTGTATGCATAGGTCATTTGCATTTCACTTCAACACAAAGTCAGAGACTAAAGAAATGGAACCATGAAGGAGATGCTGTAATTTTTTCAACTATTTCAATCAATAGTTAAAGGTGGCTTTGGGATTGCTTGGAGTTACTATGTGAAATTTGGCTGTCAATATGGTTGAAACCCCCAAAGCGACCACAGAACTGTCCATAACTGCAAGAGTACTTCCAAGTCAGCTACAGAGACCACAGAGCTTCCTGCCCCAGTCCCCAGGAGACACAAGTGCTGAGCTGTCCCTCATGCCACACTGTGTGCACCTATGCTAATGTCAGCAGAACAAGTCTCTAAGCTGTCAAGACGTTTCCCCATGGTTTTTATCATCCATCATCTGTACATTCCAGCAGACAGGACCAGCTGTATCAATTGCACGGCCCAGTGCAAAATGAAAACCCGTAGCCCCTGGTTGAAAACAGAGGGAAAAATGTTAAAAGCACTAAAATATAAAGCCCTCTCCTTTCTTCTACCTTCTCTCTGTAGACCTGCCATTTTGGTTTCTTATTTGCCATGGAACGCTGTACTCCCTTGCGGGGGATATTTGACGAGCAAGCACGGACCCTGCCAGGCGCAGCAGCTAGCCACTCAGTGACTCCGCACACATGCTCAGGCTGCCAGGTTCCCCTCCAGCCAGTCACTGGGTAGATGCCACGGAGAAATTGAACCAGGCATCTCCCCTTTCCAGGTGCCTCCTGCCCCAGCCCATGGTAGACCGGCAACCCTCAAGGGTATCCCAACAACAGTACAGGGACTGGCAAGGTACACACATGGAGGATGAGCGAGAGGCTCGCCCCTGCCGTGTTCCTCACCAAATGCACAGTGGACCTGCCAGTTCAAGGAGGAGTTGGCCACGGCCATCAGCTGCCTTGAGATGTTATCGGGCATGTGCTCCTGATCCTGATCTGATCTGCCCACACCCGTTCCCACAGTTCCCTGGCAGGGGAGGAGGGTGGCAGTGATCATTGGTCAGGGGTGGGCAGTGGGAGGCTGGATGGGCTCTGGCCCCCAAGGGGGGGTGGGGGGGTGCAAGGAACAAGAAACTGAAAACCTGTCCAGAGAGGCAGTATCATGCTTGAGGTGAGGCTCTAAACCCCCAGTGCATGCTCCGTTTCCACATGGAACATCACTTACAAAACACAAATTAAGTGATAAAATGATTACAAGTATCAAAAGGATGACCACAGAGCACTAAACCCTGAATACAGGGCCCTTCTGATAAGGGACCCACTGTGTGTCTGTATTGGTCACGGGGACAGGAAGCCAGCCCTGCCAGGGTCCTGGCTTCCCAGCACCACTGGACCAGGCCACATACAGACATTATCTAAAGGAGAATTAATTGGAGGATTCAAGGGGATGCAGGCAGTTTAGCAAGGCAAAGCCAAATGCTTTGAGTGTATTTTCTGCCTTCTTTCATGAGAAATGAAGTTGCTTTAACATTAGTTTACAGGTGAAATGCCCTTTTCTACCAGTAACTTCATTATATATTCAAACATCATATTTTTATTCCTGGGCATCTACTACTAACGTTTTCATGATCTTTGTAATTTCAGGTGGGCATATTAAATGTCATATTGCTTTGCCTCATTCAGTAACAAACATTATTTCTTTGTCTAATTTTCTTAAGTAAATTGATTATTGTAGTGGTAATAAAATTATACCAAGGTGTTTCAAGTTCTTAACTCTGGATGAGGACTTCAGATTGTTCTGGGTAGATCATGTACTTTCAAATGGCTTATTGAATGGTCCAAACTTGATGGAAATATACATATTGATCAATTTTATTTTTTCTCCTTCACCTTCAACTGTGCTATGAAAAATCTTTTTTCTCACCTTCTGCATTCATACTAGATTCCTTGCTTTCAGGTATTAAAAAGATATTCCACTGTATTCTTGTTTCAAACCTCAAACTCACATCTCTCCTTCCCAGAACAATGTCAGGCTTCAACCTGAAAGACTTGGACTAGGAAGGGATGTGGTCTGCTCCTGAAATATCTCTGCCTCTTCGCTCTTCTGAATTTCCCTTTTTCTGCTTGCTTTGATGGGAAAAAGAGATAGGAGAGTTGACAAAGGTCTTTGACTTGCCTGGAGCTGTTGTGGTCCTCTTCTGATTAACACTGGATAATTGTCACCAGGATCTTGGGGTAGGTGGCCCAAGGATGATTGACAGAACATTTGTGAGTTTCTAGAAAGCCCTATAGGGGCTTCATGACTGTGACCTTATCCACACCACTCACAGCACCTGCTGACGGTTCATCTTTAGCATCTTGTTCCTCAAATTCTCTTCTATGATTGGCTGCCCTCTTATGTGGAGTGTCACTAAGATGACTTTATCCCACCACCTAATAAAGTGGGAAACTCATGTGTCCTTAACTTGTGTGAAACCCACGTATCCTCACTCCAACAGATGCTGGAAAGGCCACCTGCACATGGCCACCTGCACATGGCCGCCCCATCATCCTGGTCATGTCAAGTCAGGGCTCTTCTCCCCTTACCACACACACACTCTGTGCTGTACAAGGAGACATCCAACCAGGGAATGAGATGACGTTCTCCCCTGGTGGGAGGCTTGCCCAATCTCTTGCCACTTCCCTTCTTTCCACCACAACATACATTCCATCTTATGAGGGCCAAGAGATACATGTGACTTTATGCTAAGTGACAGCACTGCTTTTATGATAACATAATATAGAGTAAAATTAGCACTACAAGTCACAGTGTAAGACATAAACCCATGAGCATCCCTTAAGAGGGATGGTGGGTGGGAAGATTTAGGTGGAGTCCGCTGCCTCCAAGAATAAAGGAGAGTGTCAAGAGTGGAGGGAAGAGAGCCAATTTGGGATAGACACATACACACAGCTGAGAAAGCATCTGCCGCTTGGGAAGAGACAGTCCCACAAGGTAAAAGAAAGAATGCACTCCACTGATGTGACTTTCAGAATTGGGCCTGGCAGTAAGAAACAGCTGGGCAACACAAGGAAGATCCAGGAGGTGCAGGTGCAGGTTACGTGGAGAAAGGCTCAGGAGCCAAGCTAGGCCCTACCCCAGCCCTGGCACTGCCCAAGTGGTTGCCATCTCTAGTTACGTGTATAACCGCTCACTCACTGGGTATCTTTTTCTTTTCCATCTTCAGGAAGAGGCAGCCAGAATTCTCGCCCACCAGACAGTGTCCGTCGGCACATGTGCAGCTTTGAAAACCCACACACTGCAGTGAATGTGTAAGAGAAGCTGCATGGAAAAAATAGTGGTTTGCCCCTTGCTTTCTCTCTCCTGGGTTTTCCTACTTTCTAACCTGGAAACAGATGTGGTGCATGCCATCAAGAACGAGGAACCATTTACGTGCCATGGTTTGCACGACTGCCTTAATTTGATCGTCCATTGTTCTTAAAAGGACACTGTCAAGCTGTTAGTCTTTTTGCTTTTTTATGTTTTGATGCAAGAGGCAACATTTTTTTCCCATTCTAGAGATTCACTTTTGTTTGTGACTCCCACTCACAAACTTGAAAGTGAATTTTCCCCCTTCACAAATTTGTTAGCTTCTCCTTGGCAAACAGAGCTCTTTCTTTTGTTTTCTTTCTTTGCCTTTTTTTTTTTTTTTTTTTGCTGCTACACAAATATTTGATATGATCCTGTCTGCATTAATAAAAGCCATGATTTGAACTTATGGAAGGATTCCATAATGTCAGTTTGACGAGGTGGACACCAGCCTTTGCTGGGTGCCTCCTATGCCCTGGGGAGCACAAAGCAAAAGTTCTGTGAGTCCCACAAAAAGTGAGTTTTGCAAAAACAAACAAACAAACAAACAAAAAGGAAAGTAGCTATTTTCCCAGAACTTTAGTGCTTTTATCAGATTTTCTCCATCTGATAAAACCGGTGCATGTTTGGTCCAATTTTTGACCTTTAGATCTTGACAGTGTCTCTTTAAGTCAACAAAAGAACATAGACCATGTTCAATTCATTGTGCATGGAGTCTGTGGTCATTTTCAGCTGTTCCTTTACAGCCCTTCAAACTCCTGGGAGAGTCAAAGGTACACATTCCTGCAGCAGGAGGGAGCTCACTGATGAGGTGTCTGTGGCTTGAATAGCTCTTCAGATGAGAAGAGCCCAATTTGTTCAAATGTTTGCTACTGAACCTGGCTGTGGAGCCTGGTGAATGGGGCCCTAGCATCTCTTCTCTTCACTCAGTGGAGTGCATTGGGAAGTCGTGTTCTGACATTCCCTGGAAAGGCCCCAATAGAAAGGGTGTGGTCTCAGTCAAATCGTACTGACTCTTGGAGGGAAAAATAAGTGGTGGCTGGGAGGACTCTGCACATCTAGATCAGAGCCACTCTAGTCTGCTTGGATGCATTCTCTGTAATTCTCCCGAGTCAAAAAGCATTGAGTGTTTCTTGCACCAAGGGTTGAGTCTGACCAAGAACACAGGAAGGACATCCTGATTATGACAGCTGCTGGCTGCCTGTCAAAAGGGATTGATGGGACTAGTAGATGTGCTTGTCATGTCATGACAGCAGGGCCAGAGAGAGAAGAGAGTCACTTAACATTTCATGACCTAAAGGTGAGTGCCTAAAAGCAAAAACAAAGGCTGAATGTGGGTCCATCATTGGTAGGTGACAAAAAATAATGCAACAGTCAGCAAAGCTAACAGGTTGGTTGTAAAGAACTTTTGATATGAGATCTACTCAAGCTTTCTGGAGATAGTAAAGGATCAGGAGAAGATTGGTAGCTTCCAAGCTGTGCACCATAGACTGAGACTGACTATTTTTAGCCTTGGTTGTTCCTGTGGGGGGAAAAAAAAAGATATGTTCTTTTTGTGACCTTCGGTTTCCACAGCTTTTGTGAACAAGCAAGGCAAAGGGACTAGTGATAGAAATAAAGCTGCCTACTGGATCATTATGGTCTGCCTAGATCTCTCCTGCCTCTGAGGAGTAATCCCTGCAGGGCAATGCAACTGCCCTGTATTTCCAGGGAAAATGTGAGGACTCAAGTATTGCTGAAGAGCATCCAAAAACTTGCTATTAAAATTATAGGTCTGGGGGCTTCCCTGGTGGCGCAGTGGTTGAGAGTCCGCCTGCCGATGCAGGGGATGGGGGTTCATGCCCTGGCACAGGAGGATCCCACGTGCCGTGGAGCGGCTGGGCCCGTGAGCCATGGCCGCTGAGCCTGCGCGTCCGGAGCCTGTGCTCCGCAACGGGAGAAACTACAACAGTGAGAGGCCCGCATACAGCAAAAAAAAAAAAAAAAAAAAAAAATTATAGGTCTGGAAGCATGGAGCATAGAAAAAATGATAATGCTTGACCTGAACTTTCTTCAAAAGGAACATAATTAGGTTCATCTATACCTCCTGGAGGAATATAATTACACCTGGTATACCTCTGCTAAAACAATGCCGCTGTACCAACATGATGTCATAAATAAACTTTGGCACCAGAATTTCTTTCCTCAGCCAGCAATCATCATTAGGTTGAGCCGAAGGCCATTCAAAATGTACTTAGAAAAAGTTTAGTAACCATCAGAATTCTACTCTTTAGTTTGAAATAGATTTGTCAATTTTCTCAAGACAGTAGACCCTACACCCGGACACAGTTTATGGGCTCTTACATACTTTATTGATGAGGTAATTTCATTTGTGGATGTCTTTTTCTTTATTAATTCATTGGAGAAAGCATAAGGCTTAATAAAGGCAAACTGATTTTCTTTATGTTGTCTTTTATCCTGAATCATATAACTTTAGGATATTCAATGTGATTGATCTAAAGATTCTAAAAGGAGGACTGTATATTTAGACTTTGTGATATTGTATATTTCAGCAAGCCAAATGGTTTTCTGATTAGCTTATGATGAGGTTAGAATCAAAGAGGAGAGGGATAAAATTCACAATGCCATTTAAGATTTAATATCATCAGAAACTACCATGTTCTCATGATATCGAAAAGCGTTTGTCTTCACCAACACATTCAGAGATTCTCTACCTTATAAGACATGGTGATTCAATAAGGTGAGAAATTTTAAATATGTTCAGATAAGCTTCCAAAGATATATAGATATATATATACTGAATATATATATATATATATATATATATATACACACACAGAATATATACTAAATATGCATATTTTTTCTGGAAAGCTTTCAAGAAGGGAAACTGGAGTCAGTGGGAGTTCTTTGTGTTGAAGACTAACTTGGGGTTGCCTGGGAAAACAGGGGTCTGGCTCAAATGTTTTCAAATAGTCCTATGCCTGATGTGCTACGAGAATCACTGTTCAAACTGCATTCTGGTACCAGCTTGCTGAAACAGGTGGAGGTGAGATACCGGAACAGGGCAGCTCTGGCATCCCATCTGAAGCGTCTCAGGGCAACACCGCCTCCTCCTTGAAAGGCCAGATGTCCCAGCCGTAGCTGCAGGGCCACAGCAGAACTGTCTGCAAGCCTGCGGCTATAGCTTGTTTACTTGGTGAGCCATTCTCTCCACGCTGTGACCCAATGGCATTTCCTGTTTCTATTTTCATTTTCAAAGAAAACAAATGCTACCCTCCTCAGATTCCAAGGAGTGAGACTTCCCTCCTCTTGGGAAGGTCTTGCCTTGTCTGGGCTCTCTGGATGCCATCCTTACGTCTCTTGTGCAGCTATTAAGCCTAGTGGCAAAGACTTGCATTGGACATAATGGAGACCAGTGTTGTGCAAGCTTCCCCCTCAGGCAGCTTGTGCAGGATGCGTCCCTCCTGATCTCAAACATCCACCCACTGTTATTCCCATTTTAGACATCTCTGGAGCAGACAGCAGTGTACTCTGCAGATGTAACTAGGACTTACTGAAACAAATAAAACAGACAGGATCACTCTGAATGCCAAAGGTAAACTAATCTGAAAAAAAAAAAAGATACACTAATCTGTTTACACCACCCACTTCCAACTCTTCTCTAAAGTGCTATAAATATTGGGTTTTCTGTTTGGGGGGATTGTGATACTTATCTAAGGAAAGAAAAACCAAAGCGAGATCCCAAGCCTGCTGGAGCTGGAGCTGGAGCCGCTGCCCTCCCCCCACTTAGCTCTACAGGACTCTCAGCGCGCATCATCCTCCTTGTCTCTAGCTCCTCCTAGGCCTCACGGCGATTTCCTCCAATCACTGCAATATCAGCAAATATATTTAGCCACTCGAGGTATTTACTCCAAACACTACTGCATTTGATCTTCAAATATAAGATTGTTCCGTCTGATGTCTGTCTTCTGAAGTCAGAGCAAGAAAGGTTGGGTGCTTTGTGACAATTCTGTGGTGTTTCTAAACCAGGTTGCTTTTCCTAAGATTAGGGAACCAAGTAAAATTAAATAATAGAATGAAGAAGCTGATGGCTGGAACACAATGTATTAAAGTTATCCGGGTTTCAATAAAAGTCTTATTTCATAATAATATTGCATCTTTATAACACATTTATTCCTTTTTGCTGCCCCATATTTTATAAATTTTTCTCTTCTTAATATCACAGCAGTGGGTTCTCCACCTTTTCAAATAGGATAATCACTTTCACACGAAAATGGTTATTAAACCTTCACCTGAATCTGTGACAGTAATTGTACCTTTATTAGTGGCCACTTGAACACAAAACATGAAAAAAGGCTTCTCAGAACTAAGTTACACTTGTATCTAGAAGTACCATTTATCATAACAGCATTTTGCATTTAAAAACAGCAGCCCATAATCTACAAAAACATAATATTGATTCAGCCTAAAAACAATGCTCTAATATACATGTAGATTCATGGACCATTCAAGCTGTCTGTGAACCATAGGTTAAAAATAACTAATCTAGAAAGACCAAAGTTTATACCCTGTGATGCAGTTTCTATGAGATAGTGCCTTTCCTCCACTCTGGTTTTTAGGAAGCAATTTATTTTGTCCTTGAAAAAAAAAGGTTAATCTAATTTTCTTAATCTGATAAATTCCCTAGGGCATTATAACTGTTTCCTAATTAAACAGCACTTTACAGAAAATCTAGAGCAAGACTCTGAGGGGAATGAAAGCTGCTAATTTTGACAGCCAGGGTGAAAATCTTCCATCACAAGAATAAAATTGCTATTGGATTAAATAGAACTAAATTGTGATCATATCTGTCTGCAAGATGATTAATAATGCCTTTTACATGATTGAAAAAGAGGCTCATATAGGAAAACTACCTACCATATAGGTAGTTTTCCACAAGGTGGAAAACTACCCATGTGAGGGAGCCAGAGAGTGAACTAAGTCCCAGCAATACAAGGTTACCTTTTTTTACTGGCATATATGGAGACTGGGCAATGTTTCATTTGGATATCTAAGCCTACTGATTGAATTAGGTCAGACTAGCTCTCAAGGGAATTGGTTTTTAAAACACACACACACACACACACACACACACACACACCTAAATGACACAAGCAGCCTTTTAGTTTAGTGATTTTCTTAATGAGCATGGAGAGGCAAGCATCTGGAGAAGGAAAAAGAGTTTCCATTGCAATTGAAAGGGATGCAAAGCATTGCGGTTGGAAATTACACTAAAGCATATTTATGCAAGGCAAGAGGCAACTGGGCAGCCTTATACTTTCTGGAAGAGGCATATTAAATGCATAAGGAGAGAAAAAGTGTGAGTAGAGTGAGAGATGAGGAAACTGAGAAAGGTGAAAGTGGGAGGCGAGCTTGCCTAGAATTTCAAACTCAGAAGAGGAGCTGTGGGTTCTGGTCTTGCCTTTGGCTGGTTGACGCTCTTGCCAGAACACCACCGGCTCATTCTTTAGTTTGCTCGCCTCAGGAGAGAGTCAGCTATTCTAACAAGAGAGTGTAGAGGTTGATAAGTCAGTAATTTCACATTTATAAGCAGATATATATTCTTAGAGAATATATTAAGCATACGTTTGAGTGAAATATTAATTTTGATATAGTATTTTGGAGATGAGATTTTTCTTGGACTATTAAAAATACAGCATAGATTATCAGATATATGGAGGAACTGCCTTCTTCCCAAATAATGAGAAAATTTTACCTGTTATATCTATTTTAAAACTTTTATATCCAGAATTTTCTATAATTGATATCAGACTTTCAACACAAATCTGTATTTATTTGACTCACTTCACTTTCAGGATTATAAAATTTGAAATGTCAAAACACTACCTTCATCATAAATGTGGAACTCACATATAATTTTTGAAGTAGTCATTCTTGTATTTTCAAAATGATTAAATAAACCATTATGCTACCTATTGATCATTTCCTACATTTTTCCAAACAAAAGAATCTGATATGAAATAGTCTATTTCACATATCCACCTAAGAAACAAATACTCATTTTCCCTCTTCCTTTTAATGTCAAAAATGTGTCATTATTGTGCTACTTTCTCTGTTGTTTTCATGGACACAAAGAAAAAGCAAACTCCTGAAAAAAAATAAAAGAAGAAAAAAATGATTTCCCTATTTAAGTATTAACACTATTGTTATTAATAGTATGCTATGTTAAAGTACCACCATCTGCTAAAAATTATACAGAAAATAAACTGAGTCCGAAAGTAAGACCAGAATTATTAGGACAGACAGAGTAGAATTTGTAGTGTATGCACCCAGTACATCTCATTTTTTTTTCCTTCAGAGATATATTCTATGTGGTTGGTTTTATGGGGATCCCATGAAAATGAAAATTGGTAAGTGTGGAGGATGGCTGGTGCCCTAAGACTTTTCTTCACCAATGCTCAATGAGGAAAAGGCCCCAGAGAAGTCTGGTCTCAGTAACTTCTGCTTTGTCTGAATCTTAATTTTGTCACATTTGCATCAAACTATGCGAGAAGACTAAAGCAGGATATGGGTATTTGTATTTTTCTGGGCCTTCCAGTTCTGTCTCTTTCAAACACACCTCATTAAATGCTGCCAGTGTGAAAATCCCAAACTAGCTGCTATGTGAATTGTGATCCACTGTCTGTGTCAGGAATAATACTTTGAAATAAAAAGAAAGCTGAAAGTTAGGAAACTCTTAAGTGAAGCATGGGTCTGGGTTTTTCTGTCATCTCCTTTTTTTCTCTTCTGTACAGGTGCCATGGGCATAATCATGCCACCCCTGTTAACACAGGAAATACCTGCATATCAGGATGGGCAACTGAGAGGATGTATTTTATAACTTCACAGGACAATGAGAGTAGCCTTATCCGTGTGTTTTAATTTGTTCCAGGGACTAAGAAAGGGAGGCAATAGCTATGGTCATTATGCTCTGTTGTCCATGTGTAACTAAGATTTTACTCTTAATTTGTTTCCTCCATCAATTTTGGAATCTTTCAAAGGCTTGTACTGAGCAACAATTTTATCATTGCCTTAGAGTGTGTGTGTATGTGTGTGGGTGTGTGTGTAATAGCTGTGAAATCATAGACCTAAATGAAAAGAGCTGCTTCTACAACAAGCTGGCTCTTCTCCCCTACAACTTTTCTCAAGGTCAAAATGTCCTACCTTGTCTTGAGGTGGATGGAATCCCAGGTTGCTTCAGAGGCAACCTGTGGTCACTGCAGATTTTGGTGTTGGATGTATAATAAGGATAGGGTAGGGGTGTGGAGGACAAGCATACATACTGTCGAGGGGGGAGTCAGATTGCTTTGAGCTGGGCTAACAAATGTTTTATATGTATGTCACCCTGTGTGCATGATATATCTGCAAATAAACCCATCTCTATTTTATTCATAGTTTTAATGGCAAGTCTGTGTCATGGTCTGAACCAGGTGGAAGACAGGTGCCCAAGGGACAGCACATGTGGCACCGCCTCTCTGTGCACGTGAAGACCAACGAGACGGCCTGCAACCAAACAGCCGTCATCAAACCCCTCACTAAAAGTTACCAAGGCTCCGGCAAGAGCCTGACCTTTTCTGATACCAGCACCAAGACCCTTTACAGCGTGGAGGAGGAGGGTGCCCGGCCGATCGGCTTCAGCCCGCCCAGCAGTCCTTCTATGGTGGTGCACCGACGCGTGCCGACCGCGGTGGTGAGCACCCCGCCTCTGCCGCCCCGCCTGACCGCAGAGGAGACCCCCCTCTTCCTGGCCGACCCGGCCGTCCCCAGAGGCTTGCCCCCTCCCCTCCAGCAGCCGCCGCCGCCGCCGCCTCCAGCGCAGAAATCCCTCTTGGACCAGCTGCAGGGAGTGGTCAACAATTTCAGCACCGGGATTCCGGATTTCAACTCGGTGCTCGCAGTCCCCGGGGCTCCGGGGAACGGGGTGCGGCCCCTCTTCCCGCCCCCGGCGCCGCCGCAGCACCTGCAGATGCTGCCGCTGCAGCTGAGCACCTTCGGGGAGGAGCCCGTCTCCCCGTCGGCCGACGACGACGACGAGGACGACAGCGAGAGGTTCAGGCTCCTGCAGGAGTACTTGTACGAGCGGGAAGGGAACACGGAGGAAGACGACCTGGGGGAGGAGGGAGAGGAGCTGCGGTCGGCCAGCAAACCAACTCCGGAGGACTCGCCGGCCCTGACGCCTCCTTCCCCCTTCCGCGACTCGGCGGCCTCGGGCAGCTCGGCGCCCAGCTCCCCCGTGTCCGAGTCGGTGCTCTGCACCCCTCCCAACGCGACCTACGCCTCTGTCATCCTGAGGGACTATAAGCAAAGCTCTTCCACCCTGTAGGGAGGGGGTGTCCACAGGGGAAAGCAGGAGGGGTCAGGGGGCACCAGCACCTCCGGAGACTTGCAGAAGGCTGGGGGAGACGCGGAGGCTGGAGGTGAAGTCGGGGGCAGGGAAGAGATCGCGGCTGCCGTCTTAGCAAGGCCAGCGCGAGAGACACGGGACTCTGCCAGCAAAAACCGATCCAGGCGAAGATTCTGATTCTTGAATTACTCAAAAGCCTTCTCTGGGAAGAAAGGGAATTCTGACAAAGCACAATCCCATATAGTATGTAACTTTAATCGCAAGAATGAACAAAATCAACCAACATAATCTCTTCGGACCATTGTGCATAGATATACATGCCCACACCCTTGGCCCGTGTGGAAGGGGACAGCCCGGGAGGACCGCCCAGTTGAATCATTAGCTCGTTGTCATGGTATTCCCAGCGAGCATGGTGGAGTCAGACAGAGCAGGTGGGTGAAGGAGGGGCAGGCGTGGAACCGCCCGGAGAACAGTGATGGACAGCAGCTCATTTCTCTCAAGCCCTTCTCCCTACTGGGCCCACAGACCCCTGGTCTTCGGGACACTCGGGAACTGGCCCCAAAAGGGGCCTCTGCTCGCCGACTGCACCCCATCCAGTGCCAGCCTTGCTGTCACACTTGGAGAAAGGTGTGTGGATACCTTGCTGCTTTGTGATTTCCCTCTATTTAGAAAATAGGAATAAGAGCAAAATTATCACCAAAAAACATTTCATCAGGAGTGCTAAGGGAGGGCGGAATGAGAAGCAAGACAGTGCATAAGCTTGGGGCTTTGAACAAAATCAGTCAGCAAAAATCAGCTTCCCATATCTGATGCTCGCTTACTGGTGATTTCAGAAGTCCAGACAAGAGATTGTTTTGAGAGTGGCAGAAGACTTTTTGTGGATTTACTTGTGTGCCAAGGGGGGCTCTCCTTTGCCCTTACGTTAAAGAGAACAAACCATGTGGCAAAATTGTTACCTTCCATTTACTGTAGCAAATAATACTTACCAGTTGAACTTCTAAGATGCAGTATGTGTATTTGGTGCCATTGTTTCTATGTGCTACAGAAACAAATCCATCTTTGAACTCAATGGTGTACTCATAGCAACTATTATTGGTTTAAATGACAAATAATTCTTTCTAATTGTCACTGAAGTCCCTGTAACTAGCAAGTGAATGTGTTCTTGTGTCCTTATATACCTGTGATGATGAAATTTGTGCAAAGTAATGTCAATCTAACTGCAACGAGAAGATTGTCTTCCGATATAGTGTAGATATATTTATGTTCCAAATAACATTTTATATACCATTGCCATTGGTATTTACAGGAGCTCTTTGAAGGTTTGACTGCTTTGGTCCAATGTTTTTCATATGCTGCTCAGATGGTCCCTCTTCTTCTAAGAGGGAACTTATTTTTCAGATATTTTATGATGTGGAAATATGTTATTAATGAAGAGGTTTGAAAATTTGTTATACTAAAAGTTCGCAGAAACTGTGGGTAACAATAAAAAGGTACGTTTTATAAACTTGCACACATCATTATTAAAACATAAGATTGAAATGGCAGTATTTACATTATTTCAGGTTTCTTTAGGGTTTGTTTGTTTTCTTAATTTTCCACAGCTTCTTAAGCTTTATGTGCTTAAAGCATATACTAACTTCTAAGTCTGGTCATGATTTCCCAAATTATTTATTCATCGCTTTTTGATCTCTTTTAATTTTTATTTCCACGTTCTTTTATTCCTATATTTTCACTCATAACTTGTCTTTTTATTTTTGTTATTTGCAGTGTATACTCTCCACATACATGTAATCCAGTTGTTTCGTTTTTGCTCCCCCTTTTTCTCCCCAATAAAAGAGATTTTTCTTGCTGTTTTGATTTCTTGTATTACTTGGGAATGAATCTTATCCCCTTAAGTATCTTTGTTTATGCTTTATGTTCAGTCGTGTTTAATATGCTTCCTTCATGTTGAAGCTGCTGATTTCTCAGCCAAAATGTATCTTAGACTCTTTAAATACTCACTGCATCATTTGTTCAGAATTTAACATCCACTCCAATGTTTGAGGCTCATATTTCTTATGTCTTCCCATATTCTACTGCCAAGTTTAGTCAGTTTTATATCAAGAATAGACTGCCTTTCCTTTTAAAAAATTACTTTATTACACCTTTGGTAGAAAGACCTCATGACTGAAACATGGATTTCAGTTCCATATTTTCACTGTCATGAAGCAGAATGAGGAAAATGGATGGTTCCAATGTTTAATATATGGTCTACTAATTGGCAAACTAGCAAGGGAAAGTATACTATCTATTATTAGTGAAACAGGTTTTTTATCTTAATGCCACTGACATATGTTCTTAAGATCAGGACTTGTGCATTCAGATACTTTTAAAGTAAGACTAGATCAGGAAAACTGCTTCTACTATTCAAATACTATGTCAGTTTGTCCTGAGGTTTTAGTCTGAGACATTTGGTGAACACATTCAACGCCAGTCACATTATTACTCTGAATGCCTACTATTATCATGATTAAAAGTTTTCCTGAATACAGTAGAGTACTAGCTCTTAAATTATCATTGTTCAAAATTGGAAATGTACACATACATACCCTATAAGAAAAGGACAGAAACTTTCCACCTTAATGTATGTGCTTATACAAATTGTATAGCTCTTGTAAAAGTGTTTTCCTTTGGCTTGTTACTGTCTGTTGTCAAATATCTTGATACTGCTGTATAATAAATATTTTCTATTTATTAAATGTGTTATGTTCCCTCTCTCTACTTTGTAAGAGTGACAATAATAGAAACAGACTGACTGGTATAAGAAATAATTTCAATGTTTTGTTTGCTCAGCACGTGTCTTCTAGGTGAAAGCTGGAGATGACTGCACAAAGTCTACCAACCAGGTAGGTGACAAAGTAGAGGATAATTTGATCATGAGCAAGGCTGTATCTCTAACTCTAACGTTTAAAATGAAATCCAGAATTTAAATTTTCAGTGTTGTGGCAGACATTGTCATCTACCTTTTATGATAGAATACGTGAGGCTTGACAAACTCCTGCATCTCCAGCAGAGATTTAGAGACAGAGGCATCTGAAGGCTCCATCTTTGTTTCATTTGTGCCCCGCACAGATTTTCTTCCCTTGGTTCACACTCTAGGGGCACCTGGTTTCTTACCTTGTTGATATCCTCCTGCTTATCCCAAGTTCCCTTCCCTTATATTTCAATGGAGACATCACTGGTCCCCAGAACAAGGGAGCGTCTTTTATTCACATCTCTAGATAAGATGCCTACAAAGTAAGGCATCTACCAAGTGTCATTCAAAGAGAAAACTTGGTGGTGCCAGGGCCACATCCATGAGAGTGTGGTGCATTTAGATGGAAAGAGCAGCCTCTATCCAGGAAGGCTGATGTTGAAGAAATTACCAGAATCAGGAGCTGAGACACCAGGGGTTTCTTCATTGTGCCCAGAAAATAGAATGAGAAGTTATGAAATGGGGGCTTGGTCTCATGAAGAAAACCCATGAGAGAGAAAATGAGAAACAAAGAACAGGGGAAAAAAAGAAACAAGAAAAAAAATGAAAATATTTCAGGTGTGCTGTCCAAAGAAACACCCATACACCATGGTGGGTCATGAGGGCCTCCACTTGGAAAGTCCGGAAGCTGCATCACAATGGAGACATTTGGAAAAGTTGAAACTGGGATCCAGATACCACGAACATTGTACGAGGAACTGCCCCAATAATTTCTATCCTGAGAAGCAATCAAAGAGAATGGAAACAACATTTTTTTAACCTACTCTGTGCCAGAAATTTTGCAGGTCTTTTGCATTCCTTCTCCTTTAATCTTCCCAGTACTACTGCCACAAGGAATACCTTAGAGAACTGAAATAACGTGCCCAAAGTCTCTTAGCTAGTAAGTGGCTCAACGGGGAATTGACCCCCATCCTAAGCCAGCACAGAGCCTATGAACTCGTGTTCTTCTCCAGAGCCCAGGATACTATGCAGGAGTTTGTGTCTGTTGTGACTGCTCCCCATTTTGTATTCCCATAGTATTTTGTACACATCCCAGATTACATTATAACTTACATGTCTCTTTCCCTGAATAGATTGTTAGCTCCTTTTTGCTTTCTAATACCTGATTTCTGAGGCTTCAAGGCAAATCAGACACTCAGTAAATGTCTGTTGAGAAAGTAAGTGAGTATTGTAACACCATATAGTTCTCCCAGCCCAGTTCTCTGAAGATTTGCTCCAAGATCCTTATGGGGTCCAGAGCCCTGTATTTCTACCTACCGGTCCTAAATCTGCCAACAGGAACAACACATGTTTTCATCATGAAAAACAAGCTCTACTTGTGTGTCATCAGAGAGAGCTGTCCCACTGGGCAGCAGGTCTGCTTTGCCTGCAGAAGAGGGTGGCAATACTCAGTATCCACTGAGCCCAGCCAGAGGTCTGGCAAGGCAGTGCTCGTGTGGGAAACAGCGTCTTCTGCAGGAGAATTGCAGGTAAGACACAGACTGCTGAAGAAGGCACCAGTTAAAGTGAGGACAAATAAGTCCTCCATGGGGAAAGCATGGGCTGGGGGTTCCTTCCTTACAGAAGTACATCCCTTTAGACAAAGTAAAAGGCTAACCCAGTCACCAAGGCTTGGGAGAACATGGGAGAAAAGGAGAGCTTAGGTAGGGAGTTGAAGTAGTGATGCTATTAAACTGGAAACTGGCTTATTTTCCCAGGGTAGCTAGAGAAGCAATGCTTATAGATTAATAGACAAGGAAAAAAAGCTTAAGAATGAGGATAACAAAAAGTGACAAGAAAAATAATCATAGAAGTATAGAGCTGGAAGTAAATTTAGAAAGAAGTCACTTAAGCTCTCACCTCAGTGAGGATTCTATTCCCTTGTGTCCTGTTCTTCTTCCCGTGTCAGGCAGGGACCAAGTGAGAAGCCATCGCTATCTGGGGTAGGACAGCAGGAGGGACTGGGGGTAACAAGGCCAACTGCCAGCAGTTATGCAAAGAGAGAGAGCAGGTGGCCCTGGATCCTGGAAAAGCAAGTCCGAAACTATGTTGTTAATACCCAAAGCTGGCCGGGAAACAGAACTACGGTGCAAATCCAGAATGAAGGTCTCTAGGGAACCAGAAAAACTACGAGGTAGGACCAGCAAGATATGCAACAGGATGGCAGTCTGATGGAATTGCAGAGACAAAATGCTATTGACCGAAATGAGCTTTTGGTGAGAATCACAGAGGCTTGTGTGACCTGTTTTATTTTAAGGGATGGAATGGCTTTAGATGACTTTTGCCCTCTGCCTAAGTATCTCCAGGGACTAGGATCTTGCATTAGTTAAGGAAACGCTCTAATTGTTAGAAAATTCTTCATTTTCCAGGGTCAAAATTTGCTTTTCTCTAACTTTTGTCCAATCAGAGTTCTGCCTTCTGGAGAAAGACGAAACACATTTAGTCCACTGTGCACAGGACTTCCCTTCAGCCGCCTGAGTACAGTGACTATGCCGTTAGTTAGTGGTTTATTCTCCAAGCCAAACTGCTTTACTTTCCTTAACTGTTAGCTTTGTCATTAGGTTCCTAAACTACTAATCAGGTTACGGTCATTTTCCAATTTTGGAATATTTTTTTTAAAATGTTGCATCCAGGGGCTTCCCTGGTGGCGCAGTGGTTGAGAGTCCGCCTTCCGATGCAGGGGACATGGGTTCGTGCCCCGGTCCGGGAAGATCCCACATGCCGCGGAGCGGCTGGGCCCGTGAGCCATGGTCACTGAGCCTGCGCGTCCAGAGCCTGTGCTCCGCAACGGGAGAGGCCACAACAGTGAGAGGCCCACGTACCACAAAAAAAAAAAAAAAAATGTTGCATCCAGAACAGGACAGATACATTGACTCTTTTGAACCATTATTCTAGTATTGCTACCTAGTATAGTGTTCATTTTGTTAGCAGTCCTGCCACAGTTTGAGCTCACACTTAGCTCTGAGACAGCTGTAATGCTTAAGCCATTTTCATGTGAACTGCAGGAAATAGATATGAATGAAGATATTTTTTTAGGTTGCATTTTCCCTGGAACAGACCCTGACAGGAGGATTTGAATGCAAATGTGTACTGGGGAAGTGATCCCTGGAAGAACTAGTAGGAGAGTGGGGAAATGAGGCGGCCAATATGGCTACATTGCTGGACTCAGTCCTGCTGGAGTCTCTGGGAGACAGTAGAGAACATGACTCATAACTGTCTCCATTCCCCAAAGAACAGGGAGTTGGGAGCATTGAATCACCAATTCCTGTCATGGTTAAGGACTGCTGGGGAGGGAGGTGCATGTCGATTCCAAGTGCTTCCAGTGTGTCTCACATGCAGGCTCCTATCTCCAGAGATAGCCTTCAGGCAAAGAATCGCAGATGCTGGCAGTTGGAAACCTAAGAGTTGGCCTATGTGGGGAAGGTGAGTGTCAAGATTGGGCAGGGCACCAACAGTACCTGCTATAGATATGATATGGAGATGACGATGGATAGATAGATAGACAGGTAGATAGATAGGTAGACAGATAGATAGGAAGCAAGCAGATAACATACATGCCCACAATACAGATACTGGTACAGATAAGAATATGAGAACAAGAACTGCAGAAGGCAAGGCAAAGGTGTACTGAAGGACTTGAAGTGAGAACAAATGCTTCTAGAATCAGCCAGAATACTGTTTTTTTTATAGCAAAGGAAAATCACAAAAGAAAGTTTAAGTGCGACTGTCCTTTAAATAAATTTGTTCCCAGCCCCGGGGTTATTTCTTTGCAATGATTTCTTAAATTGTGTCATTTTTTCTATTAAAAAATAAATTGCATGGTAGAAACTTAGAGAATTAAAGAAAGAAAATAAGCTATAGTCACATCAGCCAAATATTAACATTACAGATATTTTGATTTTACCTTCTAGTGATTCTCACGCAAGTAAATTTGTTCTTAACAGAGTTAGGATCATCTTTCATTTATATCTTTTTTTCTCTGCTTTTTTTATTTAGCAATATGACTTAAGCAAGGATTTCCACTTGATTCGAGCTAAGGAATCACCTGCTCACGGAGTTGGGCAAAGTTCCCAATCCGCATGGACCTGAATCCAGGAAACTTCTGGGTTCCCATCTGAGGTTCACATATACAGCGAATTCCAATATATAGCAGCATAGCTGATAGGGCAGGTTACGGAGAGGCACAATAGATGACCTGAAAGAGAAAACAAAGGCACGAGTAAGGCAAATGGAACCTGGGCAAGAATCAGCCACAGGGCTGGAGCAGACAGGGGCAGTGATTATGCCCATCAGAACCTAGCACACTTGGCAATGGAAAGGGCTCTGTGGCTCAATGGTAAGAATGGATCTCTAGGGGCTAACGAGTCTTCCAGCCCCCTCCCCCAACCCCTACATATAAGAGTTAGAAGAAGCCACAAGAAGGGGCAGAGATCTCCTTGTAAGCCAGCAGGAAAGATAAGTGATGGAGATCATGAGGGTCAGAGCCCCAGTTTTGGGACAGCCGAGCAGAGGGCTGGCCAGCCTGTGGCAGTTTAGTGAAATGGTACAAGGGACATCAGTAACAAATCAGAAGCAGGCAGTACTGAGCTTTTAGCAACAGCAAGGAAGAGAGCCTCAAAAGATGTTAGAGGTCAAAGCTGGGGCAGGGCCACTATGTGGGCAGTCCGACCCAGGAAAAGATGTGGACAAATGGCTGTGGAGAGGTGCAGGGAACAGCAACAGGGGCGAGTAAAGTAACTGCAGGCAGCAGCCAAAACAGATGACAAAGCAGCAGCTGAAACCGAGGAAGGCAGAGGTGCAGGCAGTGCACAAATTATATCAGAGTCAATGCTCTCCCTTCAACGACCCAACAGAATTTAGAAATGCCATGGTATTTGCCATGTAGCAGGCAGGGAGTTAGGATAAATCATTAAAGTGACCTACTTAGTATTCACAAGCAGCTCATAAAACATTTCTTACTGACATTGACAGAGATACTCTATAGACTTTATTATATGTGCACCTTGCAATTTATTTAACCATTCTCCTATTAGATACTTAGATTGTTTATAACTTGCTGAGCCCTGCAAATAATATGAGGAATTATTTCACACCAAAGACTTTTTCTATATATAATATTCCTTTAGGCTGGTTTCCAATAATGTATTATCAGTTATTTGATTATAATTATTATTTCTTCCCTCCCAAACAATATGCATTTTACATCACATTTAACTTTGTAACATCCTTTGAGGTAGGGTGTATTCTCATTCTGTAAATGAGAAAACTGCAGCTCAAAAAAGATGAAGTAACTTGCCTAAAATTGCAAAGCTAGTGGGATATCCATAGAGATGGCAGTACATTTCCTGGGTTCCAAAGCTCACACTCTGAACCACCATACTATGCTGAGAACTATGCTGAATACTATGCTGGAAATACTACACTGAAAACTGTTTTGAAAATTCTTGATACAAGTAAGCACACTTAGTTTGAATAGCAAAATGATGGAAAACTTATATTGCTTACTCTAAAGTTGGGAACTGGGTGTGAATTATCTCCCAAAGGCTTCATGTTTCCTTGGAGCTGGGGAATTTTGCTCAACTCCACCAGCAGAATTACCACACATTGACTTACAATGGAAGTCTACCAACAGAAAAAAGATCTAACTCAAAACTCTGCCTAATTATAGTAATTTATAAAGGTATTAGAAAAATACTTAAAGTAAAAAAGTATAATAATTATTGTATTCTATGGTTCTGCAAGTTAATAGATGATATGTCATTCTAATTTCAAGTAAATGTACTGGGAATTTTTTAAAGGGTCACTCTGTTTTTCAGATAGGTAATTACTATTTCCAGAATGTCTACTAAGAGAATTTAGAGTAAAAAAAAAAGAGAGGGAATTTAGAGTAAAAAAAAAAAAAATTCATGAGTAGATTTGAAGATAATTAGCTAAATTTCAAATAGATGCCACGTGACAATTGTAAGATTGAGATCAACACTGTTCAGACATCACTGAAGCTTCAACGCACTAGCTACCTTCTTTAAATAAATTCAGCTCAACAGAGTTAAAGCATCTAAATGTTTCTTTCACTGAAGGGGTACATCTGGTTTAGGGGAAGATTGCAATATATTTGAAAGAACCCCAGATTGGAAATCTTTAGCTATATATACCCCAAATTAGCTGTTTCCTTGTGGTTAAATCACTTAACTCCTTTAAGCCTCAGCATTTTTAATCTCTAAAATGATGAGTTTGAATTATATAAAATAATAATATAGGTATTAAAGACTTATTATGTGTCCCTATGTCCCCAGCATTGTATCCTTGACATTGTTTAATCCATATACCTGTGCGAAGTAGGTGTGACGTCTGTATTAATCAGGATATGCTACACTGTGCTACAGTATCAGGAAAGAAGGAAGGGAGGGAGGGAGGGAGGAAAGGAGGAAGTGAGGGGGAGAGGAGGGAGAAAAGAGAGAGGAAAGGAGAAGGGAAGAATGGGAGGGAGGACTGAAATCTCAGTGCCTTAATAAAACAGCATTTATTTCATGTTCACATAAAATCACATGCAGGATGGGCCACCCTCCTTCATCCTGGTAGCAACTCTAGCTGGAACATGGTCTCTAAGTTACTGCAGTAAAGGAAATGCCAGAGCTGGAGTTTCGTCCCCTGAAATCTAACTGCAAGGGAGGCTGGAAAATGCGTTCATCCTAATGCCTGAGGCCAATGGTGAACAGGTTTCTTCGTCTGTGCCACAGTCATTATCCTCAATCTACAGGTAAGCAAACTGGGGCTTAGATATACTAAGAAGGTTGCCTAGAGACACAAGGCGAATAAGTGATAATGACTAAATTCACAGGCTCGCCAGAATCCAGGGTTTACCTTATTGATCGCTAACCATGCAAACCCCTAAGTCTCCTGGCCTTTTGCACACTTTCACCACCTTGGCTGCACACAGAGTACTTGCTAGTGCAGATTCTTTTGATTTGTTTTCCTTTTTCAGGTTTTCACTACAATGCATGACCTGCTTTCATGCAGCCACATAGACTAACACGTGGCAGAAATTTTTAGCACAGATTTCCATGACCAATCCTTACCATTTATCAAAACCCAGTCTGATGGTGAAGAGTGCCTCCAGGACCTCAGGGAAGGTTCTGCCACCTCAAGTAACTAGATGTGACTTAAAATAACCTTCATCCTTCTGTAATGGGATACTTAATTTACCATAAGCAGTGGTGAGGCAAGGGTAGCATTTTTAAGTGGTTGAGAACATCATTAAACTTCCTTTTTTATAATTTTTAACTAAATGAAAATTAACTCCTCTTCTTACTGCCTTTTGTTAAATAACTGGTTAAAACATTATGGGATGAGAAGATGTGAAATTCATACATTTACCAAATTATTGTAGAACCCTAGTGATAGAATAAAATACATTTCTAGGAGAGAGGACTTTTGATCAGTGAGCAGTTTCTGCTCACTCAGGCTGGTAATATCTGACTTGACAAAATACAATCTATTTCTCCTGTAGAAGTAGGTGTCATTTATTCCTTGATTAGATATGTTTTATTTCTACTTAGCAAAGACAGTGGCTGCAGCCTCCCCAGCAAAAGACAGCCTCAGAGGCACAGTATCTGAGACTCAGAGAGATGGAAGCTATAAAGGGCCACAGACCTTTGACCCGCATTCACAAGGCACCTAGTGACCCCTGTGGGTTGACATGACTGTTCCCAAGATGCAAAGAGGGTGTAATTTACGGCATTATTTACACTCACTTTTCTGATCAGGGTCTCTGCTGCAGATTTTCAGAGAATTCCTTCTTATTCTAATAGGTAGTAAAATACTACTCAACTGGTGTATTGTTTCAGCCTGTTCTACCTACACAAAGACTCTAGATCCTCATTGCTTCTTGGTTGCCATGACTCTCCAGGTTTAATTCTCCTGATCTGAGTTCTGAAACCCCAGAGACGGTAAATACTATCCACCTTCCCTTTCACGATCCACCATTCTAAATTTGCCTAAACACAAAGGCTACGCTAAAGGGAAAATGTGCACTCATGAAAGATTTAGTTTTCCCTGATTATCGTCTCTCCTGTTTACCAATTCTGTTGGAATAAGCAGATAAAATTGAATGACAAATTTCATTTTTGTCTGGTGCCTGTGTATGAAAAATAATAATACTGCAGGTCATTATAATGGATAAAGCAGGTTTCACTTCAAATCAAAAGTATCTATATTCCTCTTCCTTACAACCAACGTGAATGGGTTTTAATTTTATGTCCAAAAACGTTTATCAAAAGCTTTACAAACACCATCTTCGTATACTTAAAATTTAAAAAACAAAAACGAAAACATTCTTTTCAAGCTGATTCTCTTTAAGCTACTGTCTAGAAACGGTCCAGAACCACTGCTGAATATTTTTTGAAAACTTCGCCTCCACTGCCAAAGTGAAAGGAAGGAGAGGAAAATCTTTTTCACATTTTGGAAATCATAGGATCCCTCAAGACACTGGAAATTCAGCCTAAAATATGAGTGAATTTAATTCCTTATCAAATACCATTTTCTTTATATTAAAAATAAAGTTAGAAAAGTTATTTATGAGTATACCACTGCCCAATTTGACCATATAGCTGCTCAGAGAGTTGCTGCAGTTTCTTTCAAAGATTTTAAATAAAATGTCAATAGCTACTTTGTTGTGTCACCCGGCCAAAGGCAGGATTGAGGTTCTTTTCTTTCTTGAGTTCTTTATGGTATAAAGGAGTATCACAGTATTTTACACATTTAGTAGTTTGTTGCTGAGAATCAGGGGTCAGGATGAGAACCTCACAATCTAATGATTTTCAAGTGTGCTTCTTCCAATGGAAGTAAACCCACATTGCTGGAAACACGGAAAATCAGCATCATAGGGATATTTCAAGCCCCCAGGTTTTAGGTAAATCAGTTAACAATGACAAATGTTATTCTAAGGCAGTGGTCCTGAACATGGGCTGCACTTTAGAAGCACCCAGAGAGCTTAAAAATAAATAAAATATACCTGGGCCTCATGTCCCAGTGTTTCTACTGTGCATCCAGGCTTGAGAATCATTGTCTTAAGTGTACAAGTATAGACACTGGATTTTGAAAAGAAAACAAAAGAAAAAACAATCCTCAAGAATTGTAGAAAAGTCTATTTAAAAAAATCCTGCTCCTGCCTATAACCCTATCTCACATTTTGTATAACAAACCGATAGCTCAGCCCTTGTGGCTCAGGAGGCCCCCACAGAATCCTCTGCATGAAGGAAGAAAAGCTACATTAAACACTAAACAACAATTCTTAAGGAAAGGAAGAGCTTTCTTCTCTCATCTTCATTACTCTTCATCTTCCAACTGGAACCAGCATCCTCCAATATGAAAGAGCCGGATTTAGACTGAACACCACATGAGGAGGGTGGGAATCGGAGAGGCGATTTTGGAAGACGAACCCTATGTGCCCCCAACAACAACAAAATCTCCAGCTTTAGTCTTTATATTTCCCTTTATACATATATTTATATTTCCCTGCAGACGTGGATAATCTGTGTTCCATCAGCCTCCCTAAGGTTCCTGTATTATCTGTGAAGAATCCCAATTTGTGATTCATTAAGGAGCTGGTTACAAAGAACTGAAAGCCAGGCATTGTGCTCGGTGCTAAGAATTCACAGGAAATTAAAAAGCCAGACACGTATACAAAATGTCCAGGAACACAAGAGTGGGAGTGACCAGTTCCGGGGCAGTTCGGAGTCTTCCCTCTGCTCAGCAGGCATGGCCGCCTCTGCCTGGGTCTGCTCCATTGTCACCCACCAGGCTGTCCGGAGGGAAGAGAGCTGTGCGGCAAGAGGCACTGCAGTCAGGCCATAATTAAGCCATATAATCAATCAACAAATAACAAATGTTGAATTGCAAAGGGAGATTGTCATCAATAGTTTCTTCGTATTCTATAACCATTAGTAATAGAAAAAATGCAGAGGAGATTATCACCTTAGGTGACATTTAATGTTTCTGACCTATGATTTGTGAAATTTTATCACTATTTTGAAAGAAGATATATAGCTAGGATCATGGCTTATGGATGTTTTGCTGTGTGTGTGTGTGTGTGTGTGTGTGTGTAATAAAAATTGTCCTAGGTACTCCTGAGGCTACAAAGATGAAAAAGAAAGAAGCCCACAGCATCGGGAACTATAATTGACACATTACATAAATGATGTCATTCAATTTATTATTACTTATTTTATTTATTATTTATTTGACTCATGACTCAATCCTTCACAACAACCTCATGAGTTTTTATATTACTTTTTCTTTATTTGTAACCAGATATCACCCATAGGCCCATTCTCTTTTGTATACCAGGATTACCTCACCCTCAAATTTGTGTATAAAAGCAGAATATCAAGAGTATTTTATGTTCAAATAATTTTGGAAACTCCTAGTTAAATAAAGATGCTTCTTTACCATAGAACATCTTAGCACTTTTATATCCAGCATTCATTGGAACTCTCTAAGAGAGTGAGTGATATTTACACAATGTGGGCTCAACTGGTTCGACCACAGAAACTCTGGTTAACATGACTGCTTTTGGCAACGCTATCTAGGGAGAAACCTTTTGTGTATACTGCTTTATACTGTCTGCCCTCAGAAGCTACAGTCTCCAAAGAGTGTTGAGTGAAGGCACAAATACCCATCTTTGTTTTTTTTGTTTGTTTGTTTGTTTTTTGCGGTACGCGGGCCTCTCACTGCTGTGGCCTCTCCGGTTGCGGAGCACAGGCTCCGGACGCGCAGGCTCAGCGGCCATGGCTCACAGGGCCAGCCGCTCCGCGGCATGTGGGATCTTCCCGGACCGGGGCACGAACCCGCGTCCCCTGCATCGGCAGGCGGACTCTCAACCACTGCGCCACCACGGAAGCCCCCGGCACGTATTTGATATTCATTAAATGTTAGCTACCTTCTTCCTCCGCTCCTTCTCCTCCTCGCTCTTCTTCTTCATCATCATCATAATCATCATCATTTTATTACACTTCGATTAACTCACACAATAGCCCAGAAGTTAGAGGAAGCTTGTTAAGACCCTGTTAGGAGCTGGAAGTTTCTTAGGGATGCAGAATCTCAGGCTCTCCCCCAGATCTGCATTTTCAAGGTGAATTATACGCACATTTAAGTTAGAGAGGCACTGCTTCAGTTCAGTGATTCTCAGCTTTGCTCAGATTAGAATCACCTGGAAAGAGCTTTTAAAAAATTGATCCCAGACAATAAAATCAGAATTGTGGGGATGCGACCCAGGCATCAGGATTTTTAGAGTGTCATAGGCAATTCCAGAGTGCAGCTAAAGTCGAAAAAGCTGTGATTTAGGTCTAGAGATTACCAATAACCTCCAAGCGTCTTTTTCTAGGCCAGCCTCGCTTCTTCTCTCCCTCTCTCTTCTTGTATCCCTTTCGCTTTCTCCCTCCCTCTCTTCTTACTGCAGCCAGATTCTATTTTCCTTTCCAAATTTATATGCTTATTCTTCCCTCAAACTTTCTTATGTTTAGATTCTGAACACTAACTTGAGCATTGAAAACTCTCTCATTAGAAAGAGGCTAAACTGGTATTCCAAACTCAACCCTTCATCGCTTCCTAGATACGCTCCCATACCTGTGATTACCTTAATTCCACATACAGCCTGATCCACACCACCTTCATTTTATGTCCTTTACACTCACATCTGCTAAAATGAAGGGCCTTTTAATTCCTAGTAGGTGAACATTTCTGCACATAAAAAAATAAAAACTTTTTTGAAAAAATGTTTGTCTAAAACATATTACCAAGAAGATGGATTGTGATTCCTGATTTTAAAGCTTTCAGACTTCTTTTACTTTCACGAGCGCATGTGAATCTTACAACAGCCCTTTAAAGTATTCTAAACCCCATTTTGCCCTCATATGTAGTGCGGAGGAGTTAAATTACTTGAGGGAAGAGACCTGCAAATAATAGAAAAACAAAACGAACAAATAAGAAGTAGGGAACTGCACCACTTACCTCTTAAGAGCTTTGAATTAAATGACAAGGCACCTCTAAAAAGCAACAAACCATTTCCACTCAAACAACAATGTTCATGGCATTTTTCATTTCATTCATTATATTATTTCTTTAGCTCCAGAATTTCTGTATACTTAAAATTTACTAAGAGGGTAGATCTTAATATCCTCACCACACAAAACAAAAACAACAACAAAGGTAATTATGGGAGGTGGTATATATGTTAATTACCATGATTGTGGGGATCATTTCACAATGCATATATATATATATATATCAAAACATGAAATCATACATCTTAAATATATACAATTTTTATTTGTCAAAAAATTAAATGTAGAACATATCTATATTCATTTTCAGTAAAACTAAAAGTTCATGGTCATATACCCTATATGTACATGCTATTTGCATAAAATGACAGCTGCCCTGGAACATAGAATTGGAGTTATTTATTTTGACCTTTCCTCTTTAAATAAAAATTGAATATCAAAAATGGAGGGATAGGGCTTCCCTGGTGGCGCAGTGGTTGAGAATCTGCCTGCTAATGCAGGGCACACGGGTTCGAGCCCTGGTCTGGGAAGATCCCACATGCCGCAGAGCAGCTAGGCCCATGAGCCACAACTACTGAGCCTGTGCGTCTGGAGCCTGTGCTCCGCAACAAGAAAGGCCACGACAGTGAGAGGCCTGCGCACCGCGATGAAGAGTGGCCCCCGCTTGCCACAACTAGAGAAAGCCCTCGCGCAGAAACGAAGACCCAACACAGCCAAAAATAAATAAATAAATAAATAAATAAGTAAAAATGGAGGGATAGACTCGAAGTTTCTCATCAGTCTGTCATGCTTTAAATAAAGACTATTCTTAATACTTTTAAAAGTGCTCTTAACTTTGTGATGAATGCCATTTTGAACACAACTCAAATCCAGCTTTTTAAGACATATGCACAAAACACATAGCAGTTACTTCAAGCATTTTATTGCAGCCAAATGAGAGTTTTAATGAAAGGGAAGGCCCAGAGCCTTTAGTTAGAAATTATCTCAGTCACCCTTTATATCAATAGTATCTCATCTGTTTCTCTCTTCTTGCACAGCTTGTTCGAGAACAATATGGGTGTGTTTGTCCCAACCAATCGACTAAGATATCAGGAGGGCAGGTGATATGTCTAACGCTTCTTTATATCAGAGCAAAGCCTTGTTCAGTGCCTTGTATATTACGTATGCACATATTAAATGCTGAATACTTTTAACTAACTTGAAAATACATTTAAATGACTGTACAGATTTGTTGTCTCTATCCCAATGCCTAGAATAGTGCTTGGCAGCAAGTGGGCATTCAATCATTACAATGAATGAATAAACATTTGCTAAGTGAATAAATAAATGATTTTTTTTTTTTTTTAAAGTAACTGTGCTGGGCTTCACTGGTGGCGCAGTGGTTGAGAGTCCGCCTGCCGACGCAGGGGACACGGGTTCGTGCCCCTATCCGGGAAGATCCCACATGCCGCGGAGCGGCTGGGCCCGTGAGCCATGGCCGCTGAGCCTGCGCGTCCAGAGCCTGTGCTCCGCAATGGGAGAGGCCACAACAGTGAGAGGCCCGCGTACCACAAAACAAAACAAAACAAAGTAACTGTGCTTACCAAAGAACCTAATTTATTTAGCAAGTTCTTGGGAATTGAAGGCATTAAGATTTGCAAAGTGAAAGAGGAGCCATGAATAAGTGAATAAGTTTTAGTCTTGTTATCCTGGATATTTTCTCGGAGTTTCTTGCTGTATCTCAACTACCCAAGTTTGATATCTATTGGACAAGGAACTTTCAGGCCTTCAAGTCCCCCTATGACAATGATCAAGAATGAATGCTTTTCAGCTGGTAGTACCCCAAATTTCCAAAGCTTTACGTTTATTCATGAGCAACTTCCTGCAGTATGAAGTATCATGGAGCATTTTGTAAATGCTAAGCATTTGAGTTTGCATCTAGCAGAGCCAGGGCCTTTAATAAATCCAAAAAATATGTTTTGTTGAAATAACATTCTTAAAATACCATTTAGTTTTTGCATAAGCAGCTAACATACCTGAATCTCATTGAGTCTTAGCCAGTTTTCAGGAATTACGTGGGGTGGTGGGGGGGGGAGTGGATAGAGGAACAAATTAAATGACACTATGAAGAAGCAAACAGATACATCCACACTGTGAGACAGGAAATTGACTTAGTTACTTTAACAAATTAAGGGCATGAAAACCAGAAAGGCAGAAGATATTGCTTTAGGTTAAGAGGTCTTAATGGATTTAATGTTACTTAAGTCATTAAATTGAAAGAAATATGTAAACTTTTTAAAAGAGTTTTTAAAAGATAAATGAAGACATTTGAAAATGGCCTGGATAGTGCATGATTTCAAAAGTTATTGTTGACTTCTGTCCAGCTCTGCATACAAGGAACTTGGAAGTTGTTGATCCACCCTAACAACAAGTAAAACAAGTAAGAAGTTGAGAGACTGAAAAATCAGCAACTCTTCTGAGATCCATTCGAAAGGTAAGGCCACAGGTCAAGCCACAGTCCTCAAGATAAGAGAAGAAACTGGACAGGCAAATACAGAGAATAACAATTTACCAGAGCAGAGACTCATGAGTGGAAACTACTCTGGGAACCAGGGCTTAGGCAGAAAAACTTGAATGTATTTGATCAATTGCTGGAGACTCTGTGTGGACAAGTCTGAGAGTTAAAAGCTCCAATGAGACCCAATCATAGTGAAGTCTGTCCCCGTCCCCTGCCAGTTTTGTAAGATTTAATTCCAGGAGCTCATGCTTCCATTAGAGGGAGGAGAAAAGCAAGAACTCTGAAATATGCCAGAGCACTCTGTTCTTGAGAAGACTCACCTCAGAAGAAACTACTTAAACAGAGCCTAGACTGCTGGGGTATTTTCAGAACTTAACTGATGGGGAAAGTGAAATAACCAACCATCCCAGCCTAACTATCCCCTTCTACCTAAGAGGGGGGGAGTGTGGTGGTGAAAAATATGAAAAATACTAGTGAAAATCACAGTCCAGAAGCACAGTCTCACTAAAAGACTGAGACAAAATCACAGGACTATAGAATGCTTCCCCTCCCCCAACACCTCACCACTGCATAAAGTCCTACTTACAGCAGTTTTTTTTAACCCTGTATATCATGTCCAGCTATCAAGAAAATTTTACAAGGCATATAAAAAGGCAAAAGATCACAATTTGAAGAGACAGAGCAAGCATCAGAACCAAATATCGCAGAGAAATTGGAATTATCAGAGTGGGGTTTTAATGTAACTATGATTAATATACTAGGCACTCTAATGGATAAAGTAGACAGCATGTAAGAACAATTGGACAATATAAGCAGAGAGATGTAAATCGTAAGAACCAAAACACTAGAGATGCTAGAGATCCAAAACACTGTAATAGACATGAAACATCCTTTTGATGAACTTAATAGTAGTCTGGACACAGCTGAAGAAAATGTCTCTGAGCTTGAGGATATCTCCATAGAAACCTTCAAAACCGAAAAGTGAAGAGAACAAAACAGAACAGAATATCCAAGGACTGTGAGACAACTACAAAAGATGTTAGTTGCATAATGTGAATACCAGAATGAGAAGAAAAAGAGTAACAAACAGAAGAAATATTTGAGACAATAATGGCTGACAATTGCCCCAAATTA
Source organism: Aethalodelphis obliquidens (assembly GCF_003676395.1). Classification (NCBI taxonomy): domain Eukaryota; kingdom Metazoa; phylum Chordata; class Mammalia; order Artiodactyla; family Delphinidae; genus Aethalodelphis; species Aethalodelphis obliquidens. The sequence goes on along the minus strand of NW_020837947.1, from coordinate 18,569,509 downwards.
ATGTCAGACACAAAACCACAAATCTGGGATCCAGGAAGGTCACAGAAAACCAGGATACATACCAAAAAAGCAGGATACATACCAAAAAAAACCAAACAAAAAAAAATAAAAAAACCAAACCAAAACAAAACAAAAACTACACCTAAGCTTATCATTTTAAATTATAGAAAACCAAAGATAACTTTAACACTCCTGAAAGAAGACAGATGGAAAAAATATTTTACCTATAGAGAAACAAAGATAAGAATTAAATACAACTTCTCTTCAGATACTGTGCAAATAATAACAGAGTGAAATATTTAAAGTGTTGGGAGTTTGTTGCTAGTAAACCTGCCTTGCAAGAACTGTTAAAAGAAGTCCTTTAGAAAAAACGAAAATAACATAGGTCATAAATTTAGATCTACATAAGGAAAGGAAGATCATCAAAGAACGATTATGTAAAGGTAAAATAAAAACTTTTATTTTTCTTATTCTTAATTGACCTAACAGATAACAGACTGTTCAAAATAATAAAAGCAGCAATGTATTCTATCATACATGTTATATATATGATATATGTATCATATATATACATATATATAAATATGCTTATATATAAATGAAATAAATGACAGTCACAATACAAGGGACAAGAGGGAAGAATTAGGATTATTTAGTTTTTATAAGTTACACTATGTGTGAAGTGATATAGTTTTATTTGGAAATGGACTTGGATTAGTTGTAAAAGCATATTGCAAACTCTTGGGTGACCATTAAAAAATGTTTTAAAAAAGAAGTGCTTGGGGCTTCCTGGTGGTGCAGTGGTTGAGAGTCCGCCTGCCGATGCAGGGGACACGGGTTCGTGCCCCGGTCTGGGAGGATCCCACGTGCCGCGGAGCGGCTGGGCCCGTGAGCCATGGCCGCTGAGCCTGCGCATCCGGAGCCTGTGCTCTGCAACGCGAGAGGCCACAACAGTGAGAGGCCCGCGTACCACAAAAAAAAAAAAAAAAAAGAAGTGCATCTGATATTCTAGAAAAGGAGATAAAATGGAATCATATAAAATACTCAAAAGACAAAAGGCAGAAAAAGAGTAGAGGACAAAAATAAAAGCAAAGAACAAGAGCAACAAATAGAAAACTGTAACAAATATGGTAGATATTAATCCAACTATATTAATAACCACTTTGAATGTCAATTGTCTAAATGCACCAATTAAAAGAGAGGTTGTCAGCATGGATCAAGAAACATGACCCAACTGTCACCGAAAGTGGGGTCTGGCTGCTCACTGCTCAAAAGCCAGTAAAGAGGCAAAGTTGGTGAAAAGGAAAGTTTGATTTACTTTGGATGCCGGCAACCAGTAGTACTCCTCCTCCCACCACCGCAACAATCAGGGGGCAAGAATTTTTACAGACCGAGGGAGGGGGCTACATACAGAAACAGCACAGTCAGCTATGACAGTCATCCGGAAATTGGTCATCTTGATTGTTTTAAGTACATTTAATCTTCAGTTCCAGGGTTGGTTTGTTCCCATTTATTTAAGGCCAATTCTCGGAATTGTGGCAGCTTATGTGATGGCTACAGTCTGGTCATCATATAGTTAACTTCTTCCACCTGGCAGGGGTTTCAGTATTTACAAAACAGCTCACAGGATATGGCTCAGAATATTCCCTATAGCTTAACCTCCAAAATATACAAGCAGCTCATGCAGCTCAATATCAAAAAAACAAACACCCCAATCCAAACATGGGCAGAAGACCTCAATAGACACTTCTCCAAAGAAGATATACAGATTGCAGACAAACACATGAAAGGCTGTTCAGCATCACTTATTATTAGAGAAATGCAAATCAAAACTACAATGAGGTATCACCTCACACTGGTCAGAATGGCCATCACCAAAAAGTCTACAAACAATAAATGCTGGAGAGGGTGTGGAGAAAAGGGAACCCTCTTGCACTGTTGGTGGGAATGTAAATTGATACAGCCACTATGGAGAACAGTATGGAGGTTCCTTAAGAAATTAAAAATAGAACTACCATACGACCCAGCAATCCCACTACTGGGCATATGCCCTGAGAAAACCATAACTCAAAAAGAGTCATGTACCACAATGTTCATTGCAGCTCTATTTACAATAGCCAGGACACGGAAGCAACATAAATGTCCATCGACAGATGCATGGATAAAGAAGATGTGGTACATATATACAATGGAATATTACTCAGCCATAAAAAGGAATGAAATTGAGTTATTTGTAGCCAGGTGGATGGACCTAGAGACTGTCATACAGAGTGAAGTAAGTCAGAAAAAGAAAAACAAATACCGTATGCTAACACATATATATGGAATCTAAAAAAATAAAGGTTCTGAAGTACCTAGGGGGTCAGGACAGGAATAAAGATGCAGATGTAGAGAATGGACTTGAGGACACGGGGAGGGGGAAGGGTAAGCTGGGACGAAGTGAGAGAGTGGCATGGACATATATACACTACCAAACGTAAAATAGATCGCTAGTGGGAAGCAGCTGCATAGCACAGGGAGATCAGCTCGGTGCTTTGTGACCATGTAGAGGATTGGGATAAGGAGAGTGGGAGGGAGATGCAAGAGGGAGGAGATATGGGGATATATGTATATGTATAGCTGATTCACTTTGTTATAAAGCAGAAACTAACACACCAGTGTAAAGCAATTATACTCCAATAAAGATGTTAAAACAAAAAGAAAAAATATTATCTATAGACCTTGAGAAGGAACTAAAGGTCCTTGACTATGTTTAATGACTAAACTATTAATATTTGGTCTCCTTTGAATGTTTTCCTTTGTTTCTGCATTTTCTTACTTCTCTGATTAAACTTATCCTTTGGCTAAAGTCTGTCCACAGACAAAAGGCAGGCAGAGGACATGGAAGACAAGGACCACAGGATCCTGCTCCGTTTCACAACTGTACGTTATCTATAAGAAACCTACTTTAAATATAAAGACACATGTAGATTAAAAGTAGATGGATGGAGAAAAATATACCATGCTTGAACAGTAACCAAAGGAAATCAGGAGTAGCTATATTAATTTCAGACAGAGCAGACCTCAAGGGCAGGAGAGTTGTCAGGGCTAAAAAAGGGCATTATATAATTGTAAGAAGGTCAGTTATCCAAGAAGACATGACAATCTTTAATGTGGATGCACCTAACAACAGATCATCACACTACATGAATAAAAAACTGATAAAACTTTAAAGAGAAACAGATGAATCCATTATCATAGCTGGAGACTTCAATACCCATCTATCAGAAATGGACAGATCCGGTAGGCAGAAAATCATTAAGAACTTAATGAATTCAACAACACCATCAATCAACTGGATATAATTGACATCTATAGACAACCTCATCCAACAAAAGCAGAATACACATTCTTTGCCAGCTCACATAGAACATTCATCAAGATGGACCAAATTCTGAGCCATAAAGCGTACCTTAAATTTTTTAAAAGAATAGAAACCATACAATTCCTGCTGTCAGACCACAATGGAATTAAACTAGAAATCAACAGAAAAATAACTGGAAAAATACCAAAACATATGGAAGTTAAACAACACATTTCTAAATAACACACAGGTCAAAGGAGAAATCTCAAGAGAAATTAAAAATATTTTGAACTATATGAGAATGAAAGCAACAAATTACCAAAGTGTGTGGGATGAAGAAAAACAGTCCTTAGAGGGAAATTTATAGCACTGAATGCATATATCAGAAAAGAAGAAAGATCCAAAATCCCCCTTAGGAAGCTAAAAATACGAAGAGCAAATAAATCCCAAAGTAAGCAGAAGAAAATAAATAATAAGAATTAGAGCAGAAATCAATGAAATAAAACAGAAAATCAACAGAGAAAATCAGCAAAACCAAAAGCTTGTTCTTTAAAAAGATCAATCAAATTGATAAGCCTCTACTCAGGCCAACTAAGAAAAAAAAAAGAGAGAGGAAACAAATTACAAATATCATAAATAAAAGAGGGGACATCATTACAGATCACATGGAAATTAAAAAGACTAATAACAGAATTCTATGAACAACTCTATGCCCACAAACTCGGTAATTTAGGTGAAATGGACCAATTCCTTCAAAGGCACAATCTACCAAAACTCACACAGGAAGGAATAGACAAAATACTCTCAGTGAAATCAGAATAGAGGGAAACTTTCTTAACTTGATTTTTGAAAAAATCTACAAAAAACCTACAGCTCCTATACTTAATAGTGGGAAACTTGAAGTTTTGCCACTAAAATCAGGTACAGGGCAAGGAGATCTTTTCTCACCAATCCTTTTCAACAGTGTACTGGAAATCCTTGCTAATACAATATGGCAAGAACAGGAAATGAAAGGTATACAAATTGGTAAGGAAGATACAAAACTGTCTTTGCAGATGAAGTGATCAGCGGTTTCTGGGTCACAGAGGAAGGATGAACAGGTGCAGCACAGAGGATTCTTCAGGAGAGTGGAAGCGCTCTGTATCATAATATAATGATGGACACATGTCATTATACATTTGTCCAAACCCAAAGAATGTAAATATAACAACAAGAGTGAACACTAAGGTAAACTACGAGTTTTAGGTCATTATATGTTGATGTAGGTTGTAACAAATGTCCCAGTCTGGTGAGGATATTGGTAATGGGGGAGGCCGTGCATGGGTGGCGGCAGGGAGTATGTGGGAAATCTCTGTACTTTCATCTCAATTTTGCTGTGAACCTAAAACTGCTCTAAAAACTCAAATCTTAAGAAAAAGTTATTGTTAATTGTGTAAGGAGAGATAATGGTATTGTGAATACGAAAGTTAAAAATATCTGTATTAGAGATGTACATTGAAATACCGATGAAATGACATAATATTTAGAACATACATTTAAAATAATTCAAAAATAAAATAGAAAAAAGAAATGATAAGATGCAAGTACAGAAAATTCTGATAACTATTGAATATGAATGATGAGTAATGGGCGATTATTATACCACTCTCTATACTTCCATGTTACATTTTATCTAATGTTACATTTTTAACAACAAGATAATGGTACACAATAAAAACAGAGCCCAGAGTTACAGATCTCCCTGAAGGTTACCAATTTCATCCAGATCTATTTATCTTTTAAGAATTATTCTACATATCAATTATACTGATATATTACTATATATTCTACGTATGAGACCATGCCATCTACCCTGTTTTGTACTCTGCTTTTTCAGCTATCTTGGGAACTTGCTTAACATTACATATAGAGCTATATCATGCTTCTTAATGTCTGCCTATGATTTTATCTCACAATTTTAAGGAATGTTGTTTTATCCATTCATATGCATAATAGAGAAAATGACTTCGGGGTTAAAAAAAAAATCAGTGGAAACATTTTATTCCCACTCTCTCATGGTGCATGCCTGACCGAGACAGCAGAAAAGAGGGCTTTTAGCCAGAAGGCCATCACTAATGGGAAAGCTGGCACATTTTCATCCCTTCCTGGTCTTTGCTCACCCATACAGAACATCGAATGCCACATGTATATGGGTATGCCTGGGTATCTGATAAAACATGTTTTTTCTTCTAAAAATGAATGAAATAACATTACCCAGTAAGAAGATGGGAAAATATTTTCAGAGGAGAAAATATGTTTTTTCTGAGGTGAAAAGGATATAACTCTAAATTAAAGATTAATTTAAAAGAATTTGTATTATTCAGAAAATTGTAGATACGATATAACTTTCAGAATGAAATGCAAATTTTTCAGAGGTTTGAAGCCAAAATAAGAAAGATAAAGTTATTATTCTAGTTTAACTTCCTCTTTCCTTCTATGTTCTTCTAAGGTAACAATAATCATTGCTTAAATATTTGTAAATACTAAATTATGAAATATGAAACACTGTAATTGTTAAGATTATTTTCTAGAAAGAAGGCTAAACATTTAACTGTAAGGGCAATTTGTATTCTATAGTTTGAATATATTTACATTCAAATAGTTTGAATATATTTACATTCAATCAGGAAAATGATTAAATGACACCCAGGAATTCAACCAGAAATAATACATTATGAAAAATTTTGTTTTACTATTTCCTAGCAGACTGTTATATGGGGTAATAAAATTGACCTCACTATAAAGCAAAGAAAAGGAAATTTTACTTTTTCTATTAAGAGCCATATATAATGTTCCTTGTGATCCCATACCCACACACATAAAAATCAGAAAAAAATTCTGTATATCTCATATTTTTCTACTATTTACACAGCAATTTAACAAGAATTATGTGAAGTAGAAAAATATAAAAATTTAATATTTGTATAACTCTTAACCATTTTCTCTTCCCAATAAATCTCACTCCCCCAAAGAATAAAAAGTGCTTTGTGATCTTTATAGTGACATAATAATCACAGCTGAATCCATAATAGAATTTAACATTAGTGTTGCCTTTTTTTTTATAATTTAAATACTTCCTGACTTGCTTCTGGAAGCCCTTGCCACTCCAGGGCACAGGTCCTTAGGGCATTATTTCTGTTTTTGTTTATTGTCTCTGTCTGATTTTATTACTCAAACACCTAAAATAGAATAATGAAATTGTTTAGACAGGAGGCACCTCAAGATGTCCAAAATAAACTCTTTCGTCATGGTACTACTACTAATTACCATTTATTGAACAACTATTTAGTACCAGGCACTGTGCTGAGAACTTTTCCTATATTGCATCATTTAATGTGATAGATACACTGTAATTATCTCCAATTAATGGTAAGGAGAGAGTGGTTCATAAATGTTAATTATCTTGTTTAAGCTCACTGTAGGAACTAGTTAATTTTGTCTGCTCAGTATCCATTTGCATTTCTTCTCATACCTCAGTTTTCCTTTAGGGAACCTACATGTCATCTGTCATCCCTGCTCTCAGTCAATGTAATTGAGTTGAGGCTGCCTCTGACCCCTGCCTCCAGGGACAAAAATCTGCCCAAGGCTAGGCAAACTAGAAAGATTTATTGATTCAAGAGTTGACTCCTGTCCTAAATTGGACCAGTTGAGTAAATCCCAGGGCGCATGATGGTGCTTTGGGAAAAGAGCTGCCTTCACTCTGGGGAGGTTGCTGAACTAGTAAGGTGTAAACCTGGAGCTCATGGTGACCCTCTTGCCACAATACAGGGAAAAGTCAAAAGCAGTAAGACAAATTCCTAATGAGATGGATCATGCCTGAAGTCTGAGCTACTCCTGGATTTGGGGTTATATAAATGAACAAATTCTACCCTCAGAATGGGAGAAAATATTTGCAAATGAAGCAACAGATAAGGGATTAATCCCCAAAATATACAAACAGCTCATGCAGCTCAATACCAAAAAAACAAACAACCCAATCAAAAAATGGGCAGAACACCTAAACAGACATTTCTCCAAAGAAGATATACAGATGGCCAACGAACACATGAAAGGATGCTCAACATCACTAATCATTAGAGAGATGCAAATCAAAACTACAATGAGGTATCACCTCACACTGGTCAGAATGGCCATTATCAAAAAGTCTACAAACAATAAATGCTGGAGAGGATGTGGAGACAAGGGAACCCTCTTGCACTGTTGGTGGGAATGTAAACTGATACAGCCACTATGGAGAACAGTATGGAGGTTCCTTAAGAAACTAAAAACAGAACTACCATATAATCCAGCAAACCCACTACTGGGCATATGCCCTGAGAAAACCATAATTCAAAAAGATACACGCACCCCAATGTTCACTGCAGCACGGTTTACAATAGCCAGATCATGGAAGCAACCTAAATGTCCATAGACAGATGAATGGATAAAGAAGATGTGGCACACATATACAATGGAATATTACTCAGCCATAAAAAGGCATGAAATTGGGTCATTCGTAGAGACATGGATGGACGTAGAGACTGTCATACAGAGTGAAGTAAGTCAGAAAGAGAAAAATAAACCTTGTACATTAACGCATATATGTGGAATCTAGAAAAAATGGTACAGATGAACCAGTCTACAGTTTGCAGAAATAGAGACACAGATGTAGAGAACAAACATATGGACACCAAGTGGGGGCAGTGAGTAGAATTGGGAGATTGGGGCTGACATATATACACTACTATATATAAAATAGGTAACTAATGAGAACCTACTGTATAGCACTGGGAACTCTACTCAGTGCTCTATAGTGACCTAAATGGGAAGGAAATCCAAAAAAGAGGGGATATATGTATACATATAGCTGATTCACTTCACTGTACAGCAGAAACTAACACAACATTTTAAAGCAACTATACCCCAATAAAAAATAATAATTAATAATAATAAATTAATGAACACTTTTTTTTAAGTGTGTTTGTGTGGTTCTGTCCTTTGGAATTAGTGATGAATGATGCAATCACTAAGCTGATACATGGCAGAGCCAGAAATTAAACCCAGGTTTCCCATTCTAAACCCTTCACAACACAGTACTGGGATTTGATTTAATCTGTCATTACCTCTAAAGAACTGGAACAAACTGGAACGTGATTTAGCCACAGAAGGTGACCTAGAATCAGACCTGAAGTCAAAGATTTAGACGGAATTAATTTAGTAAGGACATGCCACCAAGGGAAACTAATAAGGGAAGGGGACGCCAGAGCAGAAAAGGAGAAGAAGCCAAGAAAGGGTGAAGTTTCTGGCAAAGCCCCAGCCTCAACCTGATTTCTGAGAGGCTCTGAAGTGTAAATTACACTGTGTTTTGTCCTACCTTGGGCAGGGGACTGGGCTTCTGGATTAGGTTCCAGTCAGCCACTGACAAACAGGTTACCCTGGGTGGAGGGAACACACATTCCCAGGTACTTCCCCTCTCTGCACATAGTGGAGACAAAGCTCCAGCAACCCAAGGGCCATTCTCTGAAGGACCACTATAGGAAGTAAATCCGAACTAGAGGACTCTTTCCTGGTTCTCTGCAATGATCAGCTTCCCTGGAGTAGGATCCTAGTTAAGTCAAAACTACAGGAAGGTCTCAGTAAGGCAGTGTGAAATTGAGGTACGACTTGTTTCCTTGTCATTATAACATTCCCTAATCCACGGACAGAAACGTCTCCAAGTCTATGACTTTCTCATATTTATTTTGGTGCCAGAGACCACTTCCCCATCCACAAAGCTGCAACCCCACCAAACATCCTTAACTTTACTCAGCATGAATTTTCTCACATTTACAGTGGGGAAAACAATAGCGCCCATAACAATATATTGCATTAAAATTACATGATGAAATGCATTGTTACAAAACCTAGTACTGAGCTATTTGCATGTTGTAGAAAATACAGGCTGAATTGAGTCCTTGCAAAATTCCTAGGTAGAAGCCCTAATCCCCAGCATCTCAGAATGTGACTTTACTTGGAGATAGAACTTTTAAAGAGGTAATTTAGTTAAAACGAAGGCCTTAAGGTGAGCCTTAATTGAATCCAACTCTTGTCCTTATAAGAGAGGAAATTTGGACACAAAAAAAGACACCAGAAATGCTGGTGCACAGAAGAAAGACCATGTGAGGACACAGTACAAAGGCAGCCATCTGCAAGCCGAGAAGAGAGACCTCAGAAGAAACCAAACCTGCCAACACCCTGATCTTGGACTTCTAGCTTCCAATAAGGTGAGAAAATAAATTTCTGTTGTTTAAGCCATCCAGTCTATGCTATTTTCTTATGGAAGCCCTGGCAAACTAATATACATGCATATAAAGACTGTCCCTTCCTTAGTTTCTCATTCCAGTAATCCATCATTCCTGTGTATGCATGAGTAGAAGGCGGTATCAGGAAAAAAAAGTGTGTCCTCCTCCCAGTGTTTGGGCCTACCAAGTTGAGCATTTCAAAAACAAACCCTAGAAGAGAATGGAATAGGTTTTCCAGAAAGAAATATTAAATAGACTCATATTCCATATTCTTTGACACTGTAATATCAGCATGAAGGAAATTATTCTCAAGGCTACAGCCCAGAGACCACAGTAATGTAAGCATGAGGATCAGATGGACTAAAACCAGGGCCCAACAGGGAGGTCAGCTTGGTGCTTTGTGACCACCTAGAGGGGTGGGATAGGGAGGGTGGGAGGGAGACGCCAACGGAGGAGATATGGGGATATATGTATATGTATAGCTGATTCACTTTGTTATACAGCAGCAACTAACACACCATTGTAAAGCAATTATACTCCAATAAAGATGTTAAAAAAAGAAACAAAAAAACCAGGGCCCAGAGTCCAAGTGCATTTATGTTTTCAGAGCCTTAGTAAATGATGGGATGGAGTAAAGGTGAGATCTCCCTTTGGTCTCTTGGGTCTAATTTTGGTTCACCAGCTCTACAAAAGCAACTCAGGAACACTAGGTACTTAATAGAAGCTAAACAATCTCTCCACATCTTGTCTATGATTCTGAAAAATGAATCTAGAAAATCAAAGCCATAAATCTCTTTATAGCTGCCTTCCAAAGGAAACAATTTCTGAAATGATTTTGATTGGAATAGTAAGTCCAACAAATAAATCCAGAGATGCAATAAAGCCTTTCAAGATGGAAATAAAAAATGAGTTAAAATACTAGAGCAGAGGAGGCAGAAATATACGCTCCTCTTTTTGAAATCCTACTCAATGTTCCTGCAGTGAAGAGAACGCCTGGTAGTACACAAAAACCCTCTTTATATACATGATCCCATTTGAACCTCACAGTAACACAGGATAAATAGAAAAAATAACTTAAGATCAGAGAACTCACCAAGTATTTTGCCTGAGATCAAAACAAAAAGTGAAGAGGAAAAAAATCAAATTTTATAGAATTTCTTATATTTAGGAATTTGATGCAACATTTAGAAAGATAAAGGTAAATTAGGTTCAGGTCAATAAAGAAGACTTGATTTAATGCACTCTTCCATCAAAAATATTGTCATTGTTCAATGGAACTTTAAGTTATATTCTTCACAATTCATGGACAATAATTAAATACAAGAAGCCAAAAGCAGGAATGGAATCAGGTTTCCTAAATATTGGTCACTCTATATACTATTCCAAGATAAAGAGCTGGAGCCAGTGTTTTAGATCCACAAGTGATCTAGCTTTGTACTCTCTTAGGAGACATAGAAAGGTAAATTCTCCCAGCAGTTCTTTCTTGCCATCGTTCAGCCAGGAAAATCCAGCTATCTACACGTAGATGAGGGTCTATGTGAGTTGGAGACTAGTGAGGAGACAGAAGCCATATCAACTGTGAGGTCTTTGGCTGTGTCAACTTGGCTGGGCTACAATCACCAGTTATTCAATCAAATACTAACCTAGGTGTGGCTGTGAATATATTTTGGAGATGTGATTAAAGTCTATAATCAGTTGACTTTGAGTAACAGAGAATAAATCTGGGTAGACCTGTTTCAATATGTTGAAAGGCTTTAAGAGCAGAGCTGAGGCTTCCTTGGCAAAGAAGAAATCCTGCCTGTGGATAGCACTTTCAGCCCATGGACAAGTGTTCCTGCCTGCCATTCCTGACAACATGCCCTGTGGATTTCAAATTTGCCCAGTCAGCATCCACATTCATGTAAACCAATTCCTTGTTTTATATATATATAGTATCTCCTACTATTTCTTCTTTTTTGGTTGAACCTTGAGTCATATACCAGTTATTTGAACAGTAAAAAGTTAAAACAAATAATTAACTAGATTAAAAGTTATTAACTAGGAAACTGAAAGGGTAAAAAGAGAACTCTGAAATATGAACTTGCAAACGAAGGAATAGTTACCACCTCTAGTGCTCAGGGCACAAAGGACAGAGAGAAGCTGGAATTATGACACTTTAGCAACTTAGAGGAGAGAGCCTGTGGCCTGGCTCTGAGGAGGTGAGGCTACCTGACGTGCTTGTGTCTTTGAGTAGACACGGTAAGGCGGGTCCAGAGAATGGAGGAAAACTACACTGGTACAGCTGCTCCTTTAGGACGGCACTGCTAGTGCCAGAATGAAGAATCAACGTGAGGGTGATGCTCAGGGGAAGCACCTGCAGACAAGTAGGAAGCAAGCGAGAGGGGTGCGTCTGTTCTTTCTCCTGCAGCTTTCCAGGCTCATTCAAGTGCCTTCTATCGTTGGAACCTAACAAGGATTGAGTTGGCAGAGCAAATTTGTGGTTTGCAGCTAATGCAAACTTTCAGAAAGATAAAGATGAATTAGATTCAGGTTGATTACAGTCCTATCAATCAAGAAGACCTGATTTAATACACTGCTCTGTCCCAGAGGGAGGTTTGGCACTGAGAGTAATAAGTAATAAGTTTAAATTCTAAGTCTTCTTCACCCCCAATTCCCTATTTCTGGCAAAAAGGATGTCCTTCTACCTCTAGATGCAGGGAGTGTACCTTTCATATAGGAGATTTATTTCCTGCTTTCAGAGAGACAGAGGGGAAGGTCAAAATGCCCCTCTCACATTGGCCATTTATTAGTACCTTTAAATTCAAAACCATCCATATGCCATTGAGGCGTACTTTGTGGCGGCCTGCCCTGGGCCCCAACAATCTACTGCCATATTTCATTCTTTAAAAAAACAGCCATTTAAATCATGTTCTACTTAAAACCTCACTTCATATACAAGACTTGGTAAACTGATTTTCACCCTATCAGACCACTTAAAAGTCAACAATAATCACACTGATTGCCAGAACACTTTTAAAAATACTCAACCAAACTAATTACACTCTTTAAATTAGGTCAGAAGTGGGGACAGAGTAGGAGTAAAATCTACTTACGAGTTATGCAAAATCCCTACTGTGAGTAAAAGAGTGCTAGTAGGAATTGAAAGTAACATGATAAAGTGGTGGATATTAGAAAGTAAGAAGTGATAAGACTTGGAGACCATTTCGCATAGAGAACGAGGTAAAGAGGAAAATCTGGATCACCCTGATGTTGTTTTGTTTTGTTTTGAGCAAAACTAGGCAAAAAGCAGTAACAAAAAATCAACAGGTCATTGAGTCTGGTTCACAGATGATGCGTGCAGAAAAGCTCCCACATGCCTTCTGCTCTCACCTTAGAAAACAGCCTGATTTCTTGAAAATGCCTCATGGTTTCATGTACCTATGACTTTTCACAAGTTCTGACTTCTTTCTAGAATGCCTTTCTTTCCTTGTCTTTCCATGAACAACTTATTTAAACTTCCAGTCTTATTCAAACTTCTCCTTCTCAGTAACATCTCCTCTGTCTCAGGGCTGCAACACTGCACAGCTCCAGGGAGATAATTCACAAGTGCTTCATATAAATAATGTCCCTTGGAGTTGTGTAAATTGACAGCCTTCCTCTGACATTCCCAGGCAAAGTCTGGGTAGGACATGCTGCCTGTCTCTCTATCTATCTATCATCTATCTATCATCTAATCTATCTATCTATCTATCTATCGATATCTATCTTCTATCTATCATTATTAGTTCCCCAGGGCTGCTATAACAAAATACCACAAACTGAGTGACCTAAACAACAGAAATTTATTTTCTCACAGTCTTGGAGGTTAGAAGACAAAGATCAAGGTCCTGTCAGGGTTGGTTTCTAGTGAGACCTCTCTTCCTAGCTAGTAGATGGCCACCTTCTTCCTCTATTCTCACAAGCCCTCTTTTCTGTGCACTCATGGGGAGAGAGATCTCTGGTGTTCCTTCCTCTTCTTATAAGAACACAAGCCCTATTGGATTAGGTCTCTGCCCTTGTGACCTCATTGAACCTTAATTGTCTCCCTGAAGAAACTATCTCCAAATACAGAAACATCAGAAGTTGGGGCTTCAATATATGGATTTTGGAGGAACACCAATCATTTCATAACGCTATCTATATTGGAGCCCTTACTACTTCACATTTATATTCTCATGTCTGTATGTCTTATGTCTCATTCTCATACCCACTGAGCCTGATTTCCTTAAGGTAAAAGATCATATCCTATATATCCTTGTTGTCCATTAAAAACGGCCACAAATACTTTGACATTTCTATTGGGAGATGGGATTTATTTTCCCTCTTTTTGAATTTTGACAGGATCTGCAACTATTTGGACCAATATGTTAGAGAAGAAGTAGCATTGTTTCAGTTTCCAGATCTAGGCCTTAAGAAACTAGCAGCTTCCACTTCCTATCTTCTATAACAATTGCTTTTAGATCCAAGCCCCCATAATGCAAGAAATCCCAAGTAGCACCACGAAGGAAACTACATGGTGAGAAGTCAAGGCTGACTACAGTCTCAGCTGACAGCCAGCACCAACTTGCCAGCCATGTAAGTGCATCAACTTGTAAGTGACTCCTCCAGCTCTGCTGATACTATGTAGAAGAGAGACATATTGCCCTAGAATATCCTGGTCAAATTACACATTTGTTAGTAAAATATATGATCACCGTTTTAAGCCACTAAGTTTCTGGCTGGCTTGCTACCAATAGATTACCCTCTGCCCTTTGTGCTCCTGTTCTCTGCGCTTAGCACAGGGTCTGAAGCATTCTTAAGTTAACATTTAATATATAAAGAAATAATGGAGGGCTTCCCTGGTGGCGCAGTGGTTAAGAATCCTCCTGCCGGGCTTCCGGGAAGACGGCGGAAGAGTAAGACGCGGAGATCACCTTCCGCCCCACAGATACACCAGAAATACATCTACACGTGGCACAACTCCTACAGAACACCTACTGAACGCTGGCAGAAGACCTCAGACCTCCCAAAAGGTAAGAAATCCCCCACGTACCTGGGTAGGGCAAAAGAAAAAAGGAAAAACAGAGACAAAAGAATAGGGACGGGACCTGCACCAGTGGGACGGAGCTGTGAAGGAGGAAAGGTGTCCACACACTAGGAAGGCCTTTCACGGGCGGAGACTGCGGGTGACAGAGGGGGAAAGCTTTGGAGCCGTGTAGGAGAGCACAGAAACAGGGGTGCGGAGGGCAAAGCGGAGAGATTCCCACGCAGAGGATCAGGGCTGACCGGCACTCACCAGCCCGAGAGGCTTGTCTGCTCACCCGCCGGGGGCGGGCGGGGCTGCGAGCCGAGGCTTGGGCTTCGGAGCGCCGGGAGAGGACTAGGGTTGGCGGCGTGAACACGTCCTGCAGGGGGTTAGTGCGCTACGGCTGGCCGGGAGGGAGTCCGGGGAAAAGTCTGGACCTGCCGAAGAGGCAAGAGACTTTTTCTTCCCTCTTTGTTTCCTGGTGCGCGAGGAGAGGGGATTAAGAGCGCTGCTTAAAGGAGCTCCAGAGACGGGCGTGAGCCGCGGCTAAAAGCGCGGGCCCCAGAGACGGGCGGGAGACGCTAAGGCTGCTGCTGCCGCCACCAAGAAGCCTGTGTGCGAATACAGGTCACTGTCCACACCCCCCTTCTGGGGAGCATGTGCAGCCCGCCACTGCCAGGGTCCCGGGATCCAGGGACAACTCACCCGGGAGAACGCATGGCGCCTCAGGCTGGTGCAATGTCACGCCGGCCTCTGCCGCCGCAGGCCCGCCCCGCACTCCGTGCCCCTCTCTTCCCCCCGGCCTGAGTGAGCCAGAGCCCCCGAAGCAGCGGCTCCTTTAACTCCGTCCTGTCTGCGCGAAGAACAGACGCCCTCCAGCGACCTACACGCAGAGGCGGGGCCAAATCCAAAGCTGAGCCCCGGGAGCTCTGAGAACAAAGAGAAACGGAAATCTCTCTCAGCAGCCTCAGAAGCAGCGAATTAAAGCTCCACAATCAACTTGATGTACCTGCATCTGTGGAATACCTGAATAGACAACCAATCATCCCAAATTGAGGAGGTGGACTTTGAGAGCAAGATTTATGATTTTTTCCCGTTTTCCTCTTTTTGTGAGTGTGTATGTCTATGCTTCTGTGTGAGATTTTGTCTGTACAGCTTTGCTTCCACCATTTGTCCTAGGGTTCTATCCACCCGTTTTCTTTTTTTTTTTAATTTTTTTTGCTTTTTTCTCTTAATAATTACTTTTTTATTTTAATAACTTTATTATATTTTATCTTACTTTATTTTACTTTATCTTCTTTCCTTTTTTTCCTTCCTTCCCTCCTTCCTTCCTCCCTCCCTCCTTCCCTCCTTCCTTCCTTCCTTTCTTTCTTTCTTTCTACTTCTAGTAATTCTTTCTACTTTTTCTCCCTTTTATTCTGAGCCATGTGGATGACAGGCTCTTGGTGCTGCAGCCAGGAGTCAGTGCTGTTCCTCTGAGGTGGGAGAGCCAACTTCAGGACACTTGTCCACAAGAGACCTCCCAGCTCCACATAATATCAAACGGTGAAAATCTCCCAGAGATCTCCATCTCAACACCAGCACCCAGCTTCACTCAACGACCAGCAAGCTACAGTGCTGGACATCCTATGCCAAACAACTAGCAAGACAGGAACACAACCCCACCCATTAGCAGAGAGGCTGCCTAAAATCATAATAAGTCCACAGACACCCCAAAATACACCACCAGACGTGGACCTGCCCACCAGAAAGACAAGATCCAGCCTCATCCACCAGAACACAGGCACTAGTCCCCTCGAACAGGAAGCCTACACAACACACTGAACCAACCTTAGCCACTAGGGACAGACACCAAAAACAACGGGCACTACGAACCTGCAGCCTGCAAAAAGGAGACCCCAAACACAGTAAGATAAGCAAAAATGAGAATACAGAAAAACACACAGCAGATGAAGGAGCAAGATAAAAACCCACCAGCCCTAACAAATGAAGAGGAAATAGGCAGTCTACCAGAAACAGAATTCAGAATAATGATAGTAAAGATGATCCAAAATCTTGGAAATAGAATAGAGAAAATGCAAGAAACATTTAACAAGGACCTGGAAGAACTAAAGATGAAACAAACAACGATGGACAACACAATAAATGAAATTAAAAATACTCTACAAGGAATCAATAGCAGAATAACTGAGGCAGAAGAACAGATAAGTGACCTGGAAGATAAACTAGTGGAAATAACTACTACAGAGCAGAGTAAAGAAAAAAGAATGAAAAGAACTGAGGACAGTCTCAGAGACCTCTGGGACAACATTAAACGCACCAACATTCGAATTATGGGGGTTCCAGAAGAAGAAGAGAAAAAGAAAGGGACTGAGAAAATATTTGAAGAGATTATAGTTGAAAACTTCCCTAATATGGGAAAGGAAATAGTTAATCAAGTCCAGGAAGCACAGAGAGTCCCATACAGGATAAATCCAAGGAGAAATACTCCAAGCCACATATTAATCAAACTGTCAAAAATTAAATACAAAGAAAACATATTAAAAGCAGCAAGGGAAAAACAACAAATAACACACAAGGGAATCCCCATAAGGTTAACTGCTGATCTTTCAGCAGAAGCTCTGCAAGCCAGAAGGGACTGGCAGGACATACTTAAAGTGATGCAGGAGAAAAACCTACAACCAACAACCAAGATTACTCTACCCAACAGAGATCTCATTCAGATTTGATGGAGAAATTAAAACCTTTACAGACAAGCAAAAGCTGAGAGAGTTCAGCACCACCAAACCAGCTTTACAACAACTGCTAAAGGAACTTCTCTAGGCAAGAAACACAAGAGAAGGAAAAGACAATAACGAACCCAAAACAATTAAGAAAATGGGAAGAGGAACATACATATCGATAATTACCTTAAATGTAAATGGGCTAAATGCTCCCACCAAAAGACACAGATTGGCTGCATGGATACAAAAACAAGACACATATATTTGCTGTCTACAAGAGACCCACGTCAGAACTAGAGACACATACAGACTGAAAGTAAGGGGAAGGAAACAGATATTACATGCAAATGGAAACCAAAAGAAAGCTGGAGTAGCAATTTTCATATCAAACAAAATAGACTTTAAAATAAAGACTATTAGAAGAGACAAAGAAGGAAACTACATACTGATCAAGGGATCGATCCAAGAAGATATAAGAATTGTAAATATTTATGCACCCAACATAAGAGCACCTCAATACATAAGGCAAATACTAACAGCCATAAAAGGGGAAATCGACAGTAACACATTCATGGTAGGGGACTTTAACACCCCACTTTCACCAATGGACAGATCATCCAAAATGAAAATAAATAAGGAAACACAAGCTTTAAATGATACATTAAACAAGATGGACTTAATTGATATTTATAGGACTTTCCATCCAAAAACAACAGAATACACTTTCTTCTCAAGTGCTCCTGGAACATTCTCCAGGATAAATCATATCTTGAGTCACAAATCAAGCCTTGGTAAATTTAAGAAAATTGAAATTGTATCAAGTATCTTTTCTGACCACAACACTATAGACTAGGTATCAATTACAAGAAAATATCTGTAAAAAATACAAACACATGGAGGGTAAACAATACACTACTTAATAACAAAGCGATCACTGAAGAAATCAAAGAGGAAATTAAAAAATACCTAGATAAATGACAATGGAGACACGAGGACCCAAAATCTATGGGATGCAGCAAAAGCAGTTCTAAGAGGGAAGTTTATAGCAATACAATCCTACCTTAAGAAACAGGAAACATCTCGAATAAACAACCTAACCTTGCACCTAAAGCAATTAGAAAAAGAAGAACAAAAGAACCCCAAAGTTAGGAGAAGGAAAGAAATCATAAGAATCAGATCAGAAATAAATGAAAAAGAAATGAAGGAAACGATAACAAAGATCAATAAAACTAAAAGCTGGTTCTTTGAGAAGAAAAACAAAATTGATAAAACATTAGCCAGACTCATCAAGAAAAAAAGGGAGAAGACTCAATTCAATAGAATTAAAATGAAAAAGGAGAAGTAACAACTGACACTGCAGAAATACAAAAGATCATGAGAGATTACTACAAGCAACTCTATGCCAATAAAATGGACAACCTGGAAGAAATGGACAAATTCTTAGAAATGCACAACCTGCCAAGACTGAATCAGGAAGAAATAGAAAGTATGAACAGACCAATCACAAGCACTGAAATTGAAACTGTGATTAAAAATCTTCCAACAGGGGCTTCCCTGGTGGCACAGTGGTTGAGAGTCCGCCTGCCGATGCAGGGGACGCGGGTTCGTGCCCCGGTCTGGGAGGATCCCGCGTGCCGCGGAGCCTGCGCATCCGGAGCCTGTGCTCCGCAGCGGGAGAGGCCACAGCAGTGAGAGGCCCGTGTACCGCAAAAAAAAAAAAAAAAAAAATCTTCCAACAAACAAAAGCCCAGGACCAAATGGCTTCACAGGCGAATTCTATGAAACATTTAGAGAAGAGCTAACACCTATCCTTCTCAAACTCTTCTAAAATATAGCAGAGGGAGGAACGCTCCCAAACTCATTCTACGAGGCCACCATCACCCTGACACCAAAACCAGACAAGGATGTCACAAAGAAAGAAAACTACAGGCCAATATCACTGATGAACATAGATGCAAAAATCCTCAACAAAATACTAGCAAACAGAATCCAGCAGCACATTAAATGGATCATACACCATGATCAAGTGGGGTTTATTCCAGGAATGCAAGGATTCTTCAATATACGCAAATCAATCAACGTGATACACCATATTAACAAATTGAAGGAGAAAAACCATATGATCATCTCTATAGATGCAGAGAAAGCTTTTGACAAAATTCAACACCAATTTATGATAAAAACCCTGCAGAAAGTAGTCATAGAGGGAACTTTCCTCAACATAATAAAGGCCATATATGACAAACATCATCCTCAATGGTAAAAAACTGAAAGCATTTCCACTAAGATCAGGAACAAGACAAGGTTGCCCACTCTCACCACTATTATTCAACATAGTTTTGGAAGTTTTAGCCACAGCAATCAGAGAAGAAAAGGAAATAAAAGGAATCCAAATCAGAAAGGAAGAAGTAAAGATGTCACTGTTTGCAGATGACATGATACTATACATAGAGAATCCTAAAGATGCTACCAGAAAACTACTAGAGCTAATCAATGAATTTGGTAAAGTAGCAGGATACAAAATTAATGCACAGAAATCTCTGGCATTCCTATACACTAATGATGAAAAATCTGAAAGTGAAATCAAGAAAACACTCCCATTTACCATTGCAACAAAAAGGATAAAATACGTAGGAATAAACCTACCTAAGAAGACAAAAGGCCTGTATGCAGAAAATTATAAGACACTGATGAAAGAAATTAAAGATGATATAAATAGATGGAGAGACATACCATGTTCTTGGATTGGAAGAATCAACATTGTGAAAATGACTCTACTACCCAAAGCAATCTACAAATTCAATGCAATCCCTATCAAACTACCACTGGCATTTTTCACAGAACTAGAACAAAAAATTTCACAATTTGTATGGAAACACAAAAGACCCCAAATAGCCAAAGCAATCTTGAGAACGAAAAACGGAGCTGGAGGAATCAGGCTCCCTGACTTCAGACTATACTGCAAAGCTACAGTAATCAAGACAGTATGATACTGGCACATAAACAGAAAGATCAATGGAACAGGATAGAAAGCCCAGAGATAAACCCGCACACATATGGTCACCTTATCTTTGATAAAGGAGGCAGGAATGTACAGTGGAGAAAGGACAGCCTCTTCAATAAGTGGTGCTGGGAAAACTGGACAGGTACATATAAATGTATGAGATTAAATCACTCCCTAACACCATACACAAAAATAAGCTCAAAATGGATTAAAGACCTAAATGTAAGGCCAGACACTATCCAACTCTTAGAGGAAAACATAGGCAGAACACTCTATGACATACATCACAGCACTATCCTTTTTGACCCACCTCCTAGAGAAATGGAAATAAAAACAAAAATAAACAAATGGGACCTAATGAAACTTCAAAGATTTTGCACAGCAAAGGAAACCATAAACAAGACCAAAAGACAACCCTCAGAATGGGAGAAAATATTTGCAAATGAAGCAACTGACAAAGGATTAATCTCCAAAATTTATAAGCAGCTCATGCAGCTCAATAACAAAAAAACAAACAACCCAATCCAAAAATGGGCAGAAGACCTAAACAGACATTTCTCCAAAGAAGATATACAGACTGCCAACAAACACATGAAAGAGTGCTCAACATCATTAATCATTAGAGAAATGCAAATCAAAACTACAATGAGATATCATCTCACACCAGTCAGAATGGCCATCATCAAAAAATCTAGAAGTGATAAATGCTGGAGAGGGTGTGGAGAAAAGGGAACCCTCTTGCACTGTTAATGGGAATGTAAATTGATACAGCCATTGTGGAGAACAGTATGGAGTTTCCTTAAAAAACTACAAATAGAACTACCATATGACCCAGCAATCCCACTACTGGGCATATACCCTGAGAAAACCATAATTCAAAAAGAGTCATGTACCAAAATGTTCATTGCAGCTCTATTTACAATAGCCCAGAGATGGAAACAACCTAAGTGTCCATCATCGGATGAATGGATAAAGAAGATGTGGCACATATATACAATGGAATATTACTCAGCCATAAAAAGAAACGAAATTGAGCTATTTGTAATGAGGTGGATAGACCTAGAGTCTGTCATACAGAGTGAATTAAGTCAGAAAGAGAAAGACAAATCCCGTATGTTAACACATATATATGGAATTTAAGAAAAAAAAATGTCATGAAGAACCTAGGGGTAAGACAGGAATAAAGACACAGACGTAGTAGAGAATGGACTTGAGGATATGGGGAGGGGGAAGGGTAAGCTGTGACAAAGCGAGAGAGAGGCATGGAAATATATACACTACCAAACATAAGGAAGATAGCTAGTGGGAAGGAGCCGCATAGCACAGGGAGATCAGCTCGGTGCTTTGTGACCGCCTGAAGGGGTGGGATAGGGTGGGTGGGAGAGAGGGAGATGCAAGAGGGAGGAGATATGGGAACATATGTATATGTATAACTGATTCACTTCTATAAAGCAATAAGTTACACACCATTTTAAAGCAATTATACTCCAATAAAGATGTAAAAAAAAAAAAAAAAGAATCCTCCTGTCAATGCAGGGGACAGGGGTTCGAACCCTGTTCCAGGAAGATCCCACATGCCATGGAGCACCGAAGCCCATGCGCCACAACTACTGATCCTGCACTCTAGAGCCCTCAAGCCACTACTACTGAGCTGGTGTGCCACATCTATTGAAGCCTGTGCACCTAGAGCCCCTGCTCCACAACAAGAGAAGCCACCACAGTGAGGAGCCTGTGCACTGCAACAAAGAGTAGCCACCGCTCGCCGCAACTACAGAAAGCCCACGCACAGCAACGAAGACGCAACGCAGCCAGAAGTAAAAATAAATAAATTTAAAAAAAGAAAAAGAAAGAAAGAATGGATATACAGGGTCCCAGGCAAGATGAAATGAATGTTAAAGACATGCTTGATGTATAGTTTTGCAGGCCTGAACTTCTTTCCAGGTGGGAAATAAGACACATATATCATTACACATAGATAAGAACAAGTGACACAAAAATTAAACCAACAAAGTGTCACAGTGTACTAAAAAAGAAAAACAAGATGTTTGAGAAGTGTATACTATAGGAATCTTTATTTTGCAAGCAATAGAATACCTGACTCAAACTAGCTCAAATGATATAGAAAATTTATTGAATAATATTGATGTAAAATCTTGGGAAAGGGTAGGCTTCTAGTCAGTCATGGTCTAGTGGCTCAACAATGTCACTCAAGACCTAGTTTCTCCCCAAGTTTCTCTTGACTTCTTCTGGTGTGTCTGTTTAAGCCTAAGTCTGCATTCCTTGTAGTTATAAAATGGCAGCATCAGAATGTGGAGGAATTATATGCTTTCTTTCTATTTTCCAAGAGAAAAAGAGATCTCTACCAAAGAGTAATGAAGCTACTTTCCCAGAAACCCCCATCAAGCATCTGCTAGCATCTCAGACATATACCTATTCATCAGTCAATCTCTATGGCCAAAGGGATTGAGTGTGCTAGTTGGTTTAAGTCAGTCAGGAGGCACTCCTGGCGGAGGACTATGAACTCAGTGAGGGAGGAGTGAGTATTTCAGCAAAATAAGGATACTATTGCCAGTATAAGAGAGGATGGGTGCTGGATAGTCAAAATCCCCAAGTACCTATTTATGGATGTGATATTTGAGACAGACTTTGAAGAATAGGTGTGTATGCAGGAGGGGGTTTGCTGGTGAGGGGGCAACATAACCAGAGCTCAGTATCAGGAAGATACAATGAATATGAAGCAAACATCAAATGGTCTAGATTTATAGGAAGAACAAAGGGATGTTTAACTTGGGCAGCATGACTCATAGGAGGTTTATTTGTGGCTTTTTTAGATATCCTTGAGCTCCTTACAATGATGTAAAAAATACTGGGTTTATAGATACATGGGTATCCTCCTGGGAAAAAGTCCACAGATTGTTAAATGTGTTAGTAACAAAGAACAAAACAAAACAAAAAAAAAAGCAGCAGTGACTAGAACATAGTATGGTAAAAAAATTTGGGGTGCTAATGTTGAAGTTCTTAATTGCCTGGCAGGATACAATGTTTATACTTAATTGAAAGGCTAGCACAGGTCCTTTAGAAAGCAGATTAGGAGAATACACTGATTTGGATGGAAGATAATAAATTCAACATTAGGTATATTGATTTTAAGATAATGGTAGGACAGTGTCTAAACAGGAAATTGGAATGTGGAACTGAAGCCCAGGATAACCATTGAGGTTGAAGACACACTTGTGGAGCTTTAGAAACAGAAGCCAACATAACCATTGGCATGTAGCTACTATCAAAACAACAGATTCCACCACATTCTTTTATTGTAGCTCATGTTATTTTTCCAGTGTGCAATTCTCGAGCTCTTGGCTAAACTTAAGTTCTTTCATCTAATGAGGGCAGTGTGCAGAGAAATGAAATTGGCTTAGCGGAATTCATTTTGCATTAGCAGTGTTTCCTTCATAAAAATTCAAGTTTAATTCCATGCTGCTTTAAAAAATGATACAGTGTCAGTGAGGCAGTGTTTCTCCCATGGCATTCTTAGCTCCCCAACATGCAAACTGTGTCCTGATAATACCTATTAATTTTATGAGATGTATGGTTTAGTAAATGCCTTTTTAAACCTATTATGAAAAAGTAGATTTTATTTTGGGAAAAAAACCCTGCAGATTTGGCATTCCGTGTTTTCTTTCTAATTTGTGGTTAAATAAGATTTAAATTCTATTCAATCATTGCTAAGTAGTTTTGTGCAGTAATAAATCCTTCAACTGGATAGGCCATGATGCAGAGAAACCACTAGCACAGGTTAGAGTTGGAGGAAAAAGGAGTAGTATCATATACTATTCGGTGATATTTAATTGCAGTCATTCAGGTGAAACTGGATATAATTGGTAGGTAATAAGCAGACTTGTTATTAGGCATTTAGGATTTGTCTTTCAATAGTAATGAGCCTAAGTAAGTAATTTCAGAGTATTCACTAATGAATACTTATGTATTATTGAGTATTTGCAGAATGACATATGACTTGGAAGGAAAAGGAGAAGTAGCAGTGTACTGAATAAATAAAATACACTAAATAGAACAAATAAAAAACAAAAATTGTAAAAGTTATCTTCATTAAGCACTATTTGAATATTATCCCAATGCCCAAATTTCATTAGCCCCATTCTTCACTTTTATATATCCTTATAATATTATATTTTATCCTTACAATAGAAAAAGGACTTAAAAAGCTGTGGTGCATATAAGATATTATAATCCTAATATGCATTGCCTTCCAGGAATGTCTGTGAAACCCCATTTACTTTTTTGCAGAGTCCAGATTAGCTCCCATTCTGTTGATATTCTAAATTATAGTATTTAAGATTCATCTTTACCTTTACTAGCATCTACCTTCTAATGAAAATCTTTTTATAGAAGGATTCTTTAGTGGTTTTATAAAGCTATTATCTCTCAATTCTTTCTTTCTCTCATGTTGTTTTTCATTTAGACAGTCATAGAAGGGCAGCAGTGCTTTGAACCATGGCTTGCAATATGTGTCTTTTGTATAGCAATCTTACAACAAGAAGACTATAGCAAGCAAAATGACATCAAGAACATTTATCAAATTGCGGTATTATTCACTTGGACTTAGGGAGACAGCTGCCCAAATAAGTATAGTAGAATATTTAGGGTGTTGTATGAGGCTGTGGCTAGCCTCGTAAGAATTGACTGCATCTTACACAAGAGATTCTGTGTCTCCAAGAAAGCTACATTAGTTTAGAGCACACTTGGCTTCAGTCAATATTGGTTTAAACACTGGTTTTTTGCATCTCTAGACACAGCCACAAATGTGGAAGCTAGCTTAAGCTGCATTTCTAGAGTTTTAGAAAACCAAGTCTACCACTATTAGCCACAGATGGCATGTGCCAAGATCAGATAATGACAAAAGAAAGAGGTTTTATACAGAATAAATAAACAGACTTTCAAAAATCCGTTTATAACTAAGCTTAAAAACTACTGACAGGGATTTCCATCAGTAAGCTAGCTTTTGTTTTGTGATGTGTAGGTTCCTTAGAATAATGATTTCTAAATGTCTACCTACAGACCCATTTTTTTCCCCACAGCGTTTCCATTAGTCTGTAGTAAAATAAATCAAATACAGGCAGATGTAGGGGTTTTTGTTTATGTTTTTTATCATGTTTCCTAATGACAAAAATTGGCAACCAGACACTTATCCTCTTCTATTTTATTTGAAATTGTACATTTTATTTGAAATTGTATCCTCTTTATTTTATTATAGAATCTTAGTGTCTGGAACCTGCTTAGTGTAGAGATCCCTACTAAGCCTTTTTTTCTTTTGGCCGCGCCATGTGGCTTGTGGGATCTTAGTTCCCCGACCAAGGATCAGAACCCGTGCCCCTGCAGTGGAAGCGCAGAGTCTTAATCACAGGACCGCTAGGGAAGTCCCGCTGCCAAGCCTTTTGGGATCAGCTGGTCTCCTTGCTCCTTGCTGAAGGGCAGCCCCTTTTCAGTGTGTGTTCTCATGCAAACACCCTGTGATCTTACAGAATCTTGCAAACAATGGGAGCGACCCTCCCTCTAGGCATTACACCCGACATTCTAGCATGGGCCATCAGAAGGGTGGCTTGACATCAAGGGTAGCAGACCAAGGTGGAAGTTAACCTTGGCCAGAAAGATGGGTAAGAGAAGAAATCTACCTCTGTCCTCACGCAAGAACAAAATTATCTTCTTATTACTTAATCCTTACATCCCATTTACAGAAAAACATAATAATAAGATTCAGAAGGCTCCTGTGGTTTGTTTATGGTCTCATAGCTAGTGGCAGACCCGGAATTCACAAATCAAAAATCTCTGACTTTTCTGAGTTCCAAAATGACTTCAGTTTTTAAGAAAAGGAACTGTTTGGGGAAGGTTTGGGGTTTATCTGCCAAGGCATACAGATTGCAAAGAATTCAAGTGTATTTTATGGGGATTACAAAGTACCTGACAATATAAATATTGTTTGTGAAATATGATCCTAACATGTAATTTCATGAAACGATCCTTGGTTTACCTACGCCCTGAAATGTTTTGCATTTATTTGCAGCTTGTTATTCTGCTAGAGATAAACACAGTCTAGTTTCTCTACTTAGTTCCACATGATTAACTGACTCCTCCACTTCACAGCCATTTTTT
The DNA here is from genome assembly GCF_003676395.1 of Aethalodelphis obliquidens. NCBI lineage: Eukaryota > Metazoa > Chordata > Mammalia > Artiodactyla > Delphinidae > Aethalodelphis > Aethalodelphis obliquidens. The sequence goes on along the minus strand of NW_020837947.1, from coordinate 18,542,949 downwards.
AATTAAAGGATATGCCTGCTCCCTTTGGGCTATGCTTCTCAACACTGAGAAAAGTCATCTAAGTGAATCAAGGCCAGATTATACTGCATAACCAAGAGCTCTGTGATAGCACATTTTTCTAAGGATATTGTGTTTGGCAATTTTGTAGCCAGCAGACCTGTGCTGACTTTTCTAAAAGAGAGGAGGCAGACAGCTTGTAAATTTATATGAAAAAGAAAACAGTTGGGAACACAGGGATTAGGTGGAATATCTTAAAGACATCCCTTCACCCTTCAAAATAACATCAGCGCCGTGAAACAGAGTATTGTGTGAACCATACCTGTCAAGAGGCTTAAACCTGAAAACTGATTTAGAATAAGATTTTGATCTATTCATTTGATTTCCCATTGTTTTCTTCAATACCTTTGGCTTTCTTTCTCTTGCAAAACATTCCAGGCATTATTAATTCGTGTTTTTAAGGTCTCTAGGTTGTTATTACACTGTGGGCCATTACACCTCAAATCCGAATAGGCCTTTGCAGACACCATTGTTATTCTCAACAAAACTTGTCTGTCTAGATTTTATATTGGCTACAGATATCTACAAAGATTAGCTTTAAGAATAAGCCCTTTTATTTAGATTTATACCTCTGTCTTGTGCACTTCTTTTATTTCATCTTCCCTAGGAGAACTTTTAAAGAGGAACAAGTACAATATATATGCTACTGAGCTCCGGTGAGTTCACCCATCCGGAGATTGTAGATTTGACGTTTTCTTTTGATTTTGAATCTGGAAGCTAGAAAGAGGGTAGTCATGTGGATGGTGTGGGAAGCAGTGTGGGGAAGTGGCTGTTACAGGGGCCAATGCTGACCTCAGTTAGGATTAGTTCATTTATCTCAATGGAAAAACGTTGAATATTTGGAGAAATAAGAACCTTGAATACAGAGCTCTTAATACTGTCTAACTGCGCAAATTATTCTTTCTGGGGATAAAAAAAATAATGACACATTCTAAGGAGAGTTGATGATTGTGATGCAAAATCCTAAATAACCAAAATGCTCTACAGTTTCATTGCTATGAACCCAGAGGGTCCTAAGAGCACGAGGGCTTCAGAAGGACCAAGTGGAAAAAGAGCTGTATATTTGAGGAAAATTGGGGATCCCAGCTGCCCTCACTTGGGAAGTAAATATTGTAATAAGATAACTATAAGCTATTTTGTGATTCAGGCTCAGCTGCCCTGGTCCCTGCTTTCCACAGCTCCTTGCATCTAGACCCAGCCTCAGGCCTCCTGATTCCTGGGCCAGTCCTAGAAGAGGAAGGGCATGAACAAGAACTCCCATGGTCCCTGTTTACTGGGATGAGAAATTGAGTCAGTCTTCAATGTTGAGCTCTGAGGTCCTGACACAATTGTTGAAGTCCCATGTCTTCCTGAGTTTCTATGGCTGCCTCTCAATCAAAACAAAGATCTGGACTCCTGGGAAGAATGCAGTGTTCCTGTCTTCGCATCTGGTCCAGGGTCTGGGTCTATTGCCTTGAGGTCTACTCTGTACATTGCCCAGCTCTCCTGCCTGATGATCTAGTGTCTCTGGCATTAATAAATATTTTGTATGGAGACACTTCGGGCCATGCAAATATCTCATTCTTCAGCCCGATTTAGCATTTAGCCCACAATAGATTCAGTATTTATTGAATTAATTATTACTATAATAAGTACAAGTGGTGGTTTTTCAAGTTATATCACCTTTTTCTGTATTTATTATTTGGTATTCCTTTGTAAAGAATACTTTTTCTTATCTCTATTTATGTATATATTTATTTACATTCATTCAACAGTTTATTACCCATCAGTATGGTTATTTATTTTGATGCTCAAATTTTCCCAAATTTGGACAATGGGAGCTCCTTCAGGAATACATGAGACCAATCTAAGGAAGCTGGTGTTAGGTATTGTCATTTTTTTCTTTTACAAGTGAGTTTCTACCATTGATTATTTCGGGGCAAGGTTCAGGAGTCTGTACTTTTAACAAGAGTCCTAAGTGATTTTATTCAGGTCACACTTTAAGAAAAACTGATATATGTTTCCATGTCCTTGATTTCAAGTTTAAAGAAAGAATTTCATTCTCCAATGTCACTGTTAGAGTACTTTTTTGCGCGTTAGAAACACTAAATGAATTATGTGTTTTAAAAGGAGCTGAGATGCAATCTTAATTACCTATTCACCTTCCTGGGATGCACATTAACACAGCATTATTTTTTTTTTACTCTATAATGTATGCCACTTAAATACTTTTTTACATTCTCCCAGAGAGCACTTTATTGTCTATGCACTTCGCATCTGAATCTAAAATGAAAATTCCTATCTCTAAGAAATATGAACATACTGATACTCTTGATTTATAAGAAGTAATAGGCAACCTTCTAGGACTGCAGGATTGTTAAAGCCTGACCACAAATCCAATGGGCTCTACAACTATTGATACCTAGAAAACAATTATAAATAACCTACGCTCATGTCCTATGTACAGGACTAGAAAAATGGCAAACATGTTCTTGCTATAATGGCACATTTTTCTTTTCCAAGTACTCAGAGTCATATGAATAGATTATATTCTTTTCTGCACAGCTGGATTTCTTTATATCCTCTGTAACTGAATAATCCTATGAAGAAAGTAAAGAATTCTTTCCATTTCTCAGATCATTTGTTGGATTAAAAACTGACAGAATTGTGAAGGTTACATATAAATTCCATATTCTTTTTTTCCATGAAGGTGTACAGTGGTTGCACCTGAAGAGAAATAATAAGAAAACAACATGACCTGTTTATTGTCTGTGATCTCTACAAGTATGAGCACATCAGCTGAGATGATGAATCTGAACTCCGTCCCGGGGAGGAGGGGCGGGGGGTGCCTTCACTTTGGATAGAGAGTAGGATCTTCAGTCACGTGGTCCACCCTGGGCCTGATCAGCCAGGCACTCATATTATTGCCATGCTACTTAAGTGGCTGACGTAAGTGAGGTCAAGGGTTTAACCCACGACTTTAAAACCCAATTTCTCTCCTTCACACATAGCCAGACTCACTGAATCCATCACATTTCTTTCACATCTGATGCCAGCGGTTGTCTGCTCTACTTAACTTCTAGGCCTTTGTATCTTGTCATTATATTTAACATCCTCTAGTCTTTTCTCGAGCCTCCTCTTTCCTGCATTCTGGCATTTGCACATTGAAGTTTATAACAGAACCCCACCAGGGCTCTGAATAAATGGGCCATGCTTTTGAAGTATGATGCGCATTTGGTAGGAAGCGTCTGAACCACACTTCTACACTGACTTACAAAAATGAAAGAAAGGACATTGTCACAGATGAAATCTGTGAATCAATCTCTCTCTCTCTCTCCTACTTAAAAAGAAAAAAAGGAGTGGGGTGAGGGAGACCAATATAGTGAGAGGAAGAATTTTTCTTAAGTATATCACAATAGAAAAAGTGGAAATGAACCATTTATACCCCAGTAACAGCTGCTCCAAAAGAGTTGGTATATCTATATCATTTCCCGAATAATAACAAAAATATTGACTACTTGCACAATATTGATAGGATTTTTTTTTTTTTTTTTTTTTTGTAGTACGCGGGGCTCTCACCGTTGTGGCCTCTCCCATTGCGGAGCACAGGCTCCAGACGCGTAGGTTCAGCGGCCATGGCTCACGGGCCCAGCCGCTCCGCAGCATGTGGGATCTTCCCGGACCGGGGCACGAACCCGTGTCCCCTGCATCGGCAGGCGGACTCTCAACCACTGCGCCACCAGGGAAGCCCTTGATAGGATTTTTAATGTCAAGCAACACCAGTGCAGAGTGAAATCCAGAGGTAAGCAGCTATTAGTCAACCAAGATTACCCTCTGGGTGGTCCATTCTCCCAAAGACTCCTCTTCATTAGTAGATATGGTTTCAGAGTTCAGTTATTCCTGAAATTCTCTGCCTGTGCAAATACATGTTTATCCTCAACCATAAGTTTATTCAGTAAAGTGTTGTATATGTTGCTGAAACTCGGCCTCTGTTCACCGGTGCTAAATAGAAATGCGGAGATAGAGTTTTGGGTGAAGTAGCGAAGAGAAGCTTTTATTGCTCAGGCAGAGGGGGCCACAGTGAGCTAATGCCCTCAAGACTGTGTGACCCACGCTGGAAGGGGGAAGTGAAGAGTCTTATAGTGTTCAAGGAGCAGCGCATGATCAGCTCGTGGACATTCTTCTGATTGGTTGGTTGTGAGGTGATTGGGAGTCAGCATCACCAACCTTCTGGTTCCAACCGGTCTGGGGTCTACATGCTTGTGGGCAGCATGCAGTTAACTTCTTCCACCTAGAGGAGGTTTCAGGATCTGCAGAACAGCTCAAAGGACATGGCTCAGAATATTATCTACAGTCCTTGAGGAAGAACTAAAAGTCCTTGACTTTGTTTAATGACTAAAGTATTAATACTTTGTCTTGCTTGACTGTTTTCCTCTCTTTCTGCATGTTCTCACTTCTCTGATAAAATTTATTCTTTGACTACAGCTTTTCTAGAGACGAAAGGCAGGTGGAGGACATGGGTGGAGGTCTATTCTGGGAAGGCCTTATAGGGTCCTGCTCGGTTACATGTACACGTGATTACTGTGTTTAATCAATGTTCACAAAAGTAGCAGAATTTGGCTCCAAGTAGCAGTATTGTTCTCAAGAGAGGAATGTGCTCTTAAGACAGTTCATTAAGAACAATGCAGTCCAAGTACTCTTTCAGACTTGAGTCCACCTTTTCAACCATGACAACCACCTCAGCTGGTAGTCAAGGAAGAAAAGAGAAAGAGTCTAGGCTATAAGAGTCTTAACTCTGCTACCTTGTTTTTCACAGCCTGGGCTATGCCACTGGCATTCCTCAGAGGAATTAGCAATGTAATTGCCACTTAATTACAGGGCTCTATCATAGATCAATTTTTACTTTAGAGAATTATGCTGGGAAATGTGCCTTTGGAGTCTTATTTCACTCTACACATCTAGGAAGTTTCTCTCTGCTATCTCAAAGTCAATACTTCATAGGAAAGATAGACTCAGGCTGTTTGACAACATCAGAAAAGCCAGAGCTGTCTAGATGCCCTTAAAATGATGTCTCTAGAAATGGAAACATTCACAGAACAATGGGGCTGGGAGAAATTTATAGGAAGCTGCTCACCATGAAAGGGAGGAGAGGAAAGTCTTAATGCCCGAATTCTATGAACAAGGAAGGAAAGACAGGCATGTTTTCTTGGGGAAAGGGAGGAGAGGTGTCAGTTCCTTACCTCCTCCCACTTCAGATCCCAGATTGTACTATTATCCAGAATGCATCTGAATCAACTCAGGGACAATGTCTCATAGTAGATTTGGACAAGATTTCCTTAATGAAAGGAAGTGTAGTTAAAGCCAGCCTCACCACATACTTGTTCTGTAACCTTGGGCAAATTTCAGAACATTCCTCATCTGTAAAATGGGAATAATACTAGTATTCAGTTACAACATAAAAGTTTGTTGTAAGAATGAAAGGAAAGAATGTGCATGAAGCTTAGAGTCTCCCTCAGGCTCTTACCTTTTTGGCTGATATTGTTTAGTAGAAATAAACATAAATTAACTTGTCTTAATGACCTGTTTTGGCTTAGTATTATAACTATCAATTATATTACTGAACTATAATTGTCATTCTTTTGCTCCTTTTCAACAGTAATTTCTGCTAGCAGTTTGACTTTTTTTTTAATTAGTCCTCTTTCTGCTGATTTGTTTAGGAAATCAGAATTGTGAATTGATAAAATTTGATTTTAACTTGACAATTCACCTTACAGAGCAAAGCCAGGCTTCTGGTACATGTGTGGAAGGACAACTGAGGAAATTAACATTTATTGAATGCCCTCAACAACCACTACATGTCTACATGGTAGATGGTAAAATTTTCATTCATAGAGAAAAAATCGTAGACTCAGGGAGGAAAGATAACATTTTTAATATATTGATGATTGTCTAAACTTTTCAAAGATATAAAAATGTCACAGATCACCTCATAAAAATAGTCGTAAGTATTGTATTTGTTGACTGAGAAAATAACTGAGAATAAATGCGTAGCATATAAATTACAATTGGAACAAAATTAAAATGAAAGCAGGTTGTTTATTTTTATTCAGCTTATAAATTATCATATGTAGATTAGTCCACATCTTGGCTTTTGCAGCAACTCTACGGACCTCTAGGATTTCTTAACAGTTTAAAGAACCACACACTGTATAATCCCTTTTCATTGATTATGTAATATGCTGAACAGCAGTTTTGCAGGCAGAAGACCTCAGATTTCCCAAAAGGCAAGAAACCCCCCTCGTACCTGGATAGGGCAAAAGAAAAACCAGAGACAAAAGAATAGGGACGAGACCTGCACCTCTGGGAGGGATCTGGAGGAAAAGTTTCCACACACTAGGAGGACACTTCACTGGCAGAGAAAGGGGGGTGGGTGGGGGAGGGAAGCTTCGGAGCCACGGAGGAGAGCACAGCAACAGGGGTGCAGAGGGCAAAGCGGAGAGATTCCCGCAGAGAGGATCGGTGCCAACCAGCACTCACCAGCCCGAGAGGCTTGTCTGCTCACCCGCCGGGGCGGGCGGGGCTGGGAGCTGAGGCTTGGGCTTGGAGGTCAGATCCCAGGGAGAGGACTGGGGTTGGCTGCGTGAGCACCACCTGAAGGGGGCTAGTGCGCCACAGCTAGCCAGGAGGGAGTCTGGAAAAAAGTCTGGACCTGCCGAAGAGGCAAGAGACCATTGTTTCGGGGTGCACGAGGAGAGGCGATTCAGAGCACCGCCTAAACGAGCTCCACAGACAGGAGTGAGCCGCGGCTATCAGCGCGGACCCCAGAGATGGGCATGAGACGCTAAAGCTGCTGCTGCAGCCACCAAGAAGCCTGTGTGCAAGCACAGGTCACTCTCCACACCTCCCTTCCGGGGAGCCTGTGCAGCCCGCCACTGCCAGGGTCCCGGGATCCAGGGACAACTTCCCCGGGAGAACGCACGGCGCGCCTCAGGCTGGTGCAACATCATGCTGGCCTCTGCCGCCGCAGGCTCGCCCCACATCCGTACCCCTCCCTCCCCCAAGCCTGAGTGAGCCAGAGCCTCCGAAGCAGCTGCTCCTTTAACCCCGTCCTGTCTGAGCGAAGAACAGACGCCCTCCGGCCACCTACATGCAGAGGTGGGGCCAAATCCAAAGCTGAAACCTGGGAGCTGTGCGAACAAAGAAGAGAAAGGGAAATCTCTCCCAGCAGCCTCAGGAGCAGCGGATTAAATCTCCACAATCAACCTGATGTACCTGCATCTGCGGAATACATGAATACACAATGAATCATCCCAAAATCGAGGGGGTGGACTTTGGGAGCAACTGTAGACTTGGGAGTGGATTTCTGTAACTAATTTGTTTCTGCTTTTAAGTTCATCTTAGTTTAGTATTTAGAGTCTATTATCACTGGTAGATTTGTTTATTGATTTGGTTGCTCTCTTCCTCCTTTTTTTTATATATATAGATATATATGTATTTTTTCCTTTTTCTCTTTTTGTGAGTGTGTATGTGTATGCTTCTTTGTGTGATTTTGTCTGTATAGCTTTGCTTTTACCATTTGTCCTAGGGTTCTGTCTGTCCGCTTTTTGTTTTCTGTTTTTTTTTAAGTATAGTTTCTAACACTTGTTATCATTGGTGGATTTGTCTTTTGGTTTGGTTGCACCCTTCTTACTTTCTTTCTCTTATTATTACTTTTTAATTTTTTATTTTAATAATTTTTTAATTTTATTTTAATAACTTTTATATATTTATTTCCTTCCTTCCTTCCTTCCTTTCTTCCTTCCTTTCTTTCTTTCTTTCTTTCTTTCTTCCTTCCTTCCTTCCTTCCTTCCTTTCTTTCTTTCTTTCTTTCTTTTTTCCTCCCTTTTCTTCTGAGCTGTGTGGCTGACAGCATCTTGGTGCTCCAGCTGACTGTGAGGCCTGTGCCTCTGAGGTGGGGGAGCCAAGTTCAGGACATGGGTCCACCAGAGACATCCCAGCTCCACATAATATCAAATGGCTAAAGCTCTCCTAGAGACCTCCATCTCACTGCTAAGACCAAGTTCCACTCAACGACCAGCAAGCTACAGAGCTGGACACCCTATGCCAAACAACTAACAAGACAGGAACACAACCCCACCCATTAGCAGAGAGGCTACCTAAAATCATAATAAAGCCACAGACACCCCAAAACATGCCACCAGACACAGTCCTGCCCACCAGAAAGACAAGATCCAGCCTCGTCCACCAGAACACAGACACTAGTCCCCTCTACCAGGAAGCTACACAGCCCACTGAAGCAACCCTAGCCACTGGGGGCAGACACCAAAAACAACGGGAACTATGAACCTGCAGCCAGTGGAAAAGAGACCCTCAAAGTAAGTTAAGCAAAATGAGAAGACACAGAAACACACAGCAGATGAAGGAGCAAGGTAAAAACCCACCAGACCAAAGAAATGAAGAAGGAATAGGCAGTCTAGCTGAAAAAGAATTCAGAGTAATGGTAGTAAAGATGATCCAAAATCCTGGAAATAGAATGGACAAAATATAAGAAATGTTTAACAAGGACTTAGAAGAACTAAAGAGCAAACAAACAATGATGAACAACACAATAAATGAAATTAAAAATTCTCTACAAGGAATCAATAGCAGAATAACTGAGGCAGAAGAACAGATAAGTGACCTGGAAGATAAAATAGTGGAAATAACTACTGCAGAGCATAATAAAGAAAAAAGAATGAAAAGAATTGAGGACAGTCTTAGAGACCTCTGGGACAACATTAAACACACCAACATTCTAATTATAAGGGTTCCAAAAGAAGAAGAGAAAAAGAAAGTGACTGAGAAAATATTTGAAGAGATTATAGTTGAAAACTTCCCTAATATGGGAAAAGAAATAGTCAGTTAAGTCCAGGAAGCACAGATAGTCCCATACAGGATAAATCCAAGGAGAAACATGCCAAAACACATATTAATCAAACTATCAAAAATTAAATACAAAGAAAACATATTAAAAGCAGAAAGGGAAAAACAACAAATAACACACAAGGGAATCCCCATAAGGTTAAGAGCTGATCTTTCAGCAGAAACTCTGCAAGCCAGAAGGGACTGGCAGGACATATTTAAAGTGGTGAAAAAAAACACCTACAACCAAGATTACTCTGCCCAGCAAGGACCTCATTCAGATTCAACAGAGAAATTAAAAACTTTACAGACAAGCAAAAGCTAAGAGAATTCAGCACCACCAAACCAGCTTTACAACAAATGCTAAAGGAACTTCTCTAGGCAGAAAATACAAGGGAAGGAAAACACCTACAATAACAAACCCCAAACAATTAAGACAAAGGTAATAGGAACACACATATCGATAACTACCTTAACTGTAAATGGATTAAATGCTACAACCAAAAGACATAGACTGGCTGAATGGATACAAAAATAAGACCACTATATATGCTGTCTACAAGGGACCCACTTCAGACTTACAGACACATACAGACTGAAAGTGAGAGGATGGAAAAAGATATTCCATACAAATGGAAACCAAAAGAAAGCTGCAGTAGCAATACTCATATCAGACAAAATGGACTTTAAAATGAAGACTATTACAAGAGACAAAGAGGGACACTACATAATGATCAAGGGATCAATCCAAGAAGAAGATATAACAATCGTAAATATTTAAGCACCCAACGTAGGAGCACCTCAATATATAAGCCAATGCTAACAGCCATAAAAGGGAAAATTGACAGTAACACAATCACAGTAGGGGGCTTTAACACCCCACTTTCACCAATGGACACATCAACAAAAACGAAAATACATAAGGAAACACAGGCTTTAAATGATACATTAAACAAGATGGACTTAATTGATATTTATAAGACATTCCATCCAAAAACAACACAATACACTTTCTTCTCAAGTGTTCATGGAACATTCTCCAGGATAGATCATACCTTGGGTCACAAATCAAGCCTTGATAAATTTAAGAAAATTGAAATCACATCAAGTATCTTTTCTACCTGCAATGCTATGAGACTAGGTATGAATTATAGGAAAAATCTGTAAAAAATACAAACATATGGAAGGTAAACAGTACACTACTTAATAACCAAGCGATCACTGAAGAAATCAAAGAGGGAATAAAAAAATACCTAGAAAGAAAGGACAATGAAAACACGATGAACCAAAACCTATGGGATTCAGCGAAAGAAGTTATAAGAGGGAAGTTTATAGCAATATAATCCTACCTCAGGAAACAAGAAACATCTCAAATAAACAACCTAACCTTACACCTAAAGCAATTAGAGAAAGAAGAACAAAAACACCCCAAAGTTAGCAGAAGGAAAGTAATCATAAAGATCAAATCAGAAATAAAAGAAATGAAGGATATGATAGCAAAGATCAATAAAGCTAAAAGCTGGTTCTTTGAGAAGATAACTAAAATTGATAAACCATTAGCCAGGCTCATCAAGAAAAAAAAGAAGACTCAAATCAATAGAATTAGAAATGAAAAAGGTGTAGTAACAACTGACACCACAGAAATACAAAGGATCATGAGAGATTACTACAAGCAACTATATGCCAATAAAATGGGACAACCTGGAAGAAATGGACAAATTCTTAGAAAAGCACAAACTTTCGAGACTGAACCAGGAAGAAATAGAAAATATGAACAGACCAATCACAAGCACTGAAATTGATACTGATTAAAAATCTTCCAACAAACAAAAGCCGAGGACCAGATGGCTTCACAGGCGAATTCTATCAAACATTTAGAGAAGAGCTAACACTTATCCTTTTCAAACTCTTCCAAAATATAGCAGAGGGAGGAACACTCCCAAACTCATTCTATGAGGCTACCATCACCCTGACACCAAAACCAGACAAAGATGTCACAAAGAAAGAAAACTATAGGCCAATATCACTGATGAACATAGACGCAAAAATCTTCAACAAAATGCTAGCAAACAGAATCCAGCAGCACATTAAAAGGATCATACACCATGATCAAGTGGGGTTTATCCCAGGAATGCAAGGAGTCTTCAATATATGCAAATCAATCAATGTGATACACCATATTAACAAATTGAAGGAGAAAAACCATATGATCGTTTCAATAGATGCAGAGAAAGCTTTGGACAAAATCCAACATCCATTTATGATAAAAACCCTCCAGAAAGTAGGCATAGAGGGAACTTATCTCAACATAGTAAAGACCATATATGACAAACCCACAGCCAACATCATTCTCAATTGTGAAAAACTGAAACCATTTCCACTAAGATCAGGAATAAGACAAGGTTGCCTACTTTCACCACTATTATTCAACATAATTTGGAAGATTTAGCCACAGCAATCAGAGAAGAAAAGGAAATAAAAGGAATCCAAGTCGGAAAAGAAGAAGTAAAACTGTCACTGTTTGAAGATGACATGATAATATACATAGAGAATCTTAAAGATGCTACCAGAAAACTACTAGAGCTAATCAGTGCATTTGGTAAAGTAGCAGGATACAAAATTAATGCACAGAAATCTCTGGAATTCCTATACACTAATGATGAAAAATCTGAAAGAGAAATTAAGGAAACACTCCCATTTACCATAGCAACAAAAAGAATATAATACCTAGGAATGAACCTATGTAAGGAGACAAAAGACCTGTATGCAGAAAACTATAAGACACTGATGAAAGAAATTAAAGATGATACAAACAGATGGAGAGATATACCATGTTCTTGGATTGAAAGAATCAACATGGTGAAAATGACTATACTATCCAAAGCAATCTACAGATTCAATGCAATCCCCATCAAACTACCACTGGCATTTTTCACAGAAATAGAACAAAAAATTTCACAATTTGTATGGAAACACAAAAGACTCCGAATAGCCAAAGCAATCTTGAGAAAGAAAAATGGAGCTGGAGGAATCAGGCTCCTGGACTTCAGACTATACTACAAATCTACAGTAATCAAGGCAGTATGGTACTGGCACAAAAACAGAAATATAGATCAATGGAACAGGAGAGAAAGCCCAGAGATAAGCCCATGCACATATTACCTTTTCTTTGATAAAGGAGGCAAGAATATACAATGGAGAAAAGACAGCCCCTTCAATAAGTGGTGCTGGGAAAACTGGACAGCTACATGTAAAAGAATGAAGTTAGAGCACTCTCTAACACCATACACAAAAATAAACTCAGAATGGATTAAAGACCTAAATATAAAGCCAGACACTATAAAACTCTTAGAGGAAAACATAGGCAGAATAGTCTATGACATAAATCGCAGCAAGATCCTTTTTGGCCTACCTCTTAGAGGAATGGAAATAAAAACAAAAATAAACAAATGGGACCTAATGAAACTTAAAGCTTTTGCACAGCAAAGGAAACCATAAGCAAGACGAAAAGACAGCCCTCAGAATGGGAGAAAATATTTGCAAATGAAGCAACTGACAAAGGATTAATCTCCAAAATTTACAATCAGTACATGCAGCTCAATACCAAAAAAACAAACAACCCAATCCAAAAATTGGCAGAAGACCTAAACAGACATTTCTCTAAAGAAGGCATACAGATTGCCAACACACACATGAAAGGATGCTCAACGTCACTAATAATTAGAGAAATGTAAGTCAAAACTGTAATGAGGTATCACCTCATACCAGTAAGAATGGTCATCATCAAAAATTCTAGAAACAATAAATGCTGGAGAGGGTGTGGAGAAAAGGGAACCCTCTTGCCCTGTTGGTGGGAATGTAAATTGATACAGCCACTATGGAGAACAGTATGGAGGTTCCTTAAAAAACTAAAAATAGAACTAACATATGACACAGCAATCCCACTACTGGGCATATACCCTGAGAAAACCATAATTCAAAGAGTCATGTACCACAATGTTCATTGCAGTTCTATTTACAACAGCCAGGACATGGAAGTAACCTAAGTGTCCATCAACAGATGAATGGATATAGAAGATGTGGCACTTATATATAATGGAATATTACTCAGCCATAAGAAGAAACGAAATTGAGTTATCTGTAGTGAGGTGGATGGACATAGATTCTGTCATACAGAGTGAAATAAGTCAGAAAGAGAAAAACAAATACCGTATGCTAACATATATATATGGAATCTAAAAAAAAAATGGTTCTGAAAAACCTAGGGGAACGACAGGAATAAAAACATAGATGTAGAGAATGGACCTGAGGACACAGGGAGGAGGAAGGGTAAGCTGGGATGAAGTGAGAGACTTATATATACTACCAAATGTACAGTAGATAGCTAGTGAGAAGCAGCTGCATAGCACAGGGAGATCAGCTCGTTGCTTTGTGACCATGTAGAGGATTGGGATAAGGAGAGTGGGAGGGAGATGCAAGAGGGAGGAGATATGGGGATATATGTATATGTATAGCTGATTCACTTTGTTATAAAGCAGAAACTAACACACCATTGTAAAGCAATTATACTCCAATAAAGATGTTTAAAAAAATAGACTATTTTTAGAACAGTTTTAGACTCGCTGAAAAATTGGGAAGATTGTACACAAAGTTCTCATGTACCTCATACCCAGTTTTCTCTATTTTTAACATCTTACATTTGTATGGAACATTTATTACAATTAATGAACAAATATTCACACATAATTATTAACTAAAGTCCGTACTTTATTCAGATTTCCTTATTTTTTACCTAATGTCCTTTTTCTTTCCCAGGATACTACGTTACCTTTAGTCATCCTGTCTCTACTTAATTTTTTTAATACACAGAATATATTTGTAGTAATTTATTTTAGTGTCCTTGTCTGCTAATTCTATCATATGCTTCAGCTCTTGGTAGATTTTTATTAATTTGTTAAATGCATACATTACCCTATGAAACAGGTTACTATTATTATTCCCATAGGCATAGGGACATCAAGTAACTTGCCCAAAGGCATACCACAATAAGTGATGGAGCCATGACATGAACCCAGGCAGTCTGGCTCCATAGAAGTGAATACAGACCAAAAATCTGTTAGTTCAAATCATCTTAAATTTCTTAATGAGTCTCTGAGATTTCAGTTCTCATCATTCAGAGCTTCAGAATTCTTGGGCCTCTATAAAGAAATGGAGAAAAATGAGCCCTTGACCATGGTGTCTGACATTTAAAGCAGTCTGGGGTCTTGTATGAGCCTGACATTCTGCTGTGTGATTTCTGCCTCTGGTCTTACCTGTCAAGTGAGAGGAATGGACTAGTTTGTGAAAAATGTCACATCCAGCTATAACCTTTGGTAGCCAATGATAAGATGAAATGCATAAGATGAAATGCAATTCTCTTGTTTTGGGCACTTTCAGGCAAGATCAGCTCAGGCTACTTAGAGACTTGTGTTGGTCTTCGTCCCTAAAGAATTTTGAACAAATTGTTGAATTTATCTTAGCTCAGTTTGTTTGTTTATAACATGAGGTAACCATAGGACCTACTTTACTTGGTTGTTGTAAGAATGAAAGCAAATACAGATAAAATGGCTAACATGCTAGTTTCCTTTTGTCCATCATCTTTATACATGGAGTAATCAAAAGACAGACCTCTTCTAATCCTCCACGTCCTATGACTTCATCAAAACAAGATCCAAACTGGTAGAAATTTCTCTAAAAAAATGTGTCATAATAAAACCATAGGAAGTTCAGTGCTGCAGTCTTCAGGAACCACAGGTCTACAAGTGGCTCATTAATTTATATGCCAAGGACCTTCTACAGTATCCAGAGTCAAAATAAAGTACTAACAGAAATATCCCATTTAAATACATTAGTCTCCTTGGCCTTCATTCTGTTTATTGGAAATCCCTTCAGGTGTGCTTCCTTCCAGGGCTATCCCTGAAAACTCCTTTAAGTTATAGGAGCTACCCTATAACTATGGTGCAAATGGTCCTAGGCAAGGTTAAATTTTTGATTAGTTACATATTAGTACAACCGTGTCAATATATTACTACCCACCATAGGGAAGTGGTTTTGACAGATGCAGGAAGTACAGTAGGGAGGGAATTTAGGGCATTTGAGGACACCAGCAGAGGTCAGGCTCCTCAGTCTCTGGGGACCCCAGATGTTACATCCCCAAAGTCCTCCCCACATCTTTATTATAGGTGTGGGAGGAGTCTGCATCTTTGGAAATTTCTTCAGAATTCTTGGCCATGAATTCTGAAGGTTGCTGCCTTGATACATCTGCTTCATATGAAAAACATGGATTCTGTTATAACTTAAGTTATCTGATATTCATCATTTGAAATAAAACTATTGCTTTTGTTTTAATATCTGGCTGATAGAGGTAGGATTTTCTTCAAAGGCTTGTAACAAAAGAATAGATCTTTTTGACTTTGCCCTGATGCTGAGATGGCAGCCCTACCCCCATCTTCTCTGGAAACTGATTTGAACGCATACAGATGAGTTGGCTGAGCACTACAGAAAGTTAGGTCATACCTGATACATTTCTTTCCCTCTGGGATGTCAAAAGAAAGGAATTTCAAAAGATGAATCCGTTGTAAACAAAACTACTCCCCAAGAATTTGAGAGAAGAAAAATCTTGCTTTTTACTATCAAAGAATGCTGATGTTACTTTAAGAACATATATGTGAACTTACTATACAAAGGTTAGTGATTGTAATTTTGCAGTATAAATTGTTTAATTTTGTTCAATAATCAGGATTAGGAGAGGAGAAAAAGAAGAATGTGGGGACCAAGGGAAGTCCATATAATGAAACTAGGTATTCACTTCCATTCAGAATCAAAATTGTTAAAGTTACTACTGTGTCATTTCTTCACCCTACATAAAGCAGCAATAGAATAGCCCATCTTCTTGAAATAATCAGGCTCTGCATGCATTAGTACATATAGATTTCAAATAGCAATCAGATTTATTGAAGTTATAATTATGTTCCAGCAGCGATTGTATAACATTTGAAGAAGAGCTACTGGTTTAAATGACAGGCAGAATGTGGAAGGGAAAGAATCAATCAAACACTGGAATTTTGCACCTAATTCATCAGAAGTAACATTTTCATAAGAAAAGGTAATGAAAATTGTAGCAGAGAAAATGGGTAGCATGAAACATTATCATTTTAAAGCCTTTTCACAGTTGCACATAAAAAAAGAAAAAGAAAAAAATTGGGGGGCAGAGCAGATGGCTTGATGCACACTACCAATGATTTGTGTACACACAGTTTAAAATGACAGTCTTTATTGTCCCCTGAACATTGCTTCTGATGACAGAAGCAAAGTCAGCAGGCTTAAAAATATGCAGACGTGTTAATATAATTTTATAAATGGAGATTGCACTTCATCTATTAGAAAAAACTCAAGGTCATTCCTTACCATATGTCATAAAGATACTGGCTTTACTGATAGATGAAAAATACAATCTGGAAAGAGCTATGAGACATCAGCCACCGACTTCTAAAATAGATGTATAAAAGAAGGAAGTACTGAGGGACATTTATCTTTAAAAAAAATATTCTGGCTACCATTAGAATGAATCAGCCCCAGCAAACTCCTTTCAATTTGGAATGACAAAAACAGAAAAATAAAATAAAATACAGTTTAAAAACTTAGAAAACAAAACCAAAAAAGCATATAGCACAAGATAGCTTGCAGAGTAAGTGCCTGATTTCTTTAAAGAAATAATTCAATAGAAGATTTTGAGAGTACTTAGAGGGAAATCCAGGTATAAAACTGAAGTAAGAACTTTTTTTTAAATTAATAAGACTGAAACTATGCTGAAAAAAAGTTAATCCAAGTCTGCCTATAAATTGGAAGCACTCTTTTGGCAGGGGTGTTGAGTGGGGAAGAGGGGTCAAAGTGAAGGATATAAAGGTGTGAGTATGTAAAATTCCAAATACGGAATATAAAACGTATTCAGTAAAGATATGAGTAACCCCAAATTACATTTTTCTTCCATATTGTGTTCAGTTAAAAGAAAGAACCAGAGAATTCTAGAATAAAAGGGAAAAAGAGAAAAGAAAGCTGGGGAGAGAAAGAAAAACAGGGAAGAGAAAAGACAGTAGATTTTCACATGTGGATGAATAGTGGACTGCTGTTGGACACCGAAGAAGCTGAAGTCATATCATAGATGGTGCTGGAATATCAAAACACAGTATGTCCTTTGCCTGGTTACCAAATGGGGCAATTGGAAAATAAATGACAGAACTTTTTCACACCTTGCCTATTCTCATTCCCATCCAGTATATGTCCACAGCTAACAAGAGCACCTAGGTTTTTTAAGTGTAAGAGCTAAGAACTCCTGGGGCTGTGCTGCAACCTGCAAAGCTGGAATGGATTTAGACTTGGGGCCCCAGAACCCAAGCGAAAAATAACGCATATGCAATCTGGATGTCTCCCTCCTTCAGATAATGCTGCAGAGATAAGAGTCAGGGATGGGCTCTGGGAATCCATGAGCCTCTTAAAATTGCATGCAAATTTTTGCTTTGCATTCTTCATATGCATTTTTCTAAAAAGGGAGAGCATGCTTGCATCAGTTTTTCACAAAGCTCAATCAAAACAAAGATGTTAAGAACCACTGTGGTGTAAAACAAACTGAACTTTGTACACAGAGCAGGGGAGAAGGTAAGGCGATGGCTGTGCACAGACTATAATGCTAAATTTATTAACTGCCTACCTATGTCAGGTGCTGTTACAATCCTATATTTATTCCTCAATTTGTAAATGATAAAAGTGAGGTGTGAGATAAATAAAAAGAAGGAAAAAAAGAAAAAAAAAAAGCTATGTCAAATGTCACACAACTGGTTGATTCTCCAGATTCTCAATTTAGCCTCCATTGTGAAGTATTTGCATTTTCTTGAATGATCCGTGCTCAATCTCATACTTTTGCTGTTTCCTCCACCAGTAACCCTTACACTGCTCTTTCCTCTGACTAACTCCTACAAATGCTTCA
This sequence comes from Aethalodelphis obliquidens, assembly GCF_003676395.1. Taxonomy (NCBI): domain Eukaryota; kingdom Metazoa; phylum Chordata; class Mammalia; order Artiodactyla; family Delphinidae; genus Aethalodelphis; species Aethalodelphis obliquidens. Next base: position 18,524,990 of record NW_020837947.1, on the reverse strand, counting down.
GATATGGGCTTCAGTCATATGTTCAAGGAAGATTTTCTGGCCCCTCTGGAATGAGTTGGATGTTTCTATTGTGTGCTCACATAATACCCTGTGCTTCCTCCATCACAGCGCTTATATAATGGTCTTATTCTCCCACTAGGCAGTAACATCATTGAGCAGCAAAGCTATGTCTGTCTTGGTTATTCTTGTATTCTCAATGCTAACATAGTATCTGGCAAATATTAGGTACCCCATTAATCCTGTTGAATGAATAAATCTAAACTGACCCTGCAAATGGATCCCCTTTACACCATCCTGACTGATGCTAATCAGGTTAGGGTTGCCAGATAAAACACAGTTTACCCAGTCAACATTGAATTTCAGATAAACAATAAAAAACTTTAGTATAAATGTGTCCTATGCAATATTTGGGACATGCTTATACTAAAAAATATTTGGTGTTTTATTTGAAATTCAAAGTTAACTGGGTGACCAGTACTTATATTTGCTAAATATGGCTACCCCATTAACTTTGGCATCTGTCTGGTCCTTTGTTAGGGACTTTGAAGGTCTTTTATTTCATACTAATAAGGCATTTCTTACAGGCTTCAAAGGTACCTGTGTTTGTCAATAAACTTCATCATGAACTTCCTGTACTGCTGAGGTTCTTCCCCTGACTCATCTTTACCTTTATTACTGACCCAACTTCTGGGTTTCCTCTTAGCTCACAGGGCCCACTTGCTTTTCCACTACTGGCCATGGCCTGATGTCTGCACCCTGATGATGTTTGGTCATTCACTCGTGTCTAGTATTAAACAGTTAGTAAGTCCATTGTCCTAGACTCTGCTTCTACTATACCCATCCTGGAGAATTATGGCTAAACATAGAGATGAGAGCTCACAGAACTCCTTGTTACATTTGAGGATAGTTCTAATTGTTAGGGAATCAGTCTTTGTATTGAACTGAAACTGTCTTCCTTGAAGATTTCACCTATTTGAGTTTCAGTAGAAGTTTGCTTCTTGAGTGTAGAAAATGTCTTATTCACTTTGGTATCTCCAGCATCTATGACAGTGACTGGCACATGGAAGTTTCTCATAAATGTCTGCTGAATAAAAATGAATATTATTGCTTTTGGAGCTACACTGTGTAAAGTGAATCTCTTATCTACAGTCAGTTTTTCAAATATGTGAACAATGTTATAGAGGTCTACATCAATCTTGTCTGTTATAGACGAGGCAATCCCAGTTTCTTAAATCATTTTTCATTTGAGAAGCAGTGTACCTGGCATAGAAAAAGCACATGATAAATGTTTGTCTATTAAGAATTTATCCATCTTTAATTTACAAGGGCAAATACTGATGATGTGAGAATTTAATGTTAGATATAGCTTTACATGACGTAAACAATACTATTGGGTTTACATTAAAAAAATAATGGTCAAAGTGATCATTGTATCCCCTAAAAATGAATACTATGCCAACCTTTCAGTGAAAAGGGGACTTAACAGAATATATATTGCCTAGACCTTTTGGAAATGCATGTGTGTGTACATATGGCCAAGTATGCACATAATTTGAGATTTTTAAATTTTGAAATACCGTACTGTAATTTTTGTGCTATATTTTGTAAAAACCTTTAACAATTCTCCAATCTTATTACTTGTCAATTCCTATGCTTACATAAATTGTCTAAATATAATTGACATCAACTTTTAATATGTTATAGGATAGAGTAATCCAGGATTTTTTCAATGAAATACATTTTTCCATTTTTATTGCAATAATTAGCAAAGGGAATGATTGTTCCATCCATTGCAAAGAGATATATAGAGAACAAAATAAAGGAGGAGGAACCAATGATTCAATCTAGAAGAAAAATCATACTAGAAAATGGTAAGGGACATATCTAGGTGCTAGTTACACCTTAATTATGTTATTAAAAGGGAGTAATTTTCAACGTTTCTTCAAAGTTGCATATCGTCCTTCAGCTCGCCTACTAAACTGAAAGCTACATTTGATCATTTTAAGCAAGGATAAAAACTAAGATTTTTTTTATTATTAAAAAAATATTTTTAAAATCAGAACTATTGTAACTTGTGCACAAATACGTGCAACTTAACCTGCCTTTCACTTAGACCCTGCACTAGTTTCTAAGATGGCATTTTGACTCTACTTTCTCTATTTACATTTGACTTAGGTTGTGTAATAGCCTGTCATCTCTATGGTCTAAGCACTATGAGTGGGGTAGGACTTGGAAGAATCTTACTCTACATTAAAATTTGCACGTGGCCACACTTCCAAATCATGGCTAGATTAGTTGCTGCAGAAAGTTTGCACATAATTAAATGGATGGGAAATAAATGGGATTCCTCTCAGCAAGATTCCCTAAGGGAGGTGTGTCTTAAACATTAAAACAGGGAAAAGTGATGAAGAAAGTCGGTTGCATCTTGTCCTTAATCAAGGGGTTCTCCATTAAAAACAACAGCTTCTGAGTCTTGTTTCAGAAAGTATATATACGTGTGTGTGTGTGTGTGTGTGTGTGTGTATTTATACAGAAAGAGAGAAGGAGAGGGAGGTTTTATAAGCTACCATGTTGGTTTCAACCCATATGATAGCTCAGAGTAACACTGAGATTGTTTTTGTTTTTGTCTGTCCAGGCTGCTATAACAAAGTGCCATAGACTGGGTAGCTTATAAACAACAGAAATCTATTTCTCACAGTTTAGTTCTGGAGGCTGGGAAGTCCAAGACCAAAGGGTTGGCAGATTCAGTGTCTGTTGAGATCCTTCTTCCTGGTTCTGAGATGTCCGTCTTTTCCACGTGTCCTCACACAGTAGACATGGATGAGAGAGCTCTCTGGGGTCTCTTTTATGAGGGCACTAATCCCATCCGTGGAGGTTCTGCCCTCATGACCTAATTGCTTCCCAAAGCCCTCTCCTTCCAATACATCACATTGGGGGCAAGGATTTCAATATATGAATTGTGGTGAGGGGCACAAATATTCAGCTCATAACAGTTTTATCCGCAACAAACACCACGACAGCCACTGTGTGTCAGAATGTTGGGATTCCCTGTGTTCTAACTGCAGATGACGTGTTTATCTTCCCTAAGGAAGTAAGCAGTGGTCTTCCCCTCTCCATCACCCTCACATCACCTCTTCTCCACTTGCTATCCATTTTCCTAAATAGAAGATTTGAAGGGAATCCCTGGAGTAGGTTAAAATACGTTGCCAGAGGAAATAATGCTTCTATTTTAAAAGAAAAAGCAAGAAAAGGACGATTCTGCTGGCTCCATGATACGCCTTCCGCCAAGCTGCTGTTTAGAAGACAAATCTATTGCCACCTCCAAGCTTTTCTGGGAGACTGCTGTGGAAGAAAACCCTCTGTACTGAAGCTTTTTCTCTTCTAGAGATACATCATGTGAAGAGTGGTCACTCTCCCGTAAGACAAAAAGATGAGGGCCCACGCCAGAACACTCATGAGGAGAGACATTCAGAGGCCAGTAAGATAGAAGGCCTGTGCCATTTGTCACAAATGATGGTGAGATTTAAATTGCCTTCCTTCTTACCTGCCTCTCTGCTGTCAGAAGCCAGGGAGCCTGAAATACTTGGGGTTTTCTTTATTTGAATTGTAACATTTGTTCAAACTGTATCCCTAAACCCCTGACTGAGCTACTAAAAATAAGGACTCCTAAGACAAATAATGAGTAATACTCTGAACAGAGCTATGGGAGAGGGAGGAGAACGTTTGCAGCTGAGATCTGAAGAAGAATCAGTGAGGGTTAGAGAGCACAAACGACTTCAGAGCAGATGTAAGAAACACTCTGCTGTCCAACTGTCTCCCATTTTGTCTATTCCCACCGACAAAATGAACAAGCTTCAGAAACATTTGAAGATATTGAAGAGATTCTGAGAGTTGCCCTTGGATGGCTTAAAATTAAGAAAGAGTCATGTGAAATGATTCTTAAAATAGAAGAATAATATCCAGGGGAATTGTACGAGACCACATAGATTAAACCACAGTTGATCTTGTAAACAGGAAAAATGTGTTAATTGCAAAAGGTTTAGTTCCCATTTGAACAGTTTGATGAGGTCAGTACCTTAACAAACAAAGAAAAAAGTTTGCCCCGGGACTTCGTTTCACACCTTCTGAGAAGCAGGAGCCGTCTAAATATTCCCCAGCCTAGGTTCTCCCGAGCACAAAGCCGTGAAACAAAGCCCTCAGCTTTTCATCACATTGGGACAGTTGAAAAACTATCACATCTCCCTTATGTTCATTGTGGATAATTCTAAATTAAACTCTAAACAAAGAACGCTAACCATCACTAATCAGGCATAACCCAAATCAATTAAAATAGACGGGATTATTTTGGCAGTTGGCATGATTTATGAAGAGCCTGAAGCTGGAGGTGCTTTGGTGTCAACTGGTAAAATCTAGGGGAACTAATTCAGATGCTACTGTATTAAATGATGTTTGGAGTTAATGTACTTCAGATGATTTTGCAAATTAAACTCATAAAGTTAATTCTCATAATTCTCATAAAGCTAATTTAATTTTGATAGTTCAGGAAAAAAACAGCCATTTTCATCAAAGTGAATAACATTTACTTTGAGGGCAGTTGTCTTTGGATTTTAAAACAGAAAAATACCTCCAGCCCTCACTCCATAAATCCATTGAGATCTATCCTTAACACCTTCCAACAAAAAATCTACTCCAATGATTGTGGCAGCCATCCCAGAACATCCCGCAAGGATTTATTATTTATCTTTAAATTGTATTAAGATTTAAATTTGATAAAATTGTAGGAACTTTTCTCTGCCCTCCACTTCAAATGATACTACCTGAAAAACCTGTCCAACATTGTTGTTATTACTATTTTTAGACAGGGAGAGACCCAGATTTCCCCAAACACTAAAGATTGATTTTTAAATCAACGATCTACTGGTAAGGGGTGGATGGGATGCTCTTTTCTCAAAACATCAAGTGAGGATTTCAAAGAACATCACAGAATAATAAATCACTGACAGAATTTGATAACCTCATCCAAGTCTAATCACCTTTACAGCCTCATTTCAACAGTAGAATTAGGGTCACAAATAGGTTCAGGAAGCATTATGTAAAAAGTTAAGTTTGGGGAAATGACTATTTTCTACCCAGCCCACATTGACCTTCTCAGGAATTCTGGTAAATAGAGAGGGAAGGGGTTAACTCTGACCCCATCTAGTACACTTGTCCAAAGCAATGATATTAAATCCTGTTTAATGGTGAATCAGTGAGAATTTTCCCCCCTAAAATAAACCAGCTCTCCCTAGATTATAGCCCAAGAGGTAAAAGTTGTCTTGTTTCACCCGATCTCCAGACCACATTGAGATTTAGAGTCTGCTCCAAACAGAGTTAGATCTGTGGTGGGAGACAAGGACAAAGTTAAAAGGTCAAGAGTTTATCAAAATATATCCAGATATTCTGGCAAGAAAATGCGGATCTCCAGGGCAGATCTCAGGGAGTAGGAACCCTGAGACATGCCATTGGCTTCTTAGAGAACTGGATCTTCAGGGGAAAGAATAGGTTAGTTTTTTACAAATCACAATAAAGTCAGAATCTATGATCCATTGTGCCAAAATGGATCAGGTCAAAAAAAAAAAAAAATCAGGTGGAGAGAAATGGAAATTCCAGTCTCTAATTTCAGCAGCTCTTTAGAAGTGGCTAACAAATTTATTTTACTTAACAAACATCTTTAAGCACCTGAGTTGTGTACTGTGGTAAAATCAGTTCTACAGTTAGGCAGAGAAGCAGAGGGAGAGAGGGCATGAAATAATAATTCAATTCTATCAATCTATATCAAGTGCCTTCTTAGGGAGATGCTGGGATAAATACTCTACTTGTGACCTGAGCCCCCTGGGTATGAAATGATTTCCCTACTCATAGAAACACAGGAAGTGAACAGGTCCTGTCCTCGTGTCCTTCCTATCTGCAGTGAGGGAAGAAAAAGGAGTGTCTGCAAAGCTGTAGAAAGATTTTTTGTTGAGAAATCATGCTTGCTGGTGTTTTATACTTCTACAGATATGAGGCAAAAGCTTGTGCCTTTGTAGCTCAAATAAGGCAATCGGAAATTATAATTGGATGCTACCATGGAAGCCCAGATCCTATCGCGGGGGCTATAAATAGAAGTGACGAGAACACCCTCTCCCTGCTGGAACTACTAGTGGGCTTCCCTGTGAGGTTTGGCTAGAGACTGGGAACATAGCAACAGCTTTATCCAAGGCAGCTCCACCCACCCTGAGGTGTCGAAGCACATGTGAGCTTTGAAGAATCTCCCCCGTGGCAGGGGGCTGACAGCATTGCCAGGGCCTGCTGTGGAGTATTTAGCATCGTAGTTAGTGGGAAATAAAGAGAATGTATAGGTCTTTGGTTTTTCTTTTAATGTCCTGCCATTCCTGTCTCATCGAGATCCTAAAGAACCTAAGAACGTCTCACACAGGCAGCTTACAAGATTGAAGCACCTTCTTGGATTAGAGGTTTACAAAAAATGAACGACAGTCCTTGTCCTTAAAGCACTCTCTGCTGGGACAAGACTCATAAACGTCTAAAAATGAGGCCAGGTATACATGAGTTGAAAAGCTAGTAATAATAATAATAATACAAAGCCAAATCTGGTCATTGTTGCAAAAACAAAAAAGGAAAAAAGAAAAAGAAACACACTATTTGGAAAAAGAGAGAAGGGAGAGATTACTTCTAAGACATTCGAGGAACAATTAATGATCACTGTTTTGAAATTAAAAGTTTCTTCAATATCCAGATATTACCAAGAGATGCACAAAAACTAGGGATGAAGTTCTAAGAGGGAAATAAAAGCAAGTAAAATAGATAGGTAATTATAGCATACCGAATAACTGAGTAAGCCAGTCTACCAGTCAATGCTTTAGTTCTATCATCTATAAACCCAACATAAGATGAAAATCAATCTGGGAATAATCGCTTCCTTCCTATTTAATGGAGAATCTTATGAGGATGACTGAAGTGATCCCAATATGATGTTTTATGCTCTTCAACAGAAAAAGCAATGAAAAGGCATTATATTATTGTAAACAGGTGCTTACCAACATAAAAAATTATGGTCTACTACCTAGTCTGTGTTTCTGAGATAGGAAAAGAGATTATTCTGATGTATCATGTTTCATATGAACAGGTTTGCATTATGTGATATTCTAGGATCTTTAGAAGTTTAAAACACACTTTATAGAAGACATCATATTTAAGGCTATTTTCTTAATTTCAACAAAGTTATGAGAAGATACTTCACTATCAGAGGACATTAGGTTGGGTGCTGGAGGCACAACAAGAATGAAAATATTTCTTATCCTCAAGAAGCCAAGAGAGATGAGGTAAAGTCACAAGCCAGTTAATGCCCTGAGTTTCTGTAATAGACACACGTACAAACGAATATGATGACAGAGGAGAAAAAGCAACTACATGGATCATAGGATTCAGAAAAGAGTTTACCAAGAAGACTGTCTTGGAACTGGATCTTACAGACAGAGTTTCGGATAGACAGGTTATGGGGCAAGGGCAGACCAAGCGTATAAAAGTACATGTAAAAGTTCAGAGCTATCAAAGACACAGAAAGGTAAAACAGTCCATGTGGCTGGCGCTTAGGTGGAGGTCAGTCGGGTAGTAGTGGCTAAATAAGAGACCAGTGGTCTAAAGGTGGAACATTTGACAGGACAAATGGCCCTGGCTTTTCAATACATCAGGGTCAAGAAAAGAAAGGACTGGCCTGCATCTAAAAAAAAAATCAAGGGACAAAACACCAGATCTTGGATTTGGCTTTGAAAAAACAATTGTATAAACTCTTGAAGGACAATTGAGCAAATTTGATTATGAACTGGGTATTAGATGCAAAGAATCTACTTTTGGTTATGTTTAAAGATATTCTTTTTTTTTTAAAAGGTTTATACTGAAATATTTGGGGGTGGAACATCATGCTGCCTGTAATTCACTTGAAAATACTTAAGCGTGTAAAAATAAAGTAACATGTCAAAAAAAAGAAAGATACCAGTGGTCTGATTGCATGAATACGCTTCTTATTTAAATTAGTCCTTTCAGGGCACCCGAGTTATTTATTTATTTATTTATTTTCTGAGAGTATCTGCATGTGGAGCCTTTTTATCCAGGATTTCTCAACTGCTCTTGCCTTTATGATAGACTGAAACGGTCCTACATATTTCACTCTTTAAGAATCAAAATGCACGCATTTATCCCCCTTGTACGTAGTTCACCTGCCTGCATAGTGTATCCACATGCCTAATTTCGAGGTGATTAATTTAAGTCAAGGGTTATAAATCACTGACTGCTAATTACCTGTACCACTTCCCAGGGACTTTGTAACTCCTATTCACAACAGGCTCTCTGTTTAACAGTTTAGCTAATATGAGAAACTAGTCACAACAAAGAGATAGGATACTTCACCTTTAGAGTTGAAAGTTTACACTTAATTTTGATAGAACAGAATGTCACTGAGGTCACAGGGCATCTGAGTCTCTCTGCTCCTGAGCTGTCAATGGCACACTTATCTGGTATTCGCTGGCTCGCAAATGCAGTCCCCAAAGGGACTTTACGTCAACATACTTGTAAATTAACAAATTATAGAATTCCAGGACTGAAGATAATTCGGTAAATATTTATTGAGGGCACACTATTTTCCAGGCACTGCTCTGGGAGATGCAGATACAGCAGTGAGCCAAACGAAGTCCTAGCTTTCAAAGGCTCACATTCTAGATAGAAGAGGCTGCCAAGATGTACAGACAGACATAAAACAGGGAGGGGGAATACCGAGTGATGAAGGTATACGCTCTTTTGTATTAAAGATAAGGGAAGGCCTGCTCAGTAAGATGATGCTTTAGGGACCATCTGAAGTGTGGGAATATGCCGAGCAGCAAGAACTAAGGTCATGTGCTATGGGTTGTTTAAAGGCTTGAGAGGAGGAGTAAGGAGGCTGACTTGACTGGAGCAACGTCAGAGAGGGGGCGGGTGCTGGAGGGGATATCGGAGCTACAGCAGGACCCAGGTCATAGAGAGCCTTGTGGGTTTCGTTAAGGACTTTGGATTTTGCACTAAGTGAGACGAGGGGCCACTGGAGAGTCATGAGCAGAGAAAAGGCATGATCTGATTTATGTTTCCAAATGATCACCCTGGCTAGTATAGTAAGTAAAGACTATGGGGCTGCTGCACTCTTTCAGGGACATTTGGGTGGCTTTGTCTAGGGTGGTTGTGGTTGTGACGTGAAGGAGAGGAAAGATGGCTGGATCGTGGATCTTTATTAAAGTCACCAGAACTTGCAGGCAGGGCTCTCGTCTGCTTTATTCTCTTCTGTATCTGCAGCTTCCAGAACAGTAACGGATACGTGGCAGGTAAATGTTAGTAAATATTTTTAAAACATTGAGTGAAGGTAATGACTGGAGGATCATATGCGGGGAGTGAGAGAGGAACGGAGTCGAGGATGGCTCCAGGATTTGGGGCCTGAACAACAGAAAAATGGGGATGACACTTGCTGAGACGGTCAAACATTTTGGAAGAACAAATTGTGGTGGGAATTGAGAGTTTGGTTTAGGCCATGGCAGTAGGTGGGTGGATATAAAAGAGTGGAGTTCAGAGCACATGTCAGGCGTGAACATTTGAGAGTCAACAAAATACAGACAATATATAAAACCATAAGACTGGATGATGTTACCTAGGGGGTCGTGTAGGTAAAGAAGAAAACCGGGATCCCTGAGGAACACCACCATATCATGGTTATTGAGGGTGACGGAGAATCATAAAAGTCTGAGAGAATGACTGAAGAGAGAGGAGGGGAACCAGAGAGAGATGGCCCAGTAGGAAGAGATGAGAGTGTGTCAGTGAGGAAAGCTCCTTTGCTGTGCAAATGCAGAGAGAGGGCCAATGAGATGAGAACCCAGAGCTTCCCAGTAGACTAATTACGGGAAGATCACTGTTATCCTTACAACAGAGAATAAGAGAAGTACAAGTGGAAGAACTAAGGATAGACTGCTTTTGTAATTTTTTTTGTAAAATTGGGGGAACAAAAGGAAAGAAAGAAGGTGGTAGCTGGAGGAGGGTGTGGGGTGGAAGCAATGGTCCAGTAGTAAGGAAAAACCTGATGATCGAAGGACGCACTAGATAAAATTCAAGATTAGCTAAGGTAATATATCATGAGTAATACAAATTAAACATTGAAGTAATAATCTTTTGAATCTCATAATCTTTTTCTACTTACTTATGTTCTTACTCAACAAAATTGACTTCAAATACATTTGAAGATTTGTTGCCTCCAGCAATACCCCTAATTCGAAAGTGTGTTCTTTATTCCTGTCCTGCCCCTAGAGAATGGACTTGAGGACACAGGGAGGGGAAAGCTGGGACAAAGTGAGAGAGTGGCATGGACATATATATACTACCAAATGTAAAATAGATAGCTAGTGGGAAGCAGCCACATAGCACAGGGAAATCAGCTTGGTGCTTTGTGACCGCCTAGAGGGGTGGGATAGGGAGGATGGGAGGGAGACGTAAGAGGGAGGGGATATGGGGATATATGTATATGTATGGCTGATTCACTTTGTTATACAGCAGCAACTAACACGCCATTGTAAAGCAATTATACTCCAATAAAGATGTGAAAAAAACAGTGTGTTCTTGGCTGTGTGACATAAAACAAACAGCATTATCATGTCCTTCTTCTCCTTCTTCTCTCTCTTTCCTCCCTCTTCCTCTTCATTCATAGGTAGGGCAGGTCAAAAGTGAGTAATCCAGCTGAGTTCATTTGATGAGGATATTGCTCACCAATCTTTTGCTCATTCCTGTTTCAGCACTTGTGCATTTCTGGATAAGCTGCCCCCTTGGCTGGGGAAATGACCTCTGCTCTTGACCTCCGCCTCCAGGTCCTTTCACTCCAAGAGGCAGAGGAGGCTCTCCTTTGTTACTACTCCTTGACAGGAAGAAACCTCATAATTATCAGCCAGAATCGAAAGCTGGGGTGGTGTCTAAACCGTTACAGAGTTTTACAGAAGTTAGTATGAAGGATGAATTATTTAAAGCCAAGTAAATTGCTAGAAAAATTTAATTCATGCTATTATTATTTATGAAACATGGTCAGCAGAGATACCTAAGCATATTAATTGGGATGGCTCTATAAAATAAACTTATCATGCAAAAAAGGCAATAAACCTTAGCATATTTGGGAAATTAAAATCTAATGAGAAAGCATCTTCAATTTAATTCATTTCATTGAACTTTACTTTGCACGAGACACCATGAGGGGTCGTGTGAAATATATAATTGAATAAGAGATAGTTCCCACCATTGAAAAAGAATAAAAAAAACAAAACAAGTATATAATTATTTACAGCAACCTGCAACACACACACACACAGACACAAACGGACCACAAATTAGTTATTCTCTTAAACATATCAAGCGTTTTCATAGCTAGTATTTCTGCACAGTCATCACAACTCCCTAGTCACCCTTTCTCCAACTCTCTGTCTTTGGAACGCTACTCATCCTTCCAAACTCAGCTTCCTGGAGACCTTTGGATCTCTACATTAAGAATTAACATTTTCTCCCCCCTTTTTGCAACTGTTTATCATTTTCCTGCTAATAAGTACATGTCTGTTCACCCCATCAGACTGTGAATACCTTGAAGACAGTCATGATGTTTTATTCTTCTGTGATTCCCCTCAGTGTCTAGCCCAGTGCCTTGCTCATAATTAGAATGCAATATATTTTGGTGAACTAAATTATTTCATTGATCATCAGCCTGAGAAAGCTTAATCAAGACAAGAAGCCTAAATAATTGCTGGAGTCCTGATAACATTGGCTAGAATTCATTAGACTTAGTCTATGCCAGCAACTATGTTAAGAGCTACATATACAGTATGTCTAATCCTTACTTTAATCCTTTTAAGACCCCTTGGAGATGTATTTTATTAAGCTTCTTCTAAAGATGGGAAAAATGAGGGTAGTAAAAGTTACCTAACATGATCAAGATCCCACATGTGCAAGGGGAAGATCTGAACATGACCTAGGTCTAAATCAATCTGGACTTGAATCTAGTTTTATCTGACTCGAAGTCTGTGCTTTACCCACGATTCAAGTTGCCTGTCATTGTGAGAGACAGCAGGAGCTCATCATCTATTGAGCACCTACACTGTGTCAGGCATTGAGCAATGGCTCAATCTCTTTTACTTCATTAGATGTTCACAAAACTTCTAGAGGATAAACTCAAAGAAGTTTAAAGAGTGTAAGTAAAGTGTTCAAGATTGCTAGAAGTGGCAGAGCTGAGGTTTCTATCCTAGGCTAACTAGGGCACTTTAATGATAAACCTTTAGACATTAAGGCTGAGGCCTTTCCCACCTCCCTTCCCATAATAGCTCAAGGCTTCCCTTCTCTGGATGTGAAACAGGAGGAATGGGGGCAGGGCACAACCTTTAAAAGAATGACAGCACGATAGAACCTGACAAAAACTTGTTACAACCAACTAGGTCCAAGATAGCAGAAGATTCGACTTCCAGTAGACCTTGAGCCTCATCATATGCTCATTGTAATACATTAGCATATGCTAAACGACACACCCACCAGCGCCATGACAGCTCTGAGGCCAACCACAAAAGGTCAAAAAGTGGGCAGTGGCCCAGTTCCTGGAAATCCCCCCACTTCCCAAAATAGTTGGAATAATCCTCTCACTCACTGGCCTGTGAAGTTACCCAGCCCACAAAAACTAACCACCCCATATTTCAGGGCCTCTCGCCTTCTGAAATGGCCCACACTCTGTCTGTGGAATGTGTTTCTCTCTAAATAAATCCACTTCTTGCCTATCACTTTGTCTCTCACTGAACTCTGTGAGGAGATATCAAGAACCTGAGCTTCATCAAGTCCTGAGACCAGGTGTGTGATCTCAGTTAAAAGACCATGGGTTCAAGTCCCAATCTGCCTTGCACGGTTTCAGATGCAGGGGAAGAAAGGGTTTTGGTCAATAACAATGTGTTTTGGAGGGTTTTCCCCTCATGACGAATCAATTTTCTGACACCAGCTGGGTGCCCTATAATTTAACTCAATCCTGACACCATCCACCAGGAGATAGCATCAAATCCCACAGGTTAAGGGCTCAGTCCCACAAGACTGCCCCAAAACCCAACTTCAGATGCCAATCAAAAGCCCAGATTGTCACCTGGGCTTCTGACTGATTGTCTAGTTCCAACAACTCCCTCCTCGGCTTCAATTAATTTGTGAGAGCAGCTCACAGAACCCAGCGAAACATTTTACCTGCTAGATTACTGGTTTATTATAAAAAGATACAACTCGGGAACAGCCAGATGGAAGAGATGCATAGGGCAAGGCATGGGGGAAAAGGCAGGGCTTCTGTGCTCTCTCTGGGCTCAACACTCTCCCCAAGTGTCCACATGTTCACCAACCCCGAAGGTCTCCCAACCCTGTGCTTTTGGGTATTTATGGAGGCTTCATTACATAGACATAATTGATTAAATCATTGGCCATTGGCGATTGAGCTCAGTCTCCAGCATCTCTCCCTCCCAAGAGGCCAGGGCTGGAACGGAAAGTTCCAACCCTCTAATCCCCTGGTTGGCTCCCCTGGCAACCAGCCTTCAACCTTAGGCATTTTTTTTTTTTTTTTTTTTTTTTTTTTTTGCGGTACGCGGGCCTGTCACTGTTGTGGCCTCTCCCGTTGCGGAGCACAGGCTCCGGAAGCGCAGGCTCAGCGGCCATGGCTCACGGGCCCAGCCGCTCCGCGGCATGTGGGATCCTCCCGGACTGGGGCACGAACCCGCGTCCCCTGCATTGGCAGGCGGACTCTCAACCACTGCGCCACCAGGGAAGCCCAATCTTAGGCATTTTTAAAAGCCACCTCATTAATATAACAATAGACACTTTTACTGCTCTTATCACTTAAGAAATTCCAAACGTTTTGGGATCTCTGTGCCGGAAACTGGGGAGAAGACCAAATGTACATTTCTTATTATAAATCTCAAAATCACAGGAAGCCTGTCTCCCGGGGACTTCCACGCACTCAGTGGGGGAGCTTTTGGTGAATTCAACCTAGAGGATGTTTTCCCTCTTGAGTTACACAACTCTACTTCCTCCCTACCCCAAGTCATAAAGAAACTGAAACTTTCTCCCCTCTGTTCTTTCCCCAAAATTTCCACCTCTCTCTAAACTGCTCTCCTGCTCATAGATATTTTTTCCTTTTTGCTGGTTTTTCAAATTGTACTCTTGCAAGATTTTTCCAGTCAAGTTTCCAGATTCTGCCCTACCCATTGTATGTTTTTCTTTACAGGGGACAAGTGGGGAAACTGGCGTGGGCAGGGGGCATGAGTCAGAGTGAGGAATCATTGCCTTCAATCGACACAGGGAATGCTGTAATTTCCAATAGTGACCCTAAGAGTAGAATGTGGGGACTGATTTTGACCCCTCAGATCAGGAAAAGTTGCATGGAGGAGTAAAAATTTGATCAGGACAATAAAAAAGGAGTGTGATTTCAAACTGGGTGACAGGCAGAACATGCCTAAAGGGTAGAGCGAGCCTGAAGTGGTGAGATTATACAGGGAGAGGAATAGGGATGAGTCACTATTTGCTAGTTGTGAAGGCTGATGGCAGAAGGAACAGCATGATATGAGTAAAGGCTAAGAGAGAAGTGAGCTGATTGATACTGAAGAGGAAAGAGCACTGAGAGCCTAAATGCTCCTGTTTGAGAAGATAATATTTGCACCCTCTCTGCTTTCCAAACAAGGAATTAAACACGTGTTTCACTCCATAACAATCCCTAGCATCGCAAGTGGGTGTTTAAAGAACATGAATACTTATGTAGCTTATAGTCATTTACTGGGCCAAATTATGAAGTCATACATTGACAGAGAATCACACTCAGGCTAAGGAAGCTCCACATTTTAAAAATAATTCTTAAGCTGAAAAATAATTGAGATATTTAAATATTAAGACACAGTCAAATCAGAAGTTTAGAACAAGTTCATTCCAGGAGTCCACAGCTCAAACCTTGAATAAATGAGCTGCCCAGTGACCTTCCAGCCGGCTACATTTTCAGAAATCCTATTGCTTGTCATTTATATGAAAGATGCCCTTCTTTAAACCTATTCTTTATCATTCACTTTGTTTCTGCTTCAGAAACAGTTCGCGCTTATTTCTTTTTTAATTTTTAATGATTTTCTTCTTCAAGTTCGATAGGATTCACTTGAATCAACATTGCAGAAAACCCATAAAGTGAGGGTGTTTCTGTATCTTGCAACCATTCAGACAACACTTGTCTGCATGTTGAAGGCTTAGCAGCATTTTTCACAAGTTTTGCCTCACACAAAGAATATTATCTTTTCTTTCCTCTTGATCTGCTCTGTAGTTCTCTATATTTTAGTTCATTTTTTTTCCCATGGTGACTCAGAAATAATATTCGACACTCTCTGTTCCATGGCTTCCTATCATTCCTTCCTTTCTATTGCAGGATTTCTATCACTTTTCTGATAGTTCTGTGGGTGAAGTACCTCCCTCTGAAGAACTACAAGCCCTTCTATCAGAGTACTTGGTTTAATTACCTCCTATGTAATTTTATGGTGAAATGTCTCTTTGATTCACTAGGCTGTGAGTCTCCTGAGAGCAGGAACTGATCTTTTATTTTTATGTCCTCTAGAACAATGGCTGTCACATAAGAGGTGTTCAATAAACACTAATTAATATTCATGAATCTGGAGTGAAAGGACTTCCATTGAGTTGTCTCCCTGACATTTACTCCCCTTGTGATATGGACGAAGCATTTCCCTTTTTCAACTTGTTTCCTCACAGTCTCTTGTAGTTATTTTAATTGAGATGAAGCCATGTAAAGTGCTTTACATAACTGTAAAGTATGTATGCATGCATGTCACTGTGTTAACTCTAGGTTTAGTATTGAAATAGTACACGGAATAGTGCAAACCAGTGGTTCTCAACCCAGGGTGAATTTGCCTTCATGGGGACACTTGGCAACGTCTGGAGGGATATTTGGTTCTCACATCTGGGTGAGGGAGGGGTATTGCCTACTGGCATCTAGTGATTAGGGACCAGGGTTGCTGCTAAATATCATATAATGCACTGAAAATTCCCACAATAAATAATTATCAGGTATAAATTGTCAATAGGGCCAAATTTGAGAAACCCTGGTTCAAACTTGAAAACATCATAGGTAAAACACTTTTCTTAATATATCTGTCGCTAGACAATTGTCTGAGTTTTAGCTTTTGTATACATAAATAGGGCTCATCAAATTAATGTATTTATAACTATTGGTATAACTCCCTACCTTTTATAATACAAATGTGTTTGCTTACTCTCTGTTTAGTCTTCTAGAAACAGTAATCTACACATGGGAGAAACTTCTGATTTCCTCTTTTTTTAGGCACACAGTGGGCTTATACTTTCCTAACCCCCTTATGTGTAGACAGGCCTTCCTGACTAGTTTTAAACAAAGCCTTGTGAATAGAAGTTACATGTGCCCCTTCAGAGCCGAAGCATTTAATAGCTGATGCAAGACTACCCTGTTCTCTTCTGCTCTGATTTGATGAAGATGGAAGCAGCCTGGATTCCAGAGCCTCACATGGTAGACAGCTGCCTAGAAACTCACCCAGATCCATAGCAGGTTTTATATGAGCAAAAATAAACCTTTTCTATGTTAAGCCACCACCATTTGAGGCTTGTTTGTTAAAGAAATTTAACTTAGAGTCACTTGACCACTACACTAATGAAAATGAGAACAATGTTGGTTGCTTCGAGCACTTTATACTTAACTGGAACAATTACTGGAATAGAAGTTGACCTCAATAAATATTTTAATGCATAATTGTTGGAAGAAAGGAAAAGAAAATCATTGACCCAGTATCTTGCTTTTCAGAGTACCTTTGTCCAATTATGACAACTGTGCTGGTTCTGGACTCGTGGTTTTGTTTTCAAAGGTCAGAGTCTAGAAATTTTGACTAAGGTATTTTGTGATATGTAATCCTTCAACCACTAACACATATTTTAATAATGTGTAGCAAATCTTGAAAGCCCCTTGATATCCTCACTGACTCAAAATGCCATAAATGCAGACACTGGACAACACACTGCTGAGACTTCATGGTCTTTTGCTGCAAGGAAACTCCTAGGTTAATTAGTTATGAGTGCCAGGATGGTTTTCTGTCACTGTTCAGCCGGACTGAATTTGCAAAGCTTGCCCTCTTGCGGCCAAGCAGTTCCAATTGTTATGGATGACAGAGGATTGTTTACTTGCCCCTTTAAGCTGCTAACTGATGAGGGCAGGAGTCTGCAGTACTGCATAGTGAGGAGTAGGGACTCTGGAATCAGATGTCTGGGACCTACCACCTCTTACCTGTGTCGTTTAGGGCCCATACTCTCATCTGTAAAATGTGGACAGTAAAAGTACCAATATTACAGAGCTATCCAGCTCAACAGGTGTTACAGGTTTTAAAATAATATTTGCCAGAGAACGAATGTTCAAGTAAAGTGAACTTACGTTATCTACAGTGACTTTGAACTAGTATTTGCAGTTTCCTCAAAGTGCTATGTACATTAACTAGACAAGCAATTGCTACCTAGTGCAATTGCAAAGGGGCACCATGCTTTACCAACTGAATATTTCAAAAAGTATTCGAAACAGATAAAATAGTTTACAAACATGACATAACCTGTGTTGAAATGTGCCTTTCAAGCCATATCTTTGTTACAAAATTCTCTGTCAAACCATGAAGACATTCCCATGAAGACATGAGAATGCAAGATTTGTATATTCACATCTTCTCAAATGAATTGTTCAGAGAAAAGAGGCATTTGTTAAATTTTTTTTCTCCTCTCTTTTCCATTTCCTTTTAAAATTTCCAGGCAATTGAATAAACATTGGAATGACTAATTTGGACATGAAAATCATAGTGCAGATAAAAAAAGCAGATAAATTGGTTCAAAAATGGCCTTTGGTGGATTCCAAGAGGATATTCAATTCAATATAAGAATCAGTCATAAAGTTGATGACTGTGCATTTCCTGGCGATCATGTCAACTAACTTTCTTAAGAAATAGTTAAAAGTGCATCCTGGCCCCAAAGAACTGTAGGGCTCTCAAAGAGTCTGGAATGTAAAATACCATCTCCTACAAACTGAGAAGAGATTATAATTGCATTTGGCTCTATGATCTCATGAATATTAGATTATCCTGCACGATGTAGAAACAGAAGGCAATAAAGAGAATTGTCCAAACTGGCTAGAATTTCATTTATATTTTGCCAAGCTGTTCTACGTTAGCCATTGAAAATTATATGAAATGAACATGGAATTAAAATTATAATTGTTACATAGTAATACATAACCTATGGAAAAATATTGCAAAATTTGATTGCCTGATACACCTAAAATATTTAACACATTTATAATTACTTAAAATTATATTAATAATAAGGGCACCTTGTGCTTTTGTTCTTAATCATATTATATTACTATAGACATTTAAGAAAAATGAGAGGTTGCTAATCTAAACAGAAGTGCACACAAAAACACACTTACACATGCAAAGCAAAGAACTTGGCAAGCAGGGAACACAGTACTAGGTATTCAATAGCGTCTTAAAGTAAGATTTATTTTTAGCATACTTTGTACATTTATAAAATGTACTGCATATTTATGAATATTATCTATATATCACTTTGTGCAGAAAGCAAGACATATATTTTTAACTCCATTTAAAACTGAGAAAATGGAGATTTGGAGGTTGTGATCTTTTGAGATCACATAAGAAATGGTGGAGCCAAAAATTCCTCTAAATCCTATGCTCTTTATTTATTAAAAGATCACAAATTTTGTCAATGGATAAAGCTAGAATGTGAGCCCAGGTCTTGGAATAGGGTCTGGTGGTCATTCAATATTCACTCATCAAATTTTTTTTATTGAAGTATAGTTGATTTACAATGTTCTGTTTCTTGTGTACAGCAAATATATTCAGTTATATAAATATATTCCTTTTCATATCCTTTTCCATTATGGTTTATCACAGGATATTGAATACAGTTCCCCATGCTGTACAGTGGGATCTTGTTGTTTATCTATTTTATATATAGTAGTTTGATTCTTTTAATTCCAAACTCTTAATTTATCACTCCTCTACCCCCTTTTCCCTTTGGAAAGCATAACTTTGTTCTCTATGTTTGTGAGTCTGTTTCTGCTTTGTAAATAAGTTCATTTGTACCATATTTTAGATTCCACATATAACTGATATCATATGGTGCTTGTCTTTCTCTTTCTGACTTAATTCACTTAGTATGATAATCTCAGGGTCCATCCATGTTGCTGCAAATGGCATTATTTCATTCTTTTTTATGGCTGAGTAGTATTCCATTGTGTATATATATATATATATATATATATATATATATATATATATATCACATCTTGTTTATCCATTCATCTGTCAATGGACATTTAGGTTGCTTCCATGTCTTGGCTATTGTAAATTGTGCTGCTATGAACATTGGGGTGTATGTATCTTTTCAAATTAGAGTTTTCTCCAGATTTATGCCCAGGAGAGGGATTGATGAATCATATGGCAACTCTATGTTTAGATTTTTAAGGAACTGTTTTCCATAGTGGCTGGACCAATTTACATTCCCACCAACAGTGCAGGAGGGTTCCCTTTCCTCCACACCCTCTCCAGTGTTTATTATTTGTAGACTTTTTGATGATGGCCATTCTGACTGGTGTGAAGTGATACCTCATTGTAGTTTTGATCTGCATTTCTCTCATAATTATCGATATTGAACATCTTTTCACGTGCCTATTGGCCATCTGTATGTCTTCTTTGGAGAAATGTCCATTTAGGTATTCTGCCCATTTCTTGATTGTATTGTTTTTGTTGTTGTTATTTTATTTATTTTTTTTTTTTGCGGTACGCGGGCCTCTCACTGTTGTGGCCTCTCCTGTTGCGGAGCACAGGCTCCGGAAGCGCAGGGTCAGCGGCCATGGCTCACGGGCCTAGCCGCTCCGCGGCATGTGGGATCTTCCCGGACCACGGCATGAACCCGTGTCCCCTGCATCAGCAGGCGGACTCTGAACCACTGCGCCACCAGGGAAGCCCCTGTTGTTGTTATTATTGAGTTGTATGAGCTGTTTGTATATGTTGGAAATTAAGCCCTTGTGGGTCACATCATTTGCAAATATTTTCTCCCATTCCGTAGGTCGTCTTTTTGTTTTGCTTGTGGTTTCCTTTACTGTGCAAAATCTTGCAAGTTGGATTAGATCCTATTTATTTATTTTTGCCTTTATTTCTATTGCCTTGGGAGATGGACCCAAAGAAAACATTTCTATGATTTATGTCAGAGAATGTTTGCTTACATTTTCTTCTAGGAGTTTTATCTTATGTCTTATATTTAACTCTTTAAGCCTGTTTTGAGTTTATTTTTGTGTATGATGTGAGGGAGTGTTCTAACTTCATTGATTTACATGTGGCTGTTCAGATTTCCCAACAACACTTGCAGAAGAGACTTTTTCTCTATTGTATATTCCTGCCTCCTTTATTGAAGATTAATTGACCATAGGTGTGTGGGTTTATTTCTGGGCACTCTATTCTGTCCCATTGACCCATATCACTCATCAATTTTTTAATGAGTACCTGCTACATAGATACTGAGTGTTGATGCTCTTATAGTGAAGAAGACCAAGACCCGGCTTAGCCTTCATAATGCAGAGTGAGACACAGAGTTCTTAATGTACATGTAATGCAGACTAGCATAGTACAGGGTGCTATAGCAAGGAAAAAATGGGCATCCATCCTAAGAAGTAGAAAGAGCAGATGATAAGCTGAGAACTGAAGACTTTTAGGTCCTAGAAAAGGAATAGAGGGGAAAGGGGAAATTCAGAGCAAATGCCCCGAGATAAAAGAAAGCATGGCATCGTAGGAAACAGAATGAATTTCAGTAATGAGTGATAGTGATAATATGAGTGGGAGTAGGGTTGTTGACAAGCAAGAAGTGCCATCTTACAAAGTTTATGCTTCAAATTGAGTTTTATGTGGAGCCATTGATGGTTTTTAAACAGGGTTGAGACATGACTGACTTGATTTGAATTTTAGAAGTATCATTCTGTTCTGATTAAACATGGCAAATTAAAACACATGTGTTTCTCTCTATTTCCTCCTAAAATCCCAGTAACATGACAACAGATGAATTTTAAAAGCTTAAAAACCCCAAAGATCAAATAGATGGAGAAAGGAGACAACAGGAAATGAGAAATGACTACAAAGATTTCGGAGGTGGAAAGCATACAAAGAGTGGTAACTGACATAACACAGATGAGAACGCAGAAATCTAGGCACTTGCAAGGGAAGGGCCTATAAGGAACAACATAATTCATAGTGCAAACCTGGAAAAACTCAGGAACTGGAGATAAAGATTTCCTTGAGGACAATGGTAGAACTCTAAAGTAGACTCTGAACAGTTAAAGTTAGCTTGATGTCACTTAAGTTCAATTCTTTAGTACAGGATGCTATTTCTCTAATAGCTCCTTTAATGGGATGATCTCTGCAATCCTGTACAGCAGGTTATTACCCATCCCCATGCCTATAGAATGCATAAGGCTTATAATCAGGAGAAATTATACTGGAAAGGATACTATGCATGATGTAATAAATGAGGGGTGTCATCCTGAAAAGAGGGAGAGTGGGTGCATATCTCCAGGCTGAACATGGAGACTTCCTTTCTCTCTAACTAGCAACCAGGCTTATATTTCCCAGAAAGGAGACTGGAAAATTAACCTCTGGAAAGCTTGAGCAGACAAAGAGAGAGGCTCTACAGATACTGACATGGAAAGAGGCAATAAAATAGCTGGGCCTCCCATCAAATAATCCTACAGTGAACCCCACCAGTCAATAATCCCTACCCACGTTCACAGAATTCCATTTAATGACAGTGTCTCACTCTTAAATCAATGAAGTATTATTAGACATTTAAATATTGCCTCCAATATATAAGACAGAGACATAATAAAGAGGAAAAAGAACTCCAAGAGAAATTTAGAAAGCAGAACAAAAATTTTTAAAAGAGAGGGAGAGAAAGAGAAAGAAAACAAGCCAGTCAAAAGGAGGGGATATATGCATACGTGTTGCTGATTCACTTTGCTATACAGTAGAAACTAACACAATACTGTAAAGCGACTATACTCCAATAAAAATTGTTTTAAAAAGCCAATCAATTTTTCAGGTAGTTATGAGAATTTTATCTGTTTGTTTAAAAAGAAAATAGTACTTTTATAAAATGGAACAAAAAGCAAAGAAGAGTTCTTGGAAATAAAATATATGATTGCAAAAATAAGAGAAATCAAGAGAAAATCATTCAGAAAAAAGACCCTTCCCCAAAAATGAAATATAGTGTTAAGTGTGATAAATTAGATTATATTTTCAGAAAATATTTCTTCCTTTTCCCCCATAGAGTAGAGCATATTTTCCCACTCCACTGATGTTGGGCTAGGACTACAAGACCAAAAGAGTGTGTATAGAAGTGAGTGTGTTGTTTCCAAACCACAGTCTTAAGAGGCACATGAGTTTCTCTTTGCTTTATTGAACATCTGTCATTTGAGAAGTCACTGGTCTAAGGAAGATATGAAGTACATGGAGCAGATGACCCTGATCTGCCAAGTCCAGCTGACTCTGGTCAAACCTTATGGAGCCCCAGCCAACTATGGACTAATGAACAAGAAAATGAATGCTTGTTTTTGCATAACACTGAGCTCTAGAGAAGTTTGTTAGGCAACATTATTGTAGTAATAACTAATGTAAAATAAAAATCAAAAGAAACAAAAAACATTCCATCCCAGATTTTAAATGACCAGATAATAGAAGTTTCACAATGAGAGAAAAAGAAGTTAAAGAGGGAGAATTTAGAAAAGAAATAATACAAGAAAATTTCCCAGAACTGAGTGACAAAAATTTGCATATTGAAAGGGTCCAATGATTACAAAAGGATCTACCCCAAGGCAAATCTTATGAAATTTCAGAATATCGAGAATAAAGAGGAGAATAAAACTTTCCATACAAAATAAATAGGTTACATATGAAAACATGTTGATCAGAATGGCATTGGACTTGATAAAGCAATGCCAAAATTAAGAATTCAATAAGCAAATGCCTTTGAAATTAAAATTGAGAGAGTAAAAATTCTAATATAGACTCATGTAACTATTCAAACATTAAATCAAATGTAAGGGTACAGTAATAGCATTTTTAGGCATGTAAGGGCTTAAATATTTATTTTCAAAGCAACTTTTCTCAGAAAGTTATTAAAGAATATGCTCCAGTTAAGATGAGGTAGACTTGGGATCCAAGATGTCAGAGCTCCAACATATAGGAGAAGTGAAGAAAAAAATCCAGAATAACAGCAAAGGAAAGTTCTAGAACAGCTGTGCAGCCAGTCTAAAAACTCTCAGTCCAAGTTAGAGTAAAGCTCCAGGATGAATATCTTCATGGAAAATCATGGAGCTAATAGTTTACCTGATACTATTGTATGAGAGATTTTACAGGTCTTTTTGAGAGTTTGGAGGAGATATCAAAATAAGGACATAGAACATAAAGAAAAAAAATTAAATGAGACATTATAAGTCACAGGAAGAAACCAAGATCCTTTTGAAAGGACTGGGGTTTCCTTGAGTATATTTGCACACATAATATTTTTTACTTCATATTTGAATTATGCACAACACATGACTTAGTTTGAATTTCTTCAAAGCTAACCTAAAGATAATGTTTCAAGTGTGAGTAGTTTATTCGGAAAGTAAAGGAGACACTGGCAAGGGAAAGGGGAGGTGAGAGGAAAGGAAAGAAAGTAAAGGAGACACTGGCAAGGGAAAGGGGAGGTGAGAGGAAAGGAAAGAAGCTCACAAAACAAGGGAAACCAGAAAGTAACTGCAAGCTGTCTTCTGCACCCCATAAGGCTTCATACCCTCAAAATAACTTTAAAACCTACTTTTTCACTCAACATTATACTTTTGAAGATTCCTCCATGTATTCATGTTTCATTTATTTTATCTCTTGTGAGTTATCCCACTATGTAAATACATGAATCATAGCTTATTTATGTATTCTTTTTGTTGCTTCTATTTTTTCCATATTACAATGATGCATTGTACATGACTTCTTGTGAACATTTATAAAAGGTCGAGTTTTGTTTTGTTTTCCGTTTTTGTTTTTAGCATAGATATTGAATTATTAGGTGTGATGGTTAATTTTATGAGTCAACTTGCCTAGGCTACAGTACCCAGATATTCGTCAAACATGTCTGGATGCTGCTTTGAAGGTATTTTTTAGATGAGATAAGCATTTAAATCAGTAGCCTTTGAGTAAAGCAGGTTACCCTCCATAATGTAGTTGGGCCTCATTTAAACAGTTAAAAGCCTTAAGAAAAAGACTGACCTCCCCTGAGGAAGAGGGAATTCCATCAGCAGACTGCCTTCAGACTTAAGCTGCAGCGTCACCTCTTCCCTAGGTCTCCATCCTGCCAGCCTTCCTTACACATTTTGGACTTGCCAACCTCTATAAACGCGAAGTAAGGCAATTTCTTAAAATTAAAGAATCCCTCTCTCTCTCTCTTTATATTTATAGTGTATATGAGTCATAATTGCTCCACATCTTTGCCAACAATTGGTATTGTAAGCACTTTTTAATTTTAGTCAATCTAGAAAGTGTGAAAAGATTTCACATTGATTTATGGTTTAAATTATCATTTCCCTGGTGACTAATGAGGCTGGTCATATTTGCATATGTTTGTTGGCTATTTGAATCCTCTTTTGTGAAATATCTTTTCAAGTCTTTTTCTCTCTTTCCTCTGTTTTGTCATATGTGTTTTCATAATAAGTTTTATAAATTATATGTTTCAAAATTGAGCTTTTTAAAATTTTATAGCACATATATTTCCCTATTCTGTTAACTTACCTTGTACTCTCCTATTGGCTTTTTTTTTAAATAAATTTATTTTTATTTTTGGCTGCGTTGGGTCTTTTTTGCTGCACGCGGGCTTTTCTCTAGTTGCAGTGAGCAGGGGCTGCTCTTTGTTGCGGTGCGTGGGCTTCTCATTGGGTGGCTTCTCTTGTTGCAGAGCACGGGCTCTAGGCATGCAGGCTTCAGTAGTTGTGGCACGCGGGCTCAGTAGTTGTGGGTTGCGGGCTCTAGAGCGCAGGCTTAGCAGTTGTGGCCCACGGGCTTAGTTGCTCCGCGACATGTGGGATCTTCCCAGACCAGGGCTCAAACCCTTGTCCCCTGCATTGGCAGGCGGATTCTTAACCACTGTGCCACCAGGGAAGCCCTCCTATTGGCTTTTTTAAGGACAATTTTCTAAGTTTTATGTAGTTTTAGCATATTTTCCTTTGTCATGACAGTTTTTGTGACTGCTTTAAAAATCCTAACTTATTCTAAAATCATAAAGATATTTTCCTATGTCATGTTCTATAACAGTGCTGTCTGAAATAGAACTTCCATATGATCCAGAAATCCCACTTCTGGGTATATTTCCAAAGGAAATGAAAACAGGATATCACAGAGATACCTGCATTCCCATATTTAGCGCAGTGTTATTCAAATAGCCACAATGTGAAAACAACCTAAGTGTCCATCAGGGGATGAATGGATAAAGAAGATGTGGCATATATATACAACAGAATATTATTCAGCCATGAGAAAGAAGGAAATCCTATCATTTGTGACAACATGGATGGACCTTGAGGGCATTATGCTAAGTGAAATGAGTCAGAGACCAAGAAAGACTGCGTGGTGTTACCTATATGTGGAATCTAAAAAGGCCAAACTCATAAAAACAGAATATAATGATGCTTGCCAGGGGCTGAGGGTGGAGGAAATGGGGAGATGTCAAGATGGACAAGTTCTGGGGATCTAATTGTAAGGTCGGATCTTAACAAACGGCACCGCGAAGCAGAGGAAAGCTTCAAGTGAGCTTTATTAGGGAGCGCTCCCGGGCGAGGTTCACTGGTCCGAGAGAAAGGGGCCAGAGAAGTCGCGCCCGGGCGAGGGTTGGGCAAGATTTTATAGGGGAAGAAGGGAAAGGGGTGTGGTGAATCTGGGAGGGCGCAGGGTATTCCTTATTTGGTGGTCTTTTCGGGTATCCTGGGGGACCGTTAGTCCCGCCCCTCGAAAGGCGGGAAGGCTGGGCCGGGTTCAAAGTCCCTAGGTCAGTTCCTGGAACTGGGTGGTCCAGATTGTCTCCAGGGCAGTTTCTGGAACTGGGTGGTCCGGAGAATTTCGGTCTGATGCAACCTGTGAATCTGATTGTGTTCCCCTGCCTCGGGCCAGTTGGCCTTACACTAATGTACAGCATGGTGACTATAATTAACAATACTGTATTATATATTTGAAAGTTGCTGAGAGTAAATCAGATGTTCTCACCACAAAAAAGAAATGGTAATTAAGGGATGTGATGGAGGTGTTAGTTAAGGCAATGGTGGTAATCATTATGCAGTGTATATAAGGGTATCAAATCAGCTCAGTATACACCTTAAACTTACACAATGTTATATGTCAATTTTATCTCAATAAAGCTGGAAGAAAATAAAGAAATTTCTGCAATGATAGAATGTGCGTTAACCAATACAGTAGCCACTAGGCCACATGTGGCTATTAAGCACTTAAAATATAGCTGGTGAGACTAAGGAAATACTTGTAATTTTTTATTTAATTTTATTTAATTTAAATTGAAATTTACATGTGGCCAGTGGCTGCCATACTGGATAGAAATCATTCAGTTATGTTCTCAGACTATAATAGGATTAAACTAGAAATCAGTAACAGAAAAATAGTTGGGAAATCCCAAAATATTTGGAAATTAATATACTTCTAAATAATACATGGGTCAAAGAAGAAATATCAAGATACATTTTTAAATATTTTGAACTAAATAAAAGAAAACACAATTTATCAAACTGTAGGATGCAGTGAAAGCAGTGCTTAGAGGTAAATGTACAGGATTAAATTCATGTGTTTGAACAGAAGGAAGATCTGAAACCTAATCTACCTTAGCAAACTAGATGCAGTAAATTAAGCCTAAAGCTAGAAGAAAAATAATAAAAACTAGAGCAGAAATCAATGACATTAAAAATAGGAAGTCAACAGAGAAAAATGAATAAAACCAAAAGCTAGTTCCTTGGGGAAAAAAATCAGCAAAATCCATACATCTATCCTCACTAACCAAGGAAAAAATAAACAAATGACTGATACAATAAGTGAAAGAGGAATCATTGCTACAGAACCCATAAAAAGAACAATAAAGGAATACTATGAACAATTCTATGGCCACGGATTTGATGATTTAGGTGAAATGTTCCTTAACAGACCCAAACTAGCAAAACTCACATAAGGTGAATTAGATAACCTGACTATCCACGTATCTATTAGGGAAATGAATCAATAGTTAATAAACTTCCAAAAGGTAAAGCACTAGATCCATAGTTTCACTGGTAAATTCTACTAAATATTTAAGGAAGAAATAATACCAAGCCTCCACAATCTCTTACAGAAAATAGAAGCAGAGGGATAGTTTCTATCCCATTCTATAAGTCCAGAA
Organism: Aethalodelphis obliquidens; assembly: GCF_003676395.1. NCBI lineage: Eukaryota > Metazoa > Chordata > Mammalia > Artiodactyla > Delphinidae > Aethalodelphis > Aethalodelphis obliquidens. The sequence goes on along the minus strand of NW_020837947.1, from coordinate 18,497,375 downwards.
TTATCCTAATATCCATTCCTGATAAACTGATATAAATAATTGAACAGATAAATAAATGGGAGAAAAGACAAATCTACCATGCAGAAGAATTCCAAATAATTTATGTCGTGATTCTGCCCTCAGGGAGGTGGAGCACATCTCCCCACTCCTTAAGTGCTGGTTATTCACAGCAATTTCATTCCAAAGAGAACAATATGGAAAGGGAGGTGAGTGGCTGGGGGCAAGCCTTTGCAGAGAAGAAATCTGAAAAACATTACCTCAGCCAAGTGATCAAGATTAACATCAACAGTGGTAAGTCGTGATACAATGTACCCTTGACCTATGAGATTGGCACTGGACCTTTGTGGTCTTCCTATCCCCAAAACACATAACTCAAAATTTAGTCATGAAGAACACATCAGATAGTGCCAATTAAGGCACATTCTACAAAATATAGCTGACACTTAACATCAGTGGGGGTGGGCCGCCAACCCTCCTCACAGTGGAAAGTCCAAGTATAACTTATGGTCGGCCTTCTGCATCCACCATTCCAATTAACTGCAAATCGTGTAGTGCTGCAGTATTTGCCACTGAAAACAAATCTGCGTGTAAGTGGACCTGCACAGTTCAAACCCCTGTTGTTCGAAGGTCTACTGTACCTAGCCAGTTCTCCTCAAAATCGTTAAGGCCATCAGAAACACGGAAAGTCTAAGAAGTTGTCACAGCCAAAAGGAGCCTAAGGAGACATGTTCACTAAATGTAATGTGGTATCCTAATGAGATGCTGGAACAGAAAAAGGCATTAAGTCAAAACGAAGGGTATCTGAATAAAATATAGACTTTAGTTAATTGTATCAATATCACTTCATTAATTGTGACAAATGTACCATAATAATGTAAGATATTAGCAGCAGGGGAAAGCAGGTGAGGTATATAGGAACTCTCTGAACTATCTTTGAACTTTTCTATAAATCTAATACTATCCTGAAATGAAAAGTTTATTTAAAAAAACTTAATGGGGGGACTTCCCTGGTGGCGCAGTGATTAAGAATCCTCCTGCCAATGCAGGGGATAAGGGTTCCATCCCTGGTCTGGGAAGATCCCACATGCTGCGGAGCAACTAAGCATGTGCGCCACAACTACTGAGCCCATGTGCTGCAACTACTGAAGCCCACGCGCCTAGAGCCCATGCTCCACAAGAGAAGCCACTGCAATGAGAAGCCTGCGCACTGCAACGAAGACCCAACGCAGCAAACACACACACACACAAAAAAACTTAATGCGGATATGTTGAAAACTTCCTCTCAAAAGCTGGGTTGCCTACTCTCTCCAATTTTATTCAAAATTTTATTGGCAGTCCTAGCCAGTGAAATAAAATACGAAAAACAAGATGTATAAGGGTTGAAAAGTAAGAAAAAAAAATATGTTTCTACACATAGAAAATGCAATTCTATAAAATTTTAGAATGATCAGGGTCATTGAATCTAAACTCATTCTACACAAAGCAACTTTATTTTTATTTTTATAAACCAACTACACACAATTCAAGACCTCTTCATATGATGGAAAGGTGTTAAGACTTACATAAATGATAGCTATACCATGTCAATATTTTTGAAGGCTCGATGTTTTCAATTTTCCTCAAATTGATCTACAGACTCAATGCAACTCCAACACAAGTACCAGCAGGTGTGTTTGTGAACATTGAGATGCTGATTCTAAGATGTATATGGAAATGCAAAGAAACAAGAATGGCTATAACAAACTTGAAAAAGAATTACAGAATGAGAGGTTTGATTTGCCAGAAAAGAAGGCTTATAATAAAGCTACAGTAATTAAGGCAGTTAAGCATTGGTGAAAGCACAGACACGTAGACTAATGGAAGAGAAGAGAGCGTAGAAACAAACCCAATCTTATATAAGCGCTCAAATTAAGACTAAGGTGGCACTGCAGAGGAATGAGAAAGGGTGGTCTTTTCAATAAACAGTCCTGGGACCATTGGTTATCCACATGGTAAACAAATGCAACTTGGCACCTACTTTCAATATTTCCTTTAGGGTAGGCCTGCTGATTGGTGTAGCTTTTATTCTTCATTCAATGATTACTCATTAAATGGCATTTTCCTATTTTACTCATAAAATTTATAACTATCTGAAATTATTTTATTTATTTAATTGCTCTTTAATTACCTATCTTGTTTCCAGTACAGTATAAGGCCCTTGAGAGGAAGCATCTTCTCTATTCTGCTCATATCATTGTACTTGGAGTATCTAGAACATTTCCTGGCACCATCAGAAGCTTTTTAATAAATAAATGAATGTGTAAGTCTGCCAGGGAAATTCAGAGTGAAAAGAGCGGGTAATCCCTTGATCCGGCACTTGAATGAAGAGGAGTTTAGTTGGGAGAGCCTGGGGCGGGGTCAAGGGTTGGAATATATTCCAGATGGAGAGTATAGCATGCACAGAATGTGAATAAATGTGAGAGGGTATCACAGGGTGACTTTCTAAATGGGCCATCCCTATAGGCAGTAAATGGACATGTTTGTTTAGAACAGTTTTATTTATTCAGTCACAAGTCTCAGATTACTTGTATTATTTTCCCTTCATTTTATGTATGAAAAACAACTTGTTTCCCCACGAAAATAGCTCAGGATCCTAAGACTTATTCATTCTACCCACCCAACCCTCAACTTTTTCCAATCTAGGGCTGCACAAGCAGACGCTGCTCTGCTTACTTACATTACTTGGCATTATTTAAATCAATAGTTCTTTAAGTCAAGTGTGTGTGCCATGCTCACCTAGGTTTTTTGTTTTTTTGTTTTTGTTTTTTGTCGTTGTTGTCTAATACAGCTTTCCGGGCTCTCCTTTTGATAAAAGATTAAAAGAGAATGTCTGGGTAGGTTAGATAGCTAGCTCCCCAGGTGTCTTAGCTCTGGCTGATATAACAAAGTACCATCAGCTGAGCGGCTTAAACAACAATTTATTTCTCACAGTTCTGAAATTGGAGAAGTCCAAGATCAAGCAGCCAGCTTCAGTGTCTGGTGAGACCCACTTCCTGGTTTCATAGGCCACTGTCTTCTTGCTGTGTCCTCTTTTCCAAGGGCACTAATCTCATTCATGAGAGCTCTACCTTCATGACCTCTGAAAGGCCCACTTCTTCATCCTGTCATATTGGGGGCTGGGATTTAAACATTCAAATTTGGGGGACAGAAACATTCAGTCCATAACATCAAGTGAGTCAGATACAAAGCAAATGTGGGAACTACTGAATTCTAATCTAAACCCTTACTGATCAAAGTGTGGTCCACTCACAGCATTCACATCACCTGGGAATTTATCTGAAATTCTAAATCTCAGCCTCCAGGCCCCATACACTTAATCTGCACTTTTACAAGATCCTAGATGATTCATATGAACTTTTAAGTTTGAGAAGTAAGTACTGATCCAAACCACTGTGCACCTAAACCTGCAGCATTAGCGTCACCTAGGAACTTGTCTGAAATGCAAATTATCTGGCTCCACCCCAGATCTACTGAATCAGAACCTCTCTGGATATGGGCCTACTGTGCAATCTGTTGTAACAAACCCTTAACACTCAAGTTTGAGAACCACCAGATCCAAGCCGTTATCCTTCCTTTAGCTGGGACCACTTCTACTTTTAAATCATTTACCACATGTGATTTTTAGCACCACAATTCTATTTTTAATGCCAGTGGAAACCTAGGAGGGTTAAAGAAAAAAATAAAAGCCATAAAAATTTATGGTAATACGTATGTATAGGACAATATGCTGCACTTCTGGCAGTAATTGGAAGATTTCCTCTTTCCCCAAGCTGGAGATGTACTGGATGGGCTCTAGCTGAGTAAGCATAAAAGCCATAAGCTATTTGGCAATAAAACGTCCTTAGAGACATATCCAGGATTTTTCAGTAGCTATTCTATTGAAGGTTTTACTCCCACCTTGACTTCTAAATTTTAAAACTTCTTCACTTCTGAAAAAACATTTTTCAATGATTGTCAGAGTGAGGACAGGGTGGGCAGCCACCTGAGTTTATTTAAGGAAGCTACCAGAGGCTATCAACTCCAGGTGTTTCTAAACCTTATGCAGGGCAGCCCTCCATTTTATAAACACGGCAGGAAACGTAAGCCTTCCTATCTTTCTTCTTTTAAATAAAAGTCCTCAATACTGTATTTCAGTCCATTCCTAGGATCTGTCTCAGAGTCTCTACCACCGGAACACTTAAAAAGGCTTTTGTGGTTTGCTGAGGAAGTAAAACAAGATCGTTTTGGAGACCTTGTGTCTTCTTCCTCAGACTCACTCGTTCGTTTATACAAAAGCGTTTTCAGTCCTTTGTCGAGTTCAGAGTCATCCGTCCACTCTTTTTACTTCTAAAGTGGGCCGCTGGAGATCAAAGACAATGATCTCCAGGTGTTAAACTCCCTCATGGCCGAGCCAGGGAAGGAGGCTGATTCCCAGGCCCGCGCCTTCCAGGCTGGGGTCGGCCCCCTGGACAACCACCTACCACCCATCCGCGCTCTGCCCCGGGGGCGTTCACCGCCGGCCTCGGAGGCCTGACCTTGAACCGCCTGGGCTCACCGCGGCTCTGGGAACGCTAGCCGTCGGCCCCGGGTTCTCGGCTCCCCCGCGGCCAGCAGGGGGCGGCCGAGCTCAGCGCCGTCCCGAGGAGGGGACGCCCGGGGAGAGGAAGTGCCCCGAGTTCTGGGCCGGCCCGCCGGGAGCGCAGGCAGCAGCGTGCAGAGGCCTCCTCACCCCGGTCTCTCTAGCCACGCCAGCCCCCGGCCCTTCCCCCGCCCCGCGCGGGCTGCGAGCGGCGGCGGGTTCCGGGTCCTGTGACCGGTCAGGCGCTGCGGCAGCGCGGCGGGGAGAGCAGCCGGCCTCGGGGAAGTTTCGACGGCCGGCGGGGGCTGCCAGGGCGTCGCGGGGAGGGCGCGGCCGGGCGGGGGCCCCGGCGCGTGGCCCTAACTTGCCGAGAGCGGCCGGCCGGCTGAGCGAGACCTGGGCGCTCATGGCGGGCGGCGGAGCTGGGGACCCGGGCCGGGGGGCGGCCGCCGCCACGGTGCCCGAGACCCGCGAGCACCTCTTCAAGGTGCTGGTCATCGGCGAACTTGGCGTGGGCAAGACCAGCATCATCAAGCGCTACGTCCACCAGCTCTTCTCCCAGCACTACCGGGCCACCATCGGGGTGGACTTCGCTCTCAAAGTCCTCAACTGGGACAGCAGGACGCTGGTGCGCCTGCAGCTGTGGGACATCGCGGGTAAGTGTGTGGCCCGAGCCGCGGACGCGCGGGGACCCCACGGCGGGCAAGAGGCGCCCGCCGGGTTTCCAGCCGTCGGGAGCTAGGGGCCGCTAGGCTGCTTTCGGTCTCCTTTCTTCTTTCTCTGTCCTTTGCCCGAGCTCGCCTGCCCCTGTCAGTTTAGAAGAAAGGGACTAAACCACTTAGAAAGATGGAAAGGGATGTGGTCGCGTGGACTCCAGGGGAATCAGGACAGTGGAACAGGCAGTAGTAGTCGAAGAATTTAAAAGCAGGACAAGGTAAATAAATGCATAAATGAGTAACCCTGGTTAGATGCCTCAGCTCAGTGTGTGGAGAGCTGTCTTATTTTTAAGAGGTGGAGGAGAGGCCCTGTGCTCTGGCGCTCTCACCTGACCAGAGGTGAGAAAGCCATGGGGGCTTTTCCCGAAGTTTTAACTCTGAATCTTTTTTTTTTTAAGTTTATTTTTTAAAATTTTTTTAACATCTTTATTGGAGTATAATTGCTTTACAATCGTGTGTTAGTTTCTGCTGTATAACAAAGTGAATCAGCTATACATATACATATGTCCCCATATCTCTTCCCTCTTGCGTCTCCCTCCCACCCTCCCTATCCCACCCCTCTAGGTGGTCACAAAGCACCGAGCTGATCTCCCTGTGCTATGTGGCTGCTTCCCACTAGCTATCTATTTTACGTTTGGTAGTGTATATATGTCCATGCCTCTCTCTCACTTCGTCCCAGCTTACCCTTCCCCCTCCCCGTGTCCTCAAGTCCATTCTCTAGTAGGTCTGTGTCTTTATTCCCGTCTTATCCCCAGGTTTAACTCTGAATCTTGACAAGGAAGAGCGAAGGGAGGGGGCTGGCTCCTCTCATTTGCTTTAACGTTTCACAGGTGAGAACCGAGGTTCAGAGTGGTTGAACGACTTACCCAAAGTGATGCTCCTGGTTAGTGACACAACCAAGACTAGAAACCAGGTTCCTTTTCGGAAGGTTTTTCATCACCCACCTTGGGTCTGAGACACTTCCTTGTGAGCGAAACCCCATTCTTCATATAACGTGCTCTCATCCTTGGGGCAGGCCACCCAGGCGAAGATTTGGGAAAGTTTCTCTTGAAAGCTATGTTCCTCTTCCCTCCCTAAACCAGCACCTAGCCCCACACCTGCCTCCCCAACCGCAATATATTATTTCCCTGGCATTTGCTCTCAGTTGTCATTTGGGAGCGTAATATCCCTGCTTGAGGGGTATATACCCTCCTTGCTCTAATGTATGAAAACTTGAACTCTGACTGGTGTGGTGGGTGGGATGTGCACATTGAAAAAGACGTTAACTTTGGGAAAATTTAAATATGGAAGTGGTACCAAGAGTTACCCTGTTCAGTCATCATCCATGTTAAGGTCAGTCTGCATTAGAGCATTCGGATGGGAGCATATGTTCAGGGTTGGAGAGACCGTCCTTCATCCTCCGCTTGCATAACAGAAGCCTGTAGGTGTGGGCATCCAACTGGTAGCAGAGTCAGGGACACAGGTCTGTCTGCTGGGTAGTGCTCTTGTCATCAACAGCTTATTACATACGAGAAGGTATTGAAGAATTATAACTTACATACTCATTTATTTAAGAACAGGCTTCTCTACTTCGGATATGAGAATAAATAGATGTATGTCACCTCAGAGAAAGGGGGATAATCAGCCTTGGGCTCAGCTCTTTGTTGTTATTTTTGTTGGTTACAGAAAACCAAAAGTTCGTTTGAAAAGTCATCTTTTGAAGCCAGAGGCTTCTTTCGAAACACTTCCTGCTTTTTCATAGAGCGCTTATGAATAATAGTATTGCTTCTCGGCAAAGTCATGGATTCTAAAGGTTGCCTTACCATGTGATAGTCATTCTGCAGGAATCTTCAGTGTAGCCGTGAATTTCCATGAAGATGATTTTAAATCCCTGCCTCGGAGGATTGTTGACTTTGCCTTATTCTTCATGTAAAATAATGTGGTATTTAGCGATTAAATTATGCTTGGGTAAATAAAAGATTTTTACGGCACAGTTGTGTTTTTAAGCTTCAAGGAAAAAAGCTTATATTTGGAGACTTGGGAAAGCAAAAGCATGAGTAGGAGTTTTCTTCCTGGGTATCGTCTCTTTTTTCATCCTTCTTGAAGAGATCTATTTTGCCAGAAACGGGACATAGTCAGTCTTTACCAGACTCTGGTATATAGAGGCCTAGATGGAATACCCTTGCACGTTTGCCTAAATCCAAAGCTTGAGCTTTTCCAGGAAGGAAAGCAGACCTTTAAGATCTCCAAAAGGGATTCCATCCAGCAAGTACACACCAGCAATTATCAAGATTAGAGGTAAACTTATGAGATAGTTGGAAATTATTAGGCTCATCTTTTAAATAAGGTTTTCAGTGTTAATATGTAAGGAAACTAAGAGCAAAAATATTGTGGCTTTAACTTAAGGTTTAGGGAGCTACATCATTAACTAGGTTTGGTTTGAATATTTGAGCTACTAGTGAATCCTAGCTCATACCATTGGAATTAAGTAGTAATGGTGTAATGAAGGCAAATTGAAGGTCACTCCAAAAAGTTCCCCATGGCTAAACATATTTGCCTTATGTAGTAACAAAGTTGAATCATATTTAATTCTCAAAGGAGGGAAATAGTCCTTGATGGCAAAATAGTAGGTGGAGCTGGCCACTTGATATGACTAACTTAAGGTGTGGTGTTATTACTATGTAGCTTTTTTGCTGTTGCTTTAGAGATGGGAAAGGTGCTAAAGAAATTATGTCAAGTCTCTATACTTGAAAGCTTTGGTAAGTGTGAGAGGCAGGAGTTATCCAAATGTTTTCTGTAAATGTGGCCAGGCAGTTTAAGCTAAACTCTTCAAATTGAGAACCGTAGTGACTCTTGGGTACAGGCCTTACAAATCCTTATTATATCAAATGAATGTAGCTTTAAAATATAGATGCAATTTAATATAAGTTTTGTGTTAGGCAATTGCCGTCTTTTACTTCGTATCTGCTTTAAGACTGCTGCTCAATACATACTGAAATATACTAAAATAGTGAAGTCTTTGATAAGATTTTAAAGAGAGGTTACCTAATGCATACTGAATTAGGATGCAGCATCTGACCTTCCTTTTAACATGTATTATAGATGAATTAGTATTTGGCCCACTACTTATTATAAGCCTATTAGCAACTGTAGAATTTTCCAGGTAGGTTGAATGGCTGGTCTAGGCTAAATCTCTCTTTTTTCTTAAGTTTGTCCATTTAGATCTAATCTAATATAATTCACTCTTCATGTATTCACTGTTTTTGTAGAGGAGGCAGAATTTTATCTCTGTCCTCCTAGAGCTTTCAGCTGGGCCTGAGAATTAATGTAAGACAGATTAATAGCAGAAATTTATTTAATATAAGCTTTACATGACACAGGAGCCTTTATAAGGAAAGGAACACCCCAAAAAGTTCAACCTAGTATAAATGCTTTTATACTAGGTTGAACAAAGAGAGGCAATTGTAGAAAAATAACCAAACTCTATGGGAGGCTAAAGGAAGATAAGAGTTATTTTAACAAGATCTGTTTCTATAGAATTCTCTCAGCTTGACTCCCCATCTCTGGTGATGAGAATGTTTTCTTCCTTCTGGTATAGGGAGGACATCTTTCACGTGGGAGTTTCATCTCCCCATTTAAGGAAGAAGAAGGGGAGATTAGAGCACCCTTCGTGCACTCGCTGTTTTTCAAGTGCCTTTAGTTCAAATAATTCTTATGCCAAAGTGGCATTTTGGGGTGTGGGCTATTCTGCCACCCTTCACTTTTAAGGATCAAAATTTCTTTATAAATATCTGAGTAATACACCTTTGGGCCAATGAACAAATCAGGAACAACGTATTCTGAATTCATGTAAATATTGTTTACCAAAGCATAAAATGCATGCTTGGGAGACGTTATAAATTATATAAACCATAGTTAGATTCACTTCTGTTTTTTGATTCACATCTGAAAATAGAATGTTGATCGTGTCTTTCTTGTTCTCTCTTGCATATCGCCAATTACTATATCTAGTGATCTCTTCTTGTCTTCTTTGATAACCCTCCAACTCTTCATGAGCAAGAGTCTGGAATATTATCTCTGATGCTTTCTTGACCTTCAGAGTATCTGTCAGTCAGGGAGTATTAATATTCAAGTTTTTTTTCTAAATACGAAGAAGTGGTGCTTTGAGGAATTAGTCTCTGTTATTTGTAGTCTCTGTCTTAGTACTACAGTAACTGTCTTAGGGCTTATTGGGGGCCGATTGCTTAATAACTCATTTAAAGGAATTAAAGAAAATCTTTATTACATCTGACCCGTACAATCTTGCCATCTTCAGCCTTATTCTGGCTCAATTTCTGTGCTGAATTACAAGCAAAGCCTACTGTCCCATTTTACATCTTCAAATCTTCCTCAGTTCGTGAGTCCTGACACACCTTTGGGTGCCCCAGTATGGACTGTGCTTTCACAATTGCCCAGGCAGCAGGAGTTTCAACATAACAACATATTTGTGTTATCGCACATGAAAATTCCCCTGATAATGATATGCCTGTTGCCTTTCCTCCTTTTGAGTATATCACCATTCTTAGTTGCCTCAATTAGTCCAAGTAAGCTAAAAGGTGCTGAGGTTAGAGGTAGAGACAGCCAAGTGCTGATAAGAAGTACTTGGCTCCCAGCCATTTGCCTAATCATTCTATTGTTTGAGCGGGATTATAGGCTTTCAGAGACCCCATGGTGTAAATGCAGGGAGGTTTGGTAAATTGACCAAGAAAACACAGGTAATCCACGGCACGCACGGCACCGTACAGAGACAGGACTCATGTCTCTGTCAAATAGCACAGTGGATTTTTGGTTCACTGGATTCAAAACAGTAGCATTAACTGTTCTCTAAATTTGCAAATGTTCTGGTCATCCCTGTTTTAGAGCATATGACTCATATTTGAATAATTACCATCTCTTTATGTCATCAATCCAGAATTTCCAGTTCTTATACTTAATTATGAAGCATACTGCTTCCAAAGCAGACACTTTTTGATTGGCTGCATCACTTTTTTTTGTACATTTTGAAAGACTGTTTCCAAACTGTGGACTTCTCTGAAGTTAACAAAGCTCTTTTATTGGTATATGGTTGCAGAGCACACCCTGGAAAAGCAAGGTAACAATTACAGATATTTGTCAGGTCTACTCTGATCTCATGGATTGAGCCTGAATGCCATGCGTTATTCCAGGGCTGCAATGTTATTTTCAGATATATTTTAGGAGAAATTTGATCCATCATGTATATGTTATCCTGACCTTCCAACTTTCTTAAGCTTTTGATATATAAATTTTAATGATTTTTATTCCCTTTAAAATTGTACTCAAGATTTTGTTTTTATCAAAATCAAAATAAAAAAGTGTGATGAGACCAACACATCAGGAGACAATTGCCACTGAAAGAAATAGTTTGTTACTCATAGTTTCCAAGAGGAGGGACCATGCCACACTATGCAGGACTGTGTAGGGAAACACTGGCGTCATTCAGGAGGCAGAAGGAGCTCGGAGAAAGCAAAGTAAGGGCTGGAGCCTTTACTGTGGTTTTTGCAGGAAGGAAAGGACAAGGCAGTGTAGGCAGGCTGAGCAAGCTTAGGATTGGATAGTTTGAGAGACTGAGTTTGTTCTGGGCTATAGGGATGGTCCCTAGTTGTCTAGTACCTGACCGTGGGGTGATTCAGGGCAGGAGGATAATGTCCTGGACTGCAGGAGCCTGGAAAAAGAAAGCGGGTAGAGGATAAGGACTCAGGATTGGTTGGTTTGCATATCGAAGACATGCTCTCAGCAAGTTGTTTGCTCTCTTTAAGAACTAGCTAACACTAAGAGGGGCAGTCCCTCCCCTGGTCCGCAAGGCCCCAAGATGTCAAAGCATCCTAAAATATAGAAAATAAAAAACCTGATTAATACATATTTCTAAGCACTTATTAAAATAGATTGAGAGATGAGAGAAAGTATTCTTCCAAAGAAGAAAACTTTGAAGGCCTTTGACTTGGAGGCCAAGAATAGCGTATCCTCAAAATAGTGAGGATTTCACATTTAATCAACACTTAAGTAATAGAGAGTGGGCTAAGTTGACAAGTTTAAGTTGTATTATGGTTGTAGAGATCTTCTCTTGGATGGTGAAAAAAGTGCTGACATATGTGGGGAGATTTCTGAAGGGTGAGACAAAAGATCAAGAAAAAGTTGCTTTAGAATTCTACTCAATTATATTTTCAAAAGAGCTTTTTGCACTTTTTGCAATCGATGCTAGAAGCATATGATTTCTTCACTCTTATTCTGAGAGAGACAAACCACATAAAAATAAATGGATGGCAGGGCTTTAGTTTACGCCCCTCTGTTGGTCTTTCTCATTGACAGATCGTCTTACGTTCTCTTCTTCCCCATTCTTTTCACTCACTTCTACCCAGATATTTTCCTTAAGCATCTCCCGTAGTGATTTTTGATTGCTTTGAAGTTAAGCTAAATATATTGGGGTTTTTAGTGTGATTATATGGGACCTCCTCCGTCAGACTCATCTGAGGTGCTTAAAATGCAGATTCCTTAGCATCAGCTGTAAGCAGAATTGCCTTCGTCTGTCAAACATCCCCAAACATCATGGTTTAACAAGAGAGAAGTCTCTCACCTACTTAGTCTGTAGTTGAGCAGTCCATGGCTGGTGAACAGAACCATTCATTCTTCCTGGACCAAAGCTGACATTTCACCACTCAGCTATTCCCTGGCCATATTCGTTGTCTTTGTGGTCCAGTCAAACGCACATGGCTTGCTGCAAGGGCAGCTAGAAAACCAGGGCTTTTTCTGTTTGTTTTTAAATTGGACACATTGCTTTCCCAAATAAAATTCTGTGAAGGGATATTGGAGAGGCAACTAGCAATCCTCCATGCTTACCAAATCAGAATTCCTAGAGGTAGGGCCTGGAAATGTGTAATTTGCCAAGCACCATGGGTAGTCTGATTTATACCGAAGTTGAGAACAGTTGTTCTGTCTTGGCTCTGCTGCATGCTGCCAACAGACTTACCCTCCCACTGCGCTCCACGGAGCAAGCCTGCTGTTCCCCGGGGCTCCTTCACACTCACCTTCCCTGACCCTTAAGTTCCTGTCTGTTTCATATCACCTGCTCCTTATCTGTGTGGCTCTCAAGAGGTGATGTAAGGAGACAAGGGAAATTACAGGACAGAGGTGGTACATGTCTTGCTCTCATTTAATGCTTAAGAAAGGAAAAAGCCAATACCTCAAACTTCTAAAACTATTATGACTTTGGACACAAACCAAAAAGATATTTTGATTTTTTTTCCTTCCTTTAAATTGATTAAAGTCAGGTGTTATTTTCATAGTCACCACAGAAGATGTAAATAGTTGAATAAAAACAGACCTTACACTGTGACCTAAATACCACAGAAGGCTGCTCATTTCAAATTAGCCAAAAGAAAAATCCAGACTCTGAACTGGCGTGTATTTGGGAATAGGTAATTTTGAAGACTACTTAGTGATACTGCTACCATCTCAAAAGGAGTTTGTGTTCCTTTTAGTTTAGGTATTTAAAAATTTTTTCTTTATTCAGTTTTGTTACTCTTTTGCTTGACAGAATGTGGTATGAGCAGAAATGGTGCTTTGTACATGATTTAAATGGCAGCTTTGCCTCTTCCCCTGTAAAGCTTATTTTTCCAAGTGGAAATATATTTCCAAACGTAAGGCTAGAATCCCAGAGTTAGGAAATTTTGGTATTTGACCCTCTCACATAATAACAGTTAACATTTATTAAAAGCTGTTTTATAGTCAGTGTCATTCAGTTTACTTTTATTCTCATTGATACTTATGATAATCTGGAGAAATGAGAATGATTCTCAGTTTACAGTTGAGTAAGCTGAGACTCAGGAAGATTAAGGGCTTTTCCTGAGGTCTGTACACCTGTAACTTGCAGAGTTAGGGCATGGATCCAGATATTTTTCATTCCAAAGGTTTCATTGTCATGTTATATTATCTCCCTCTCATCTACACATGATAAAAAGGAAAACCAGACAAATGAATGGAATTGTGTAAAATCATGTGACTCCCTTTACCTTCTTCATGGTACAATATTAAAATATGAAATTCAGTACATATCAAATCCAAACTCATATGGTGCTAATTTGATGCATTAGCTTTTAGACTTGTTCTGTCTGTGGAGAATACAGCCACTTGTTGTATGGAAAATTGCATAAGCCAGTGGGGGGGAAATGGGCAACTAGCAATATGGTCTCTTTTTAGTTACATTGTTTCATTGGTCAGTATTATGGTAGTTCTTTAATGTAAGAAAGTGTTTTTTTTCCTAACAATACCTATAGTTTTAGCATGTTAACTATTTAAGTGTAATGCTGGGGCACGTTTATAAGGGCTTTATAAAGTAGTAGTATAATGAGTCATTAACTAGGTGCCCTAAAAAATAACAAAAACCTGTGTGACTACAAATTGTAACCTCTTACATATAAAACCCGAGACCCATTATGACATCACATTATTACCTGTATCAAGCTGTAAACATTTTTAGTGGATAGATAATTATCCTTCTAGAACCAATGACTGGACTTAAATTAAATTTTGACTGGGTCTTGATCTATTACCCACCACCCACACAAGCTTGTTAGAAGCGCTTCATCTCTGAAATGCACACTGAATTTTAAGGAGTTGTTTTTAAAGGACTTTATATGCACTGACTAGAAACTATGCATTTTCTCCCAATCACCTTGAGCAAGAATATGTAGCTCAATAATTCTTACTGGGTGGGAAAACATAAGCATTTGTACTTGAAAAGCTAAGCACTAATTGTCCTGTTGCTCAGATTTATTTTTCATTGTGTAATTTATATTTTGAGTTTCAAATAACATTAAGAGACATTTAGATTATCTATCAAATGGGGGCATGAACATAAAATATTGAGACAAACGTTTAAAAAAATAAAACCAGGGATTAAAATCATAAGAGAAAGCATCTCTGGCATGTGTTTCTGATAGTTCAAAACGCAGTACTTTCCTTTTCAAATCAGAGAGGAAATATTTCCCTTTTGAAAATTTGCATGCGCTATAAAGAGATAAGGTACACTGTTTTGTGGGTTTTTTTCCCTTGATTGGAATATGTATTCCTGGAAATGTATTAAATTATCTCAACTCCTTTTCAAAGCCATTAGTGTTGGATACTCCAAATACTAGATAAGCATTTTAATCCTTTTGCCAGCATGTATACCTTACAGGTCATCCATTTCAGTATGTACAAAGTCGTGCATTTTTAAATGTCTTCGAGCCTAGATGACTAGCACTGTGCTCTTTTTTTCCCTTTCTCATTGCCAAAATATCTAGCTATAATCAGGGTTCCTTCTTCTAGAGAAGGAAGTAACACATCCTTTTAAAGGATAACGCATTTCAGAGCCATTTGGAATATTCAGGCAATGTGTCCACAGCAGTATGGATGAAAAACCCTGTCCCTAGAATCAGCATAACTAATGCAGTCAGCAGTGGGGCACTTCCTTATCTGCTGTGGTAAAGCACTAGGGGACATAGAGCAAGGCTGTAACTTTTGTAGCAGGGCTGTGCTGTCCTTAAGGAAGGTCACTCCCAGGCTCATCGTACCTTGAATCTATTTGGAAACACAGGGCCATGTGGAGCAATATATACTCCAGAAAATACTTGGGTAACAGATCAGACAGTACACTTGATAACAAGTCAACCTAAGAAATTTGAGTAATGTCATCTCCCTGGGATTTTATTTTCTCATCTATAAAATAAGAGAGGTTGGACTAGATGATCTGGAGTGTCATCGTCCAGTTACAATATTGTCCGTTACAGTGTTTTGTCGGGAAAGCGTAACCCGTTCCTGTAAGAGAAGATTACAGCTCTGGTCACAGAAGGTGGTGTTGCTTAGCATTCTCCCCACCCTGTCTGAACTACTTCTGCAGACCTAGTGAGAGGGAGGTCTCCCAGGTTCTGCTGAGTTTCCATATTGCTATACGCTTTAACTCTATACACACACGCCATGAAACAAGACACGTACAGCTGTCTTTACATTTAATAACTCTAGACTTTCCCTTCTACCCAGTCCGCTCCCGTCACAGGGCACAATCCAGGAGCATTCAGCATGGCAGAAATCTCCTGCTTTTATATATGTATTTCCGGAAAGTAGAATCCTAGAATAATAAAGATTTCTCAGGCTAAACTTAAAATGGTTGATTGGCTGCCCCCTCAGAGTATTTTTTTATTTTCTTTTCTAAAATTAGAAAAAAAAATCTAAGAGTCTATGGAATTCTAATGCAATTCTAGTTTGGATGTGAAAGTCTTTCCCATTAGTTTGATCCTTAGCTCTTCTTTGAACCTAGGAAGGGCTGACTTCTGATGTGCTGTGAAAGGGGAAGTAGGAGAATTCGCGTTTCTCCTGGGGATGACTCAGAGCTACTGGGAAACTGCCTCGAGCAGTTAACATGGCTTTGACTAGGCTGGCCACCCCCATGGGCGTGCAACCTGAAAGTCACAGCATGGAAATAAAGTTTATGAAGATACTGTATTTCCATGATGAGTTAGCATTTGAATGGCATTTCTTGATAATGTATCTTTCAAGAAAGACTCACTTACCTCAATGAATAACATCCCCTTGTTTGATACCATAATATGCTCTTTGTATCCCTGATTATACCCAACACATCATGGTATCATTTTGTCTGTTTCCTCAAATAGACTGTGAGATCCTGAAGGTCATATTCACTGTTTCATTATTTTCATCAGTGTCTAGCACAGTGCCTGGTACGTAGGAGGAACCTAATACATATTTTTTAGTTGAGATCAGATCTAGATAGAAGAGAGAAAAATATATTTGGGAGTTGTACCAGCCAAGATAGACTAGGTTATGTTGGGGGGTCAACAACATTAAAATGATGATTTCTCGTGCTTTTTACTTGTCCACAGTGGGGAACAGAGGTGGGAGGGATGGTGGGGAACGTGAGGAGAATTTTTCATTGGAGCCACTTGAAGACCCAGGCTAACAGAGGCCCTACCATCTCAAAATTGGGGTTCAGCTTTGCTGCTGCAGGACAAGTGATTCTGCTGGAAAGGAACACTTCTGTTCACATTTCATCGGCCAGGATTAGTCCACGGACACAACTGATTTAGTGGGGGCAGAACAGTGTGCTCCTCCATGTGTTTAGAAGTGGAGGAGGATGGAATATTCATGAACATCAGTTTTGTTTTCCACTGGAATCCTTTGTTTTAGACAATAATACAGGAATAGCTAAAATTACCCAAAGATACAGGATGCAACTCATACTCTAGTAGCAAAGTTTACTTTGCTTCCCAGTTTAACAACTGAAAGAGCTTAGCAAATCTGTGCATTTAAACCTTTAAAACAGCATAGTTAAATCTAGGTTTCACCTTGTTAGGTTTCTGGAGAAAAACCTTTAATTTTATGTTAAGATTATTATTTTAAATGAATTCATCTTATCTTCTCCACTCCCTACTTAATTTTTTACTTGTTTTTACCAGTTCGAGAATATTTCGGAAGCATTAATGGATTACTGTTGAATTTTAAAAAAGAGATTATGAACTCAGTAGAATAGGAAATATATTTTATTATTCTTTTGGAGAATAAGCTAAGTGCATGGACTTGGCCTTGTGATGCTAGGTCATGATCCCCATTGCTTTCTAGATTTGGTGATTGCAGAATCTTTAGAAAATCATTTTAGCCTTAAATTTATAATATAGAAACCTAAAACATCAGAAGTGAGAGCTGGGTGGGACTTTGATGACCCCTAAAGATCTCTAAAGACAATTGGCTGATTTAGGCAGAGAAAGTTATTTCCTGGGGTAACTTGACTGTTGGGTGCTTGCTATTCGATTCTCTAGTACAGTTGTGCTTTCCTCAAGTTCATTTTCCTCCGCAAGCTGTTTTCACCACTACAAGGCACAACACATAACTAGCTAATAGTTTAAGGCTTTGCTGTGTGTAATCAGCACGATTTACAAAAGGATACTCAGGCTTTCATCGTGCAATACATTTATTGAGCACTTAATGATAATTCTTAGCTAATAGTTATTCAGTGTTTACTATGACGTGGCTTTTTACACTCTGAACTTGAAGTATAACCTACATGCAGATACCTTAAGTGTATACCTTCATGAATTTTTATATACCACTTCCAGTTCAAGGTATAGACTGTTCCTAACCCCCTAGAACAGAAATCATTAAATTTTTTCTGTAAACTTCCTGATAGCAATTGTTCTAGGTTTTGTGAGCCATTTAGTCTCTGTTGCAACTATGCAACTCTGCCATTATAGAGTGAAAACAGGCATATGATACATGAACGGATGAGGATGGCTATTCTCTAGAATTTTATTTAGCTGGATTTGGCCATGAGCTATAGTTTGCCTAAATATATCCAGGCAGGCATTTTACATTTAACCCTTCCTGTAACCATATGAGGTAGGTATTATTTTTTATAACTTTATTGTTGTATAGTTAACATACAATACACTGTACAATTTTATAAGTTTTGACATATGTATACCCTTTTGAAACATCACTGTAATCAAGATTGCAAATATTTTCATCACCTGAAAGCTATTTGCTCTAATAGGCCTTTTGTAATCCATCCTCCTGCCTTGCCCAAGGCAATCATTGATCTGCTTTCTCTTACTGCATCACTATAGTTTCTGATTTTTTAGAATTTGATATAAAGGGACTGATAGTATTACCTATTCTCTCCTTGGTCTGGCTTTTTTGACTCAGCATAATTGTTTTGAGATTCATCCATGCTGTTACTTGTATCCATAGTTCCTTTCCTTTCTATTGTTGAGTTGTATTCCATTGTATGGATATACCATAGTCTATTCATTAGCATGTAAATAGACATTTGGGTTGCTTCCAGTTTGGGGCTATTAAAAATACAGCTGCTGTGAGCATTCATGAACATGCCTTTTTATAGACGTGTGTTTTCATTTTGTTTGCGAATACCTGGGAATGGAATGGGTTTGTTGTATGGTAGGTATATGTTTACATTTTTAAGAAGGTATCAAATTGTTTCCCAACGTGGTTGTACTATTTTAAAGTATTAGTCTTACCAGCAGTATATGAGAGCTCCAGTTGTTCCACATCTTCACCAACACTTGGTATAGTCAGACTTTTTAATTATAGCCATTGTTGTGGGAATAAAGGATCAGCTCATTGTGGTTTAAATTTGCGTTTCCCCAATGGTTAATAATTTTGAGCATAATTTCTTATGCTTATTTATCATCATATAAATTCTTCAGTAAACTGTTCCAATCTTTTGCTTACTTTATTAAATTTTTTTAATCTTACTTTGGAGTTTTGAGAGCTCTTTATATTCTGAGTACAAATTTTTTTAATCAGATATAGGATCTGTATTTTTTTTTCTCCCAGTTTGTGCCTTTACTTTTCATTTGCTTAACAGTGTAATTGGCACTGTTTTGATTTGTCACATATGGTGATGTTAGAAAGCACACCCTCTGCTGCTGAGGGAGCTTCGAATCCTGGCTCTGAAACCTAAGGAAATGGATATTCTAAGCCACAAGGTCCTCCTCAAAAATGCCTTACCACATACATTTCTGGTTTTCTTATGTTTTAATAAGAAAGTTAATATGAATACAGACTTGAATATGCTTTAACATGGTTGGTAAAAAGAAATATTTGAAGGGATTTATAGGTGATTCTATGAACAAAACAAAAACAAAAGCCACTAGAGCTTAATAGCTCTTTATAACTTCTGGATTTCTGTACGTTTACTAGTTTGGCACCCCACCCTCTATTCTAAATTAAAGGGGAAAACCGTAAAATAGTGGGTTTGCATGTCTGCCTTCTTAGAGGAGAGCAGTCTTGCATTTTGAATCGAAAGCGGGTTTGGCTGGAGATGTGAAGGAAAGAGGAGTTAAGAACATGAGTTCCTTTATCTCATGTTCAGTCCTAATCTTTTTGACTAGCATTTTACCCACCACACTTATCTCCTTCCTGCAAGTCTTACTTTCTTCTATTCTTGTCTCTTCCCTCCACTCCCAACTTTCTTTTTTCCTTTAGTACCTCTCTTCTCTTAGACCAAGAAGAGTGGAGGGAGGGGGAAATGATGGACTCTGTAGCTTTACGAACTGTCATCTCGGTGTTTATGGAGAATGTGGGGTACATGCACAGAACATAAAACTGGGTAACTGTGTACTCGGACCACATGATCAGCCGCTTCTGCTTTGTGGTTCGTGGTTCTGTGTGTATGTCCTCAATCCTACCAGTTTATGGTGCTATGGAATGACAGATATGTGTTTATAGCATTATTCTTAGGGTCAAAAGGATTATAACTAAATATCGCCTCTGTCCGAAGTATAAGTTTTTAATCTCTTATTATACTTATTTCTAGGACAGGAACGGTTTGGCAACATGACCCGAGTATATTACAAAGAAGCTGTTGGTGCTTTCGTTGTCTTTGATATATCGAGAGGTTCCACGTTTGAAGCCGTTTTAAAATGGAAAAGTGATCTGGATAGTAAAGTCCATCTTCCAAACGGCAACCCTATTCCTGCTGTCCTCTTAGCTAACAAATGTGACCAGAAAAAAGACAGTGGCCAGAATACTTCCCAGATGGACGAGTTTTGCAAAGAACATGGCTTCACTGGATGGTTTGAAACCTCTGCAAAGGTGAGGTCTGCTGTGCGTTTGTTATCTGCTCTGCTGTGCGTTTGTTATCTGCTCTGCTGTTAATTCGTAAATCTGACCTGTAACTTGCAAGTATTTAGATGGATTTACCTGAGTGGTTTTTGGAAACCTAGTAAAAGGTGCAGCGTAGCATGGATATGTTATGGCTTCTTTCACTCAGCAGCAGGAATGCTTTCAGAATTGGCTAGTGGAGAGGTGAACAGAAGGGCAGATTTTACATTAAAATAAAAATGACTATTATTAGAGCAAAGAACAAATGACATTTTCTATGAGTTTGAGTCCTTAAATGAAGTACTTTTCATGTACCTGGAATTTGTGGGGTATGAGGTATATTGTCAAGCACAACTATTTTTGAGTTTTATAGAAGGCTTAGTAAAACTTAGGGACATAGTTGTCCCTAGTGAAGATGTAAGTCATGTGCAGGACTAACAGACATTGAAAAGGTCAGAGAGAAGATGTATTCAGATGATGTTTGAAGAGTTTTAGATCAAATGTGTAGGAAAATTTGAACAAGAGGAAATTATCAACATTTGTGACATATTTCTTCATGAATAGTAGAGTGAGAATTTTTTCTTTCAGCCATTATGGGAAGCTGGATAAAATGTTTTTTGAAGAAAAACAAAAACACGTTGGCTGTTGAAAATCTTAACAGTCTAAATATACACGAAAGCAAAGGTGACAATACCAAGCACAAAATATTGTGCTGGAGCGGGCTTATGTGCACTGGAAGTTTCACTTTAGAGGTCCAATAACAATCAGACACGAGAGGGTGATGAATTATTAGCAAAATTCTGTGATGGCAAACTCAAAACCATGAATTTGATATAATCTTAACACAGTTCCAGCTTTTAGTATGCCTTCTGTGAATTTCTTGTATATATCAAAAACCGTGCATTGTTTTTTCAAATGACCTACTTACTTATTACCAGGTTACTTTTAGCTTTACCAGAAACCCATCCTAAAAGTGGAAGATTATTTGCTGCCACTGGTGATCAGAATAATGAAAGCAAAGCTATGGGAGACTACACAAAAAGTGCTCTGAAAATATTGTGATGGTGGGGTCATTGGAAAAAATAGTGTCTGCTGAAGACAGAAGTGTTTACTCCTAAGCTAAAGGCTATTTGTTTAAACAAATATATTCTAGTATCTTAAAATTTAGTTTCATAAATAAAAAGTAGTAGTGGAAGAGAGATGAAGACCAGAGTTGCTGCATGAGCACTTAGCCAAACAGGAAGGAAGAGATTGCAGAAGGCAAGGCTTTTTATAGAGACACTTGTTTTGGAAGCCATGCCCTCTGTCTGCTCTCTGCACCTGTGGGGATTTGCTTTCCTTCCCAGCTTTGTTAGAAAAAAATTAGTGGTATGTGTAAGTGTTTATTAGAGCGTGAGATTTGGTGGAGAAGATGAATATATTACAGATAAAATTTCCTCTTCTGGTTTTATTTGAATTAATCATTCAGGTAATAAATCTAAATTTCTCCCCAGAGTCTAGAAGGAAGATTCATAAACAATAGTATCATGTGGCCTGTCACCTGAGACTGTATAAGTCATCAGCTTCATGATATCTATGGACAGGGTTACATGTGGAGGTGAAAAGAAAAACATTCATATGTTCTGTGCCTTCCTACGAATATATTAGAAACAGCTACTGCAAAATTTCCTTAGTGGTAAACCAGGAGTATTTCAAGAGAGTAACAGTAATATAAAATTTTTGTTAAAAATTTTAGTCAAGGCTTAAAGTACTGCCCAAGTGTCACTAATACCTATGCTTCTGAGCTGGCCAGCAGCTAACTTCAAATCTGATTTCTGCTAGAATACCAGTGATCTGAATTCTGATACAAACACAGCCAAAAGGCAAGTTTGAATTCATGAGCTTCATCTTTTCACCTTTATGGAAAATAATGGATTTCCAATATGAGAATGTGTGACTAATTACAATGTGGGACTTTCTGTTCCTCATCAATAACAATTAAATGCAGTAAGAGAAGATTATAATTATTTGGTATAATGGGGATGGTGGGGACTGAGGGACATTTGGGCATTTAAAGATCAATACTTTAATTAAAGTTAATGCTTATCTTGGGAGTGGAGGTAAAAAAAAGTTTGTGTTGGTGCTAGAAAAGATACCTGAATAAATAGCAGAGGTCTTGCAGAGTTCTCACTGTCTGAGAAAGGTGTAACAAATAAGGGAGAAGGCTAGAATGAACCTCGTGGTATCGGATTGGAATTGGAAAAGTCCATATATATGTATATATATACACACACACATATATAAATTCTGTATTAATGTGTATATGTGTGTGCATATACACACACATGTACACATACGTATATGTGTAAACAGCTAAACACAGAAGCAGATACCAATATGTGTATGGATACATACATATTTACTAGGTGTGTCTGCTGAAGAGGATTAGAAGCAATGGCAGCACAGAACCAGTGAGCTTTGCAAGTCCTTAGAATTTGGTTTTTAAATACTGTTATCCAATAAAAAGAACTGAGTCTCCCTGGAGAAATGACTGATTTCAGGACTATTAGGACAAGGACAGTAAAGATGTGCCTGAGATATTTTGTCGTGCCGGAAGCTAAGGAAACGCTCACCAAGTGACGGAGATGCGTCAAAAAGACCCAGGAGCCTGCTTATAGGAGCTCCAAAACCTAAGACAATTGGAGCAACAAAATAAATAATTATTGTAATGGACTTAATACACAGAATAAAATAATAATCCATGATATGAAAAAAACAAATGAATAAATGGGAGAGAAGAGAAAGCTCTTCCTAACAGTAGAATTCCAAATCATAAATGGAGAAGGAATGATGGAAATAGACAGTCACCATTAAACACAACAGTAATAATTGTTCTAGGGAAAAATTAATTGATACCAAAATGAGTAAGGAAAGGTATGGTGAAAAACAGGATATTTACATATTTGTACTGAGGACAAAGTGAAAAATAGTAGCTCTTCAGTGGAGAAGCCTGGCAGACATGACTTCAAGCAAGTATGCCTCCTCATACACTGAAGAGGGCACATCATGTATGTCTTATTCCTGCCAACAATGTGTGACTTGAATTTAATGATAAGGAAACATCAGACAGATCCAAACTGAGGGATAGTCTCTGGCCAGGACTCTCCAAGAGTGTCAAGGTCATGAAAGGCAAGGAGACTGAGGACCTGTTCCAGATTCAAGGAGACCAAGGGGACAGATCGCGAAATACAGCCGCTCACCTGCATCAGAAACAGGACAGTGAGACAGCTGATGAAATTCGAACAAGGTTGATAGAGTAATGCTGGCACAGTACTGTCATCTAATTTCTTGATTTTGATATACTCTGGTTACCTAAGATGTTAATGTCTGAGGAATATGGGTGAAGAATATATAGGAATTTTTACTACTTTTACAACGTTTCTGTAAATCTGAAATTATTTTAAAAGGAAAAGTTAAATACTTTTAAAAAGAAGCACAGTTTTTGCTATATGTCACATATCATATATTGAATGACAGCTTATGAATCAGTCACACAAATGTTGTGATAGCTGGTGATTCCTTAGAGCATCCTTAACGGGCATCACACCCACAACATTGTTTTTATCTCTGTGCTTTCACTTATGTGGCTGGCAACTTGCAGCAGGATGAAGACTCATTTACCTTGGAGATAGTTCATTGGACCTCAGTGGCAAAAGTTTAAAACATTAAAAAACAGAACATAAGGGCTTCCCTGGTGGCGCAGTGGTTGAGAGTCCGCCTGCCGATGCAGGGGACACGGGTTCGTGCCCCGGTCCGGGAAGATCCCACATGCCGTGTAGCGGCTAGGCCCGTGAGCCATGGCCGCTGAGCCTGCGCGTCCGGAGCCTGTGCTCCGCAACGGGAGAGGCCACAGCAGTGAGAGGCCCGCGTACCACACACACACACACACACACACACAAAAACAGAACATCAGAAAGAGTGTGATCCTTTGTAAAAAGAAGAGTGTCTCAGTCACATTACTCAGTAACATTGAACTCTTAGCAAACACTTCAGTATTGGAGCAGGAGATGGAGCTGGCGTACTTATAATGCCCCCTCTGACCAACTTTCCTAGTTCCTGGTAATACTCTAATGCTTTCCTCTAAGAATATTGATCGTGAGAATTGATCCTGGTTGTTTCTGCACTACAGGATAACATAAACATAGATGAAGCATCCCGGTTCCTAGTGGAGAACATTCTTGCCAACCACCAAAGCTTCCCTAATGAAGAAAACGACGGCAGAATTAAACTGGATGAGGAGACCGTGAAAAAAGAGAACAAATCCCAGTGTTGCTGACTCAGCGTCTGCTTCTCTCCTGCGGATGCTCGGTTGGAAGCAAATTCCTGAGACGGGATCATGGATGGTGGATATGCTGCTCTGTGAATCTTCAGGGCTGTGCCTTAAAATAACAAGGATGGCACCCCTGGGAGCCTGTGATGAAAGGGGACACTGGTGAAGGAGTCCCGCCAGTGGCTCTGCCCCTTCACTTGTGAACACCTAGGCTTCTGTTGTTGTTGCCATCATATTCAGGATAATGTTTATGTTCTTTTTAACATCTTTTAAAATGACAGTTCTTCAGGATTTGTTAAGACTTGGAAGTTGTGGCTTTCAGTGTGAACACTGGGCTGGTAATAAACTTTCCCTGCCGCCTCACTGTAGTTTCATGCGTCTGTATTTTTGTCTCCTGTATCCTATCCTCAAGTTCGAGGGAGGCTTTTAGACCCTTTTAGCCACAGAAAGCTGGAAGTTTCTGTTTAGCAATTTATTTTTCTAGTCAAAACTTTGGTACTTCATGTAAAATTGTTATCCTTAAATATTGTGATTTAACTAGTCCTGGCTAGTGTGACGTGGTTATTCCCCTTAAATACATTAAAATCCCCTTCCTAATGACTCAGGAAGCACTCACACCACAGTGGTACTCTGATCTGGTTGGTACCAGTTGGAAACAATATAAATGAACATCTCTTCTTTTCTCTCCCTAGTCCCTTCTCTCCTTTCTTCTTCCTGTGTGTTTGTTTATAACTAAGAGCCTGATAGATATTACTGTTGCAGTTGTAACCAGCCTTTTCAAATCTGTAATAATAATGGTTAAGGAGAGAATTTATTTCAAAACATATACAATTAAATCGAGGTTTCTATAGTAGGCATTGTGAAAGAAATTAGGTCATGTGTGGTTTTATACAAAGTTTTGAACATTTAAAGTATAGTACGTGAGAAACAAAGCAGGCTCACAATATTTGTATTGTCATTTAACCCAATTAAGGAAAAGAATAAATATTTTGACTGCAACTTTTGTTTTGAATTCATGTAGTTCTAGAAAGGTAATATGGGCATACTTTTCTGCCTTAGAAAAATATGTGTCTGTTCACTTTTGCCTTTTATTTTTAAGGGGGTTAATGATATCATGTGAAAGGTCCAACTTATCCATTTCAAAGGAAATTTAAAAGTATCTGTGACATACCAAAGACAATGCAAAATGAGGTATTGTACATTAAGTATGAACTTGGATAGGAAACATCTGTACATTTATTGAGCAGGGGAAAAAAAGACTAGAAATCCTATTAAAAAAAAAAAGACTAGCAAATTGCATTTGCTCTCACAGGTGAACTCTGAGAATAAGTAGTAACTATCATGGGCTATAAAATGTAGCTTGCCCTTCTCATGTTAAACCTGAGCCTTGGCTAGGAATCAGATGTGTTTGTGTTTATATATTTAAGTAAATCAACTCTTTAACCTCTTTGGACACGTATTCTCTGTAGAATCAGATTTTCCTGAGGCCAAGGAATAGAAAGCAGACCCTGATTTAAGTAATACTAATTTAATTAATACAACCCTCTTAAGTTTTTAAAAATCATGCATTAAATCTTGCTTTCTAGGAAACATATGTGTCATACTTTAATTTTTTTTCTAGTCTAGGTACAAAGTAGGTACAACTTTTTAACCTTTTTTAAATTCCAGAGTCCAATAGTGTAAGTATTATGAAATATCTGTGCCAAAACCAAAATGGTAGAAATATAAAGCTTATTCTAGGTAGTCATTGAAAGATAGAATGTTCTTTTTTCATATACTGAGTTTTATTTTTTACAGGAAATTCATCATGTTTACATTGATTTAGCAGTGGATTCAGAATCAGTAGTATTGCACTTTCTTTGCCCATCTTTACCATATTTGTTCTCTTCTCTTAGAATAATTTTAAGGATTGACAGCACCTTAAATAATTTTTTTCTATAAACACTCAGGGTTCTGTATGTCAGTGTGAGGTAGTGTATTCTATTTATTATTTCCTACACTTTAGAAGTAAAACTGAGTAACTGTTTTGCTTTACTCCTAAATTCTCACTATAATTTATTTTTGCAACTTGAACGTGAAACTTGAAGTGAGGGTGTTGGGGAAGGACAAGTTCTCCTCTACCCTTTCTAGGTTCTTCTGGCTGGTCTAAGAATTAAGTTGACATGAAACAGATTAACAGGAGAAAATCAAATTTAATTGCATACATACAGGGCCCCAAAAGAAAAATGAGACCCAAGGACAGGTTGGGCAATTGAGGCTTATCTACCATCTGAGAGAAAGAGAAGGGGGTAGGGGTTTGTGACTTCAAAGGGGAGGAAAGCAATTCACTCGAAGATGGAAAATGTTTGGTAAACAAGTATTTGCTCTGCCATGCAGGGACAGTGGGACACAAAGAGGAATCTGGTCTTCAGGCTCTGCTGAGTGCCCCACCACACCTGGCCCATGTTCTTTGTAGCTATCTCGGGTGCAGAAATAAGCAGCAGGCCCTTTGTCTAAATTCTTTTAGTCAGTTAAGGGGGAGGTAAAAAAGACTTCCTGAGTCTCGGGTTTCTTAAAAATAATCAGCCTAACGTCATCCTCATGCCAAAGAGATACATTTTGGGGGTCGCAAATTTTGCTCCCCTACAAGGGTAAGCTACATAAATGATTAAAGGAAAGAAGAGAATACTTTGATATTCCTTATTCACTTAATTGCTGAATAAAAACTCCTCAGCCTCACTTCACACTTAAATAGTTTTCTGGGAATGGAGCTTAGAAATCTGCTTTAAAAAAAATCTGGTGATGTCCATTTTGAAAACCCTGTGGAGTGGGTAGCAATAGTTAAAGTGTTATTTAGTTTGAAATCTATGTTTTTACATAAATCATGAACATGCTTAAAATAGAGCATTTTCATTTCCATTTATAAATCAGTGTTGTTCAAAAGTCTGAACCCCTTAAACAGTGGACCCACAGAATAAACTCACTTTCGTCCACTGCAGAAAATGGAGACCTAAGGGTTCTGACAGGCTGGACTAACCTACAGGTAGTGAAGCCATTTGGAAAAAGGAAGTCATAATCTCTGTGTCATATCTTTATTACACTGTTCTCCAAAATGATACAATCTGTAAATTAATAAGTGTGAAAACAAGAAATAAAACTACAAAAACTTTAGTATGTATGAAAAAATTTTGATGTTGGGCTAAAAAATCTTTAAATCCTCAAATGCTTAAAGCCAAAGAGGAAAACATAGATACATTTGGTTATATCAGTATATCTTGTATAGCAGGATGATATAAGTAAAATTATTACAAATTACAGCAAAGAAAATACTTGTAATTCATTCAGTTGGGGGAGGATTAATAAGTCAAATAATGAAAATAAGCACTCTATAAGACAATGAGTAAAAATGAGCAAATAATGTAAAACCAGCAGTTACAGAAGAAGCAATTCATGTGTCAAATCTTAGTATCCAGGAAAATTCACCAAAAATGTATGAGTTTGATTATATCTCTGATTTGGATGAACATATAGGAAAATAGATATTGATAATCTGCTGTTAACTAGATCTGTCTTGATAAGTACCTCTGAGTTTTCCCTCACGGGTTGCTGTTCACTTTACACTTTTAGTCCACATCTTGCCTAGAAGTGGAACTGCTGTTGATGGGGAAATAGAATTAAGAACACAACCTCCTCCCAACCCAGAAAACCTCCCCACAAAGTTAGACCAGAATGAAAGCACTTATTATTGAATAAGCATGAAACCAGAACGTGATCGTCACAGGCAATATGCTAAGAGATTGTAAAAACAGGAAGAAGTCTTACCCTTTCATATAGCCCAGCAGATCCGACCCGTTCCATGCGTGTTCTCAAGGTACACAATAACTAGTCCTCAGATAAGAGGGCTATCAGCCCCATTTTTCACACATAGCGAATCTTCAATTCACTTAATAACTGGGGTGACCGTTTGCATTAGCTAACTGAGTTTATCCAAAGGAAAAATAAACCTCTTATGTCTTTATGGCAGGAGGAAGTTTTACAAGTTGGCATGAGGCTTCCACCAAAGTTAGGCTTCCCCCTCCCACAGAAACTGGGAGACAGGACCCTGTCTTCCTTGACGATCACATTTCAAAGAGATTGCTCCTAGGCCCTTGAGCAAGCTGATGAGAGACATTTAGCTTTAAAAATGATTTACATACATTCCAAAGAGACAAGAGAAAGAACTTACAAGTTTTCAAGTGTAAATACTCTCAGAAAAAAGGTAGAGCACAGGCAGGGAGAGTCTCTTCCCTTATTTTCCACAGGGAGAATCAAGCCTCTTAATACTTTTAATTTGCATTTGCCCTTAATTTGCATTTGCCCTTACTATCAACTCTGGGTAAACATTTGCTTATGTGTACAAAGGAGAATATGGAGGAGCTTGTTCACTGCAGCATTGATTGGATAGACATGCAAAAACGTTAATCTGAATGTTTATCTGTAGTGGAAAAATGAAATGGACGATTGAATATCCGTTCTAGGAGATACTGTGCAGCAGTATAGCAACAGTTATATAAAAATATGTATTAAGAATTTAAAGACTTTGTACAGCTAAATACCAAGTTCCTGATTATAATTGCCTCAGGGAAAAGCTAGACCTGTGGATATTGGTCAAGGCTGACTTGAGCTGTTTAGATAATGTTTACAGTTTTACGGTACAGTTCATTTTACATTGGTCAGTATGTTCCCTACACTACCACTGAAATGAAGAGGAACATTTCCATTTAAAACGTAATACTTAAAAAAATAAAAGCTGCTTTGAATGATCTTTAATGTTTACTACATTTAATAACATCACTTATAATTTGGCTCTTCTTGGATCTTGCATATATTAGTTTACTTGCTAAGTCAGTTAACTTTCCTAAGATTAATAGCTGGACTTATTCAGCTCAGAGTTTAAAATGTACATCTCCATTCGCATGGGGTGAATTTTTGCTGCTCACTCTTGCCAGTCTTCAAGAATAAACAATTGTGCAATTTAAAGAACAGGATTTATCCACATGTGAAATCATATGAACTACCCATTTCTTTTCCAAAACTGGATTTTGTTTTGAAATTTGAGTATAGAAAACCACTATTCTTTTTATTTCTGATTCTCCAAGTTTTGTGTGTATGGTGGGATGAGGAGGTAGGAATGTAGATGATATAGGTTAGAGTTACATATAAAATACTGCTAGAGGGCTTCCCTGGTGGCGCAGTGGTTGAGAGTCCGCCTGCCGATTCAGGGGACACGGGTTCGTGCCCGGCCCGGGAAGATCCCACATGCCGTGGAGCGGCTAGGCCCGTGAGCCATGGCCGCTGAGCCTGCGCATCCGGAGCCTGTGCTCCGCAACGGGAGAGGCCACAACAGTGAGAGGCCCGTGTACTGCAAAAAAAAAAAAAAAAATACTGCTAGAACTACATACATATTAGTAAATCAATCTATTGCCTCTGAAAAGTCATCTGAATACCATCTGGCATTGTCCTACTAGTCCATTAGCATTTCCCAAATCAAACTAATTATCTTTCAATCTTCTTCCCACTGCCAAACCTGCTCTAGAGGTTGAAGTGTTTATATATTACGAATTTTATGTTCACTCTAAGTTAACATGTGATGCTGTCTTTTAGTAGTATGATTATTTTGTTGATCTTTGTGAACCATGCTAAATTTATACCTGCCATTTCCCTCCCTTTAAGAAAACTTTGCTTTTGAGTATTTAGTATAGCTTTAGTCATACTGTTAAATTGTGATTTGAGAGCCTACAGAACTTTAAAGAAATACAGTAATTGCTTTAAGTGAAGTCATAATAACATGGGTTGAACCTGGCTTCAATTTCAATTCAATGAAATGCTTTGCTGTCTGTGGTTTAGAGATGAAATTCTGAGGATTTCTTTTATTCATTACAAACTGAGATACTCTCCAAATTTTTTTCTCTTATGGAAATTTAGTACTGTAAAGTACTGTAGTACTTTCGAGCCAGTTTGCCTCAGAATGATTATAATAGCTGGGAGTAGAATCTAATTTTTGTAGTATAACACCTTTAAAAATTGAATATATACTCTAGGTATTTTTTGTTGTACTACTTGAGCATATTTCTATTCAATTCTGTTTAACAAGGTGATTAATGATAAATTCATTGCCTGTTGCAATTGATGTGTAATATGTATAATAGTTGTCTCTTCAAAGAAAGGAATTATGATTAAAATAGGAACTGATGACAGGATAGATAAATGAGCCCTTCCTTAAATACATATAAAGCTAAGCATATTATATTCTAAAATAATGGTCACTGTTAACCAAAAATCAACTTATATTCAAAAATTTAAAGACCCATCTCAGTATAAAATGAAGACTGATTGGTAAATCAATGTTAAGTTTAAAATATTATGTTCCTATGATTTTACTTTATATATTATAATATTTCAATGTTTTGTCACCATACACTTTAATTTACCTATAAAGGGAACATGAAATGAACACTTCACTCTGTAGCAGACTTTCACATGACTCAATGAAGGAACCCAAAGAAGAATTTACTTCCTGTAAATTTTAAGATAGTTCTAGGATGAACCAACCTAAGCTGAATCAAGAGTATATGAAACCCACTCCTGTACCCAGCTCTTTAACTCATTGTTATTTAAGACTATCCTGAATTGTGGGTGCCAGACAGAATCTGATGTGATAACTAAGACTTTACTCAAATCAATGGTCATGCGCAGGCATGTGCTACCATTGGAATGTCAGCACCAAAATCCTTACTTACAGTTCAAAGGAGCCAACTAAAAGTTTTCTGCTCTCTTTAATTCCCCATGTAATATATTAAATCAACAGGTAAAGAAGGGGAGCGATATTTATTTTCTTCTTAAGGATCTGGACAAGCTTCCAAATGGCTACTTCAAGTAGTGATATTTTTGGAACTGCATATTATGCAAGAGTCTGTCTTTTAACCTTTACTAAATGACATATTTGTAAGTACATTTTTGAAGCCTTCTTGTTCCTTTAAAACCAAGGTTAATGGTGAACTTGAAAGAGAAAATGAAATAGGTCTGTCACATGGAATTACCTACGAGCTTCTGCACCCACTCAGTCTGCTTATATAGAGAAGAAATTTAGCCAAATCCTGCTAGGTCCTTAAATGTAATTTTTCTTTCTGTTCCCAGGCCCCATGTTTTAAATAAAATATCCAATATGCCATAGTTTGTTAACTCTGTTCTAACATTAGTTTTATAAGTCACTTTAAAAAGTTGTAGTTCATTATTTCTAAAGCAGCATTAGTTTACAGGAAATTAATGTTAACTCTTTAAAGAATAAGTCTGAAATAAAAATGAGGCATTATACATTGAATTCAAAATCATTGTCCTATTTAATAACCATGATCGCTTGCTTCTGAAAAAGCATTTTGATGTATACCAAGATAATTTGGCATTTTTAAGAAAAATCACATTGTTAACTATGTCAGAACTTTATAACCAGATCAGAATTTATACAAAGATATCAGAAAAAAAAAAAAGATAGGAAGGAAACAGCAGTGAAAATTTTACCAAGGAACAGCTATATAACCAACCATATTTCCAAGATTTATTTTTTAAACCAGAGATGCATCAGAATTAGGAACTTAGGGCAGATGCACCCTGTTATTAATTGAATTAGGTCCCCCACAAAAGAAATGTTGAAGTCCTAACCCCCAGCACCTCAGAATGTGACCTTATTTGGAAATAGTATGGTTACAGATGTAATTAGTTCAGATGAGGTGCTGGCATAGGGTGGCCTCCCAATACAATATAACTGGTATCCTCATAAGAAGATGGCCACATAAAGACATAGACAGGGAGAATGCCATGTGAAGACAGAGGATTGGAGTTCCTTGACAGCTACAAGTAAAGGAACACCACAGATTGCCAGCAAACCACCAGAAACTAGAAAGAATCAGGGAAGGATTCTTCTACAGGTTTTGGAGGGAGCATGGCACTGCTGAAACTTTGATTTTGGACTTCCAGCCTCCAGAACTATAGACAATAAATTTCTGTTGTTTAAAGCTACCCAACTTGGGATACTTTGTTACAGTAGCCCTAGGAAATGAATACACACTCCAATACCACGTCTACTTACATTATTGGTCAGAGAAAGCTCAGAATATTTTTTGAACCCAAGAACGTTGCTGTTAGTGGCAGAAGGGCTTCTCAGTTGCAGACTTCTGATCATTGTAGGGTTGTTTAATCTACTACTTAGTATTCATAACAATAAGTTATTCTTTAAGAGCTTCATTTAAGTTTTATTTGTTTGATTCCATTTAGAACAAGCTTCCTTCAAGAAAAAGTTCATTTTGAGAAATCTTCAAATCTTCTTAAGATAAAATTTAAAAAAAAAGATGTTAATTTTGCTCCATGTAGAATTGAGATGACAAAAACTCCAAAATCATGTACAATGACATCTTTGATAGATAATCTTGAAGCCAGATATAATAAAGAATCTAAATAATAATAAGAAAAATAAGTCTTAGAGAAAAACCAAGTGTTCAAAACATGTTTTTTCCATTAATCAAATTTCAAAACAAAAGACTTGGCTAGAATGTTGTAATGAGGCAATTTTCTAGTTTTGAGTGTGTAGAAACTAAGAATTTAAATAACAATGTCATTGAAAAGAGTGCTGTGGTCTTCCAACCATTTTCAATAATTGAAGAGGAGAATTTTTTAGATTTTCACAAATTATGAATTGTAGTAAAAATGCCTTTTAGAAGACATTAGTGTAAAAGCTTTTTTTCCTGAATTACATTCTGGTGTGCAAAAAACAAATTTTTTTTTAATGTTAGTGGTATTAAGTGTTCTCCTGAATCTTATTCTGAAAGTATCTTATTTCATGATATAGCGTCAATGAAATATCATCACCACCATAAGTCAAGTCTTCAAGTCCAGAAATTGTGGGGGAAATAAATGCATATTTTAGTTTTTGTTTGAAAGGAAAAAAAGCAACATCACCATCATCGGTAACCTATACTGGAAGAGCAGACCAAAAAAGAAAAAAGAAAGTTCAGTTTGTTTAGTTGAAGTGAACATCAATTTTGTATGATGGATTACATATAGTAGAGTAGACAGGAACTATCTAGCTGCTGGTGATACTGACAAACTATTTCTCTACGTTATAATGTTAAACTTCTAAAATTTGATTACTAAAACATTTTTAATAATAAAATTGTGACCATTAAATTTTTGATGCAATTTTATATTTAATTCTACATACCAACATTTCCTTCTGTGATGATAAAGACTTGGGTTATTCAATATTCTGCTGAAGTAAGTATACTGTATACCTTGAAATTTTAAAAAAAAATGATATTAGCATGAGAATAGCCAGATAGATCACAGGGTTAGAAAGTCCAAAACTGGGTCTAAAAGCATTTGGAAATGTAGTATATGAAGGGATGTTATTTCATATCAGCAAAGATAATTTGATTATTGATAAAATGTGTTGAGATAACTGAGTGGTCATTTAGGGGAAAATGTTGGCTCCCTAGCTCTAATTTTTTATCCAAATTAATTTCAGATAGATTAATAATTTAAATGAAAAAAATTACTAAGATAAAACATGAGATTTTTTTAAAGTCTTGAAATTTGGGAAGTCTTTTTAAGTATGACTCAAAATCTGATACTTTCAAAAATAAATAAATACATTGCCAAAACTCATCATAAATAAACTCAAAAGATGATCCTGGAAAAGTATTTTATGTTATAGTTAAACTGCTATTATCCTTGATTTTTAAAGAACTCCTCCTACAAGTCAAAAAGACCAGAAAAGGAGCAATGAATAAGCAGAAACAACTAATTGAAGAGGAAATACAAATGACCATTAAACAGATGAAACGATGCTGAAACACACTCGCAAAGATGCAAATCCAAAACTACACTAAGATACCATTTTTCATCTATTAGATGGGCCAAAGAAATATTTACTAAAATTACTAGGGTGTGACAAAACAGCGTCTCATATTGCTGAAGAGAATGAAAGGTGGCAAAATGTATATAAAGGACAAATGGACAATACCTATCAAAATTACAAATGCCATTTTACGTTGAATTTCCCATAGCCATTTATCCTACAGATATTCTTGGAAATTTGTAAGTTTAGTTCATGTTGCAAGGATATTCATTGCAGCAATGTTAATAAAAGCAAAAAACTGGAAATCATGGATTAGAAAAAGAATGCTGTGGTGGTATTACGTTCACAATCAGATAAAAACATTGATATACAAAAGGTATGAATCCTTTATATGGGAACATAACAATTTCATAAGTTATTCAAAAGTACTTTGAAAATTAAGTGCTAAAGCAACTCCAGTCTATTCTGAATGGTAGAAATAAAACCTTTCTTAGGCACTGTACACCCTTGATCTAGCAGTGAGGGATCAGTTATTGTCATGGTGGTTGTTATGTGCCAGCTCTTAACTCTGGCTCTTAAGGCTCTGTGGAAGCCGAAGATAAAAGCTAAGGTAGAGTTTTAAACTTCGTGGTTTAGTATTGAAGGCAAACCTCTTGGCAAAGACTGGGCTATTTTGTGGCTCCAGGACTTTAAGGAAATCTCTGTCCAGTCATTAGCTAACTACTAATCTAATGGAATAGATATTTCCGCGGTCACACGTGACAAAAGATACATACTTTCCAAAATTAGTTCAGAAAAATCATTAAACAACAACGACAATAATCAGCAACATCAACAAACCTAGCTGGGGGACTGGAAGGGAGAGAAATTGATTTCCAGAGTTTCCCCATTATAAGATTCACAGTGCTCAGTTTTCAACGAAAAACTTACAATGCATGCAAAGAAACAAAAAAAGTATCTCGGAGAAAACTCAGACATTGGACTATCTAAACAAAACCTCTAAATTAGCTATTTTAAACATGTTCAAAGAGCTGAAGGAAACCATGAATAAAGAACTAAAGGAAAGGATGAGACTGGTGGCTCATGAAATAGAGAATATAAATAAAGAAGTTACAAAAAGGAACCAAATAGAAATTCTGGAATTGAAAAGTA
Source organism: Aethalodelphis obliquidens (assembly GCF_003676395.1). NCBI lineage: Eukaryota > Metazoa > Chordata > Mammalia > Artiodactyla > Delphinidae > Aethalodelphis > Aethalodelphis obliquidens. Next base: position 18,462,084 of record NW_020837947.1, on the reverse strand, counting down.
CAATAAGTGATATGAAAAATTCATTAGAAGGTCTCAACAGCAGGTCAGATTTGAGCAAGCAGAAGAAAGAATCAGTGAACTTCACAATTGAAATTACCAAGTCCCAGAAAAAGAAAGAAAAAAGAATGAAGAAAAGTGAACAGAACCTCAGAGACCTGTGGAACATCATAAAATGTACTGACAATCATAAGAGAGGTCCCAGAAGGAGACTAGACAGAAAAGGGCAAAAAAGAATATTTGAAGAAATAATGGTCCAAAATTCCCAAATTTGTTGACAAACATTTATCTGTAGAGCTCAATGAACTCTAAGTAGAATAAACTCAAACTCCCTACCTAGACACATCATAATCAAACTGTCCAAAGCCAAAAACAAAGAGAATCTTGAAAGCAGCAAGAGAGAAATGATACATCATGTGTAAGAGATGCTCAATAAGATAAACAGTGGTTTCTTATTAGCAACTATGGAGACCAGAAGGCAATGGGATGACATGTTCAAACTTTCAACTAAGAAATCTATATCTGACCAAACTATCCTTTGAAAATGAAGGTGACATTTACACATTCCCAGATCAACAAAAACTATGAGAGTTTGTCACTAGCAGACCTCTCCTAGAACAACTGCTAAAGTTATGTTTGTTGGAGTCATTCAGGCTGAAATAAAAAGACATTACACAGTAATTCAAATCCACATGAAGAAATAAAGAACACCGATAGAGATAACTAACTACCTAGGTAAATATAAAATGTGTTTTGTTTGTAATTCATTTTTTCTACCTGACTTAAAAGACAATTGCATAAATCAATAATTATAAATCTGTGATAACAGGCACACAATGGATAAAGATGTGATTTCTGATAACAGCATGAAGGTGGAGGATGGAGATACACAGGAACAATGTTTTTATATATTATTGAAATTAAGTTGACATTGTTCTAAACTAAAGGAGAAATACAAAATCTTACTACAAGAGACTGATTTAGTAATCAAACAAATGCCAAAAAAGAAAAGTGTAGGACAAGAGGGCTTTACTGATAAATTCTACCAAGTACATAAAGAAGAATTAATGCCTACCTTTCACTAACTCTTTCAAAAAACAGAAAGAGGGGACTTCCCTGGCGGTCCAGTGTTTAGACCTGTCGGTCCAGGGTTAAGACTCTGCGCTCCCAATGCAGGGGGCTCGGGTTCAATTCCTGGTCAGGGAACTAAGATCCTTCATGATGCACAGTACAGCCAAAAAAAAAAAAAAAAAAAAGGCATACACGTCTCAGCCAATAAATAAATAAATAAAACATCATGATATTAAAAAAAAAAAGAGAAAGACGGAACACTTCCTAACTCATTCTATGAGGCCAGTATTACCCCAATGCCAAAGGCAGGAAAAAGCATCACAGGAAATGAAAACTACAGACCAATATCCCTTGTGCGTATAGATGCAAAAATCTTCAAAAAATTCTAGCAAACTAATTCCAGCAGCATTAAAAATAATTATATACCATTACAAGTGGAATTTTTCTCAGGAATGCAAGATTGGTCCAACCTGCAAAAATAATCAAAGTAACATCATATTAATAGAATAAAGGAAAGAAAACACATGACCATTTCAATATATGCAGAAAAAGCATATGACAAAATCCAATACTATTTCTTGATGAAAACACACAACAAACTAGGAATAGAAGGGAACTTTCTCAACATGATGAAAGCCAACTATTGAAAACCCACAGCAAACATCATGATTAATGATGAAAAACTAAAAGCTTTCAGGAACAAGATAAGTATGTCTGCTTTTGCCACTTCATTCAACATTGTACTGGAGGTTCTAGCCAGGGAAATTAGTCAAAAAAAAAAAAAAAGAATTAAAAGACATCTAGATTGGAAAGTAAGAGATAAAATTATCTCTATTTGGAGAAAACATGATATTATATACAGAAAACCCTAAAGAATTCACTAAAACAATAGTAGCTTTAGTTTTAAATAAACTAGCTCTGCAAAGTGTCAGTGTTCAAGATCAGTGTCCAATATACAAAAATTAGTTATATTTCTATACCACAGCAATGAGCAATCTGAAAATGAAATTAACAAAGCAGTTCCCTTCACAATACATCAAAAAGAATAAAATACTTAGGAATAAATTTAATCAAGGAAATATAAGATTTGTACACTAAAAACCACAAAATATTATTTTAAAAAATGAAAGATCTAAATAAATAGACATCCTGTGTTCATGGACTGAAAGACTTAATATTGTTAAAATGACAGTAACCCCCCAAAATTATCTACGGATTAAATGCAAGCCCTGTGAAATGTCCAATTGCCTTTTTTGCAGAAAAGGATAAGCTGATCCTAAAATTCATATGGAAGTGCAAGAGACATCTGATCCTAAAATTCATATGGAAATGCAAAAGACATCAAATAGCCAAAACAATCTTGAAGGAGAAAAAAGTGGGAGGGCTTACACCTTCTGATTTCAAAACTCACTCCACAGCTACAGCAATCAAGACAGTCATAGGGTCAGTACAGAGTCACAGAGTAGGTGCTGTGTCATATAATAAGTTCCCCTACACTACACACATAACAGTTTGGTGGACTTTTTAAAATTGAATTTCCCAATAAGAGGTAAATGTTAATGAAAGGGAAGACACTAAATCTTTAATTTAGATTTATCATTTATAACTTTGTTTATTGAGTTTGCTCATACATGAGCATACCTGCTCTGACACTTGAACTGCTCATTTTTGTGAAAAAGAAAAGGAAATTATGTTTGTGCAATTTGCAGAGCTCAGTATTAAGCTGCAAGTATGACATTGTAGCTTCTCTCTGTTGCTATGGGCAAGTTACTTGAATGACTTCAACAGATTCTTAAACTGAACAGAAATTGCTTCCCACTCAGTTATAATTTTACCATGCAGAGGCTAGAAATTGGGAATAAATAATGAAGGAGGTCATCCAGGTTCACATTTAATGCTCTGTGTGGGATGTAGCTGTTGGAGAGGGGAAACATAGTGGTAGAGAGATCTTTCTTTACGATCTGAAAGAAATTCTGACAGCTCTGACTTTACTTTCATGAAAGTAAATGGGAAAGGAAAACCTGTATGAAGGAACAAATATGGTTGCTAAAATTGTGCTTTTAAGGTTGTACCTTACAGCAAGAAGTAAACAATCTCCAATTTTAAAAAAAGCATAGAATGTGGACTATAGGTTGATTAGGAATGTGGCATTATTTGCCATATAACATTATTGAGATAAAGATTGAAGAAATGGAAGGCATGAGAAATGTTCTTCCTCAAAACACCGTTTATGTAATCCATAGCTTGATTTATTGACAAGAGGTTTGGTGGATTAAAGATGGCCACCATTTCTTTGTAATGCTTTCCTTTGAGAAGTAGAGTTTATTTTCCCTCATCCTGAATCTAGTCTCATCCTGTGACTGCTTAAGTAATAGATAATGGCAGAAGTGACACTGTGCCAGTTCTAGGCTTAGCCTTTCAGAGCACTGACTGGCAGCTTTTGCTTCTGTCCTCTGGGAACACTCACTCTTCAAACTCTGCCTTCTAGAGCCCAGCTGCCATTGGTGAAAAGCCCAAGCCACCTGAGGGTCCACGTGAGGTGCTGCGGTCAACATGCCCAGCTGAGCTCCCAGCCTTCAGCCAGCATCAACCAACAGCCATGTGAGTGCGTCATCTTAGATGTTCCAGCCCAATAGAGCCACCCAGTAGCTGTGGCCCCAATGGTGACAGCTCTGGCCTAGAACTACCCGGGCGATCCCAATTAACATGCAGAACGGTGAGGAGTAATCAAATGGTTGTTTTAAGCTGTGAAATTTTGGCTGGTTTGTTATGTAGCCAAACATCAAAACAATCATCTTGCATAATGATGTGTGTTAAAAGTTAGGTGTCACAGATGGCAGAATGAACAGAAAATTAGTAAATTTGACCTGTATCAATGATTATGTCTACAATCTCTCCTCAGAACTTCTCCAGGGGAGTTTTAGCAACCCAAAAGACTGCTTTCAGACCTGATCCCTTTTCTAGAACTAAATTTACATCCCACTGGGTTCTAGGCAAAAAGTGTGTGAAAAATCTGTAAGTACCTATAATTTATTGAAAGTGCTATCTTTTCTTTAAACTTCAAGCATGGAGACAAAGCTTTTACTTAGAATGTCCTTAGTAAGAGTGTTCATTTGTTTGTTTTGAATAAGATGAAAACATAAGAATGTTCAAAAGTTTTTACATTGAACTTTTATGATGTCACTGATATATTTTTAAAATTAGATTAAAACAAAACAAAACAAAAGAAAACCACCCCAAAAGACAATAAACCCAGCAGCCCTAAAAGAAAAATTTAGGTTCGGTACACTATGAACAGAAATTCCTATATGTTGAATTAATTTTTGAATTTGGTTTCTGAGTCTTTTGTAAGTAATAGGTCAGAATGAATTAGTGGAATAAAATCGCATTGGCGATTTCCTTTTAGATTAATGGATTTTACCTCAGATCCCAGTGTTGAGTTAAATGTAAACATGTGTTTCTGTGGATTGACAGCACACATTTTTCAATACATACAGTCCACTGAGAAACACAGTGCTCTCAGAGTTCAACCTGTCCTCTGGGAATGGTTTTGAGGAAACACCTAATTTTGAGCAAGTTACCAACGCACTCTCCCCTCAATATCTGAATCAGTAAAAAAAAAAAAAAAAAGAATGATAACCATCCCTGCCCAATTTATCTGGAAGGACTGTTCTTCAAAATCAAGTGATCATATATGATGAACATACTTAAGGAGAAGGCTTTTTTTTAAACTAAAATCATTTTGTTGTTGTTCTTGATCATTTTGCTTCCAGTAATTTCATATTTTTTCTTTCAATTCTGGAAACTATTTTAATACACTTTTCTGAGGTCCAAAGCTGTTCATGTTTTAGATTGTGGTGTTTTTGCCTGCTTTGCTTATATGGGTCTCTGAAGTTAACTGATATTTAACTGGAACATAAACTGTGGCAGAAATATTGGGGAGAGAGAGAAAAACAATCATATTTAGAGAAAATAAAAACTAAGGTGACAAATTCAAGCATTCAGACTTCTAACAAAATCTCCTTTCTTTCTATCTCATTTCAACCCACCGAGGACCTGTACACACCTTTACTCCGCTGTCTCCATTTCCTTGTATGTTTCTCCGGGAACTTTACACATAGGGGATTCCATGGTAAATACTGTTGTATCTTGCTTCATTCACTAAACCTAAAGTTTTTATTATTTATTTATTATTATTATATAATTATTATATAATAATTATATATTTATTTATCTATTTATCTATTTATTTATATATTTGTCGTTCATTCCTTTTTACTCCTGAATGGCATTACCGAATACATCACATTTCGTTTATTCTCCTGGTGATGGACATTTAGCTTATTTCCAATTTTTGCTGTCATGAGTAGAGCTGCTATGAACTTTCTTGTAAAAATCTTTGTGTGACTATGTGTTTTCATTTCTCTTAGGTAAACATCTAAGACTGGAATTTCTGGATATCCCGGTAGGTGTGTGTTTAACTTCATAAGGAACTGCCAAACAGTTTTCCAGAGTCATTTCCCATCATTAGTGACTAAGAGTTGGAGTTGCTTGGCATCGTCTCAACATTTAATATTTGTACTGAGTAGTTTTTGCTTCATAACAAATCTCTACATAACTCATAAAATAACACCAATCTGAGCCAACTCACTGGAACTTGACGGCTTAGGACAGCCTCACTTGTGTGTTTGGTGATTACCTCATCATCAGCTGGGATGACAGGCATGACTTGGCTTTGTGTGTTTCAGAGGCTAGCCAGAACTCATCCACATGGCTTGCTGGTTAAAGTCAGCAGATTAAAGCAAGCTCCATTCCACTTCCACTTTCTGATCCTCTGCTTGGTTCATGTTTGTTAATGTCCTAGTAGCCAAAGACAGTCATGTGGCCAAGAACACATTTAAGGCATGGGGAAATGGATTCTACCTTTAATAGAAAGAACTGAAAAATCACATTGGAAAGGAGTACTACTGCAGGGATAGGAAGTATTTGAGGCCTTTTAGCAATCTACCTTTTAGCAGTCTTTGATCACAAAGAATTTATAGTCTTTTCACATGAAAAAATATAATCCTGTCATTCCAGAACCCCCAAAGTTTCATTTCAATGATGGCATCAGTCTCAGAATCAAGAATATAGTTATCTAAATCAGATCCAAATGCAGATGAGGTTCCAAGAACTATAGTCATCAAGCGTTCGTCTGGGAAACAGAGCTAGCATGAATGTTAGTGGAATAAGGGATTCATTGTAGGAATTAGATCTTACACAAAAGTGAAAATATGGAGTAAATGGAAGGGTTGGGATCAGAAAAAGAGTCATTCATGAGTCTACCTAGAGTACTGGTGCAGGTAGACAAGTTAGAGCTTGCAGGGAAGTCTGAGAAACTAAACATCCACTGCAGTAGGACCAAGAAAAGGAAGTTCATGGCAAGCTCTATGGGAACTTGTTGTCTTCGTGTAGCTACCAATTTTGTGGGTCCAGAGCCAAGCATGGTAGACCTGGGGTTGCTGTTGATCACCCTGGAAGTTGAGTTGGACAACCTTGTAAAATGAGGTCATGCCATAACTCAGTGAATACATCTGCACCAGTCTGGCACTAAATCTGACACCAGCAAACTTTTGAGAGTAGTATCTACTGCTTTATTTATATAAATTATACAAAAGTTTCTCTTTGGGCCAAATCTAAAACAGAAAAGGAAATTCTAGGAAATATAGTCTTCAGCTTAACCAGGTTGACATAGAAAAATACAGTATACTGTTATTAGTTTTATTTTTTTTATTTTAGCATTGTACTAGGTATGTGTATACTCATATCTCATTGGGTTTCAATTTACACAACCCTAATGACTGTGCTTATTGGCCATTAATATTCCTTATTTTGTGGTTGTCTATGTTTTGTGCGAATTTTTATTAAGTTTTTTGTCTTTTTATTATTGAATTTTATCAAATCTTTATATAGTCTAAATACAAATCCTTTGTTGTATAAATACATTGCAATGCTTTTATCCCATCGAGGTTTGCCTTCTAATTTTCTTAGTAACGACTATTTTTGAAAAGAAGTTTTTACTTTTAAGGAAGTTCAGTTTATTAAACTTATTACGTTTAATGATTTCTGTGTTCTCAGAAATCATTGAACACCTGAAGTTTGCAAAGATATTATCCAGTATTTTCTTTAAGGAGACTTTTAGATTGAATTTTTATGTTTAGATCTATATCCCATCTTGAGTTAATTTCTGTATATGGAGTGAGGTATTGGTCAAGCTTCTTTTTTTTTTTCATGTAGACAGCCAGTTCTTCTGGTACTATATATTGAAAACCATATATAATTTCTTTGTCCACATTAAATTTCATTGGTGCCTTTATAAAAATAAAATTACCACACTTCATTGTGTATCTATTTCTGGACTTCCTGTTTTTACTAATCCATTCTTCTATTCCATATCAATAATTATTATGACTTTATAGTAATTCTTAAAATAATACAAATCTTGCAAATTTTTTCTATTTAAATATTTTAAAAAATTATTCTGGGTCGTTGGCAATTCTTTATAAATAGTACCAGACTGTCAATTTATGCCAAAAAATAACCTGCTTGAATTTTGGTTGGAAATGTGTTGAATCTATAGAATTGGGGGGAAATTGACATTTTTACAATATTGAGTCTTCTAATATGTGAACATGATGTACTTCTTTTTTTTTTTGATTCACATTTAAAAAGAATTTTTATTGGAGTATAATTGCTTTACAATGTTGTGTCATATATAACGAAGTGAATCAGCTCTTTGTATACATATATCCCCTCCCTCTTGGACCTCTCTCCCACATCCCCCATCCCACTCATCTGGGTCATCCCAGAGCACCTCATTTATTTAGTCTTCCTTAATTTTAGCAATAAGATTTTCCGGTAGAAGCCTTATACAGCTTTTCTTATATTTATTACCAAGAATTTTTCTTGCTGGCATGGTAAGTGACATTGTTTTTAAATTCTCACCCCCATCCCAGACTATTGTCAATAGGACAGCCAAATTATTATTATTAAAAATAAAATTAGATGTCACTCTTCATATCATAACCAACAAATGCCTTCTTCTATTAAGCATAACAGACACCACAGTCATTTTAATAGCCTAAAAGTTCAGCTTGTCTCACCTCCTACCATTATTCCCCTGTTCCCTCTCCAGCAACCACACTGTTTCTCCACATGCCGCCCTCGTCAGAGGCTTCATTGTTGCTTCCTTTGTCTGCGGCAGCCGACCCCAAATATATGCATGGCTTCTTCCTTCACTGTCTTCAGGCCTCTCCTCACATGTCACCATGTCTTCTGACTCCTGACCACTTTATGTGGAATAAACCTGACTCAGCCCCTCAGCACCACCCCATCCAACTTACCTGGGCAGCCTTACATTTTCATTTGTCCAAGCTGGATGCCCCAGCTTATGCCTGCTGACCTGACTTCCCATCTAGTTTTCAACTCCTTTTATTCTAAAAAGTGTCCCAATTTGAAAAATAAATTGCTTATCACCCTATCCTTATCTTGATTTGCTTTTCTTCATAGCACTTATCAATTATGTGCCATATTGTACATTTGCATGTTTGTTTTCTAGCTCCCCCAAAGGGACTGTAAATTCCATGTGACAGAGTCTTTATTTTTATTGTTGACTGTTTTATCACGAACACGTAGAATATCACCCAACTTAATTTGTTGTGTTAAGTAAATGATTAATAAGTATACTAGCTGAATGACTTTGGGAGCTGTTTGAACTTCCGTTTTTTCCTCTTTCTGTAAAATGAAGTCCTAGATTAAATGAGGCTGTTAAGGCCATTCCAGCTCTAAAATACAATAATTGCTTGTGAAACCTCATTCCTTTTTGATACAAGTTTCATTTAAGTCAACAGTGTAGAGGAAGAACACTAGAGCAATAATTTTCATAAGCTAGAGTAATCCTCCAAAGCAATAAAAGACATCGTCCTAAAGTAGAATTTCATTTAAGCAGCATGGATTGATTTAAAAATATTTACCTGGGTGACAACTTGCAGGAAGACTCAAGCATAAATCCTTATTAATCGTTTTCTGACCTAATTGAGTTTTTCCATACATTCCTGTAATATTTAAAAATATTTTTATGGGATAGGTAAAGTTATTAATGGAATTCATCTTATGATAAAGACCACCCCCCGCAATTTCTATCTCCAGCCCAGACCTGTCACCTGAATTCCAGACTCATTTATCCAAATGCCTGTGAACTCTCTACTTGCATTTCTAATAGGCATCTCCAACTGAACACATTCAAACCTGAACTCCTAATTTTCTCCCTGAACTTTCTGCTCTCAAAGTCTTTCTCACTTCAGTGGATGGCAGTTCTGTCTTTACAATTGCTCAGGCTAAAATCCTTGCTGTCACCCTTGATTCCTCTTTTATCTTACACTCCATCAGAAGATCCTTTTAGCTATTCCTTCAAATGCACCAAGGATCAGACCGGTTCTCACCCTCCTATACTTTTGCCCTAGTGTAGCCAATACTGCATTTCTCTGAATACTGCAGTAGCATTTTAACTAGTTTTCCCTAGCTTCTGCCCTACTCATCCCTAGATACCCACCCATGTGTATTTTCAATAAAGCACCCTGAAAGATCATTTTAAAGCCTAAACCAGATTATGTCACTTCTCTGCCCCCAATCCTCTAATTGCTTCCACCTGACTCAGAATAAATGCCATGTTCCTAATAGGAGCCAGTAGGATCTGCCACCCTGCTGCCTCTCTGACTTCATCTTCTCTACTTTTCTTCTTGTTCTATTGGTTCTAGTCACAGAGGCAGAGAACACACCACATAACCTCCTACCTCAAAAAATTACTTGCTATTGACCTTGCTTAGAATACGCATGCCCTCAGAGGTCTGCATGGCCTGATGTCTTACACACTTTAGGTCTCTCCTCAAATGTCACATTACCAGAGTGGTCATTCCTGTGCCCTCAATATAATATAGCAACTTCCTCCCTAGTTCACACATTTCCTATTTCTTTTACCCTACTTCCTTTTTTCTGCTTAATAGTTAGCCCCACTTGACATACTGGAACAACATGATATATTTTGTGTCTGTTTGTTTTCTCTCCCTGTCTCCTAGAATGTAAGTTCATGAGGTATACAGCATTGTTTCAGTAAAGCTAACTTACTTTAAATGAGTTATCTTTAAATTAATGCACATTAACCACTTCCCTGGTGGTCCGGTGGTTAAGACTCTGCACTTTCACTGCAGGGAAAGTGGGTTTGATCCCTGGTTAGGGAACTAAGATTCCATATGCCATGTAGCATATGGGATCTTATTATGGGATCATACTTAAATTAAAAAAAAAAATTTTTTTAACTTGTTTATGAAGCTGAGAATATGCACAAATGCAAACAGTGTAAAATGCCCAGTCACACTTGTAAGCATCATCCTCCAATTGAGCAACACACGCTTGAAGTCTAGGGGGACGGCAAGGTTGGATGTCAATCCTTCTGAGCTCTCAGAGGAGAGGAAAGGGTGGCAGAATCAAAGGTGTTTTGATGCTTTCCCACTTTTTCCAGTGCACTGATCACTTTTGCTGTTTTAGCTCTGCAAACAACCCAGAAAGTGTAGACCTTACACTACCTTCTAGCTGTTTAGAGTTCTCCAGTGCAGCACCCTACTCAAGACCTTCCCCACCAAAGTGTTCATTAATCCTGGAAGTGCTGTTGTCTATGTTAGCACAGAAGAGGATCTGGAACTTCATCTAGTTCAGCCTACAATTTTCTAAGTGAGGAAACTGGAGCTCAGGGAGGTGAAATGACTTATCGGAAAGCACTCAGAGGTGGCCTCAGAGTCCAAGCCTCCAGTTCCCCATTCCTGTTCATCCATACTGCACTGTATTTTATCAGCCTGTTATTCACACTGATTAAATATAGGAAATTACCTAAAAGTTCAACAGTAGGACAATGGTTACGTATATTCATATGATGCCTTACTACACAGCTATTAAAAATCATCATGTAGAAAATCATTAAATGACATGGGAAGTACTGGCAGCATAGCTAAGTGAAAAAAAGTTAAATAACATAACCTCAATTATATAAAATAGTTGTGTAAATGATGAGAAGGCTCTACACATCAAAAAATTATCAATGGTTACTTCTGGAAGATGGGACTAGAGATTTTTTAAACTTGTTTTTACACTTTCATAACTCCAAAATCAAAACATTTAAATAAGAGTCCATTTTGAACTTTTCCCCTGCATTTCACATCCAATGAACTTTAAGGTCTACATTTTTAAGCACTGGAATATATTTATATGTGCTAACTTTTTTTGTATAAATAGCATGTGTAAGATATATGTGAGGTATATATGTGTGGAAAATTCAACAAGCTTCATGGACATATAGAATTACTAGCAATTAAGTCAAAAGAGAGAATGGCTTGTAACTATCTTAACCAGGTTTATAAGGTAAAGGTTTTGAGGGGAGAATAATATACCTTATTATAATCATGAAGCCTTACTATTTTCTTTTTAATTCTCATGTTTAAAAATTATACTTCATTATTATACAAAATTATTTTCTTACCCTCCAAAATGTTTTTAAAATTATTTAAAGCCCTTATAAATCATCATAACACAAAATTCTGTTAGTCTCTTCTTCTTCGCAACTGCAGCTTTTGCCAAGTCATTTTAGAACTTTTATGTAGACAAATAGTGCTGCTTCTTAGGAGAAGGACCATACTTAGTTTTGTTTTGCTTTGTTTTTGTTTTTCAAAACATATGCATCTCAACCAGTCTTGACAACAATCAGTTTATAACCATTGTTCGGATAAGTAAAATGACTTCAGAGTCTAAATAGCTTGCCAAACATCATACCTCTAGCATGGGATGGAGCTAAGTCGGAGCCCAAGTCTACATGTCTATAAACTCATGTAATGCTATTTATACAGAATATTTTATTTTTATTAAAGTATAGTTGATTTACAATATTACATTAGCTTCAGGTGTACAGCATAGTGATCGCTATTTTTGCAGATTATCCTCCATTATAAATTATTGCAAGATAATAGCTATAATTCCCTGTGCTATACAATGTATCCTTGTTGCTTATCTATTTCATACATAGTAGTTTGTATCTGTTAATCTCATACCTCTCATTTGTCCCTTCTCCCTTCCCTCTCCACTTTGGTAACCACAAGTTTGATTTCTATATCTGTGAGTCTGTTTCTGTTTTGCATATACATTCATTCATATCATTTTTTAGATTCCACATATAAGTGATATCATACAGTAGTTGTCTTTCTCTGACTTATTTCACTAAGCATAAGTGAAATAAGGTTCATCCTCATTGCTGCAAATGGCAGAATTTCATTGTTTTTCATGGATGAGATATATATATATATATATATATATATATATATATATATATATATATCACATCTTCTTAATCCAGTTGTCTATACAGAATATTTTACATTAATGTGGTGGCATTTCTTCACACAAGTGATCAAATGGGGAAGTTTATCCTAATCTTTCACTCTTCTTAGGCCCCTCAAAATGCCATCTCCCACTATCCAGAACTTACTGTAGTATGTCACCAGGGGCTGCTCCATGATGCAGATCTGAATCGTCACCCCACCCCCATCACCTCAGCTAGATACTTGTTTCCAATAAAACATCCCCTTGGATAACCTTACTCAGGGCTGCCTTAGTGCTTGATTCACATATTTTCTATAGAATTCATTGCATTGTCTTATAAATATCAGTACTAGTTTTTGTTTGCCCCACAAGATTATGAGCTCTTCAGGGGCAGAAACCAAATCTTATTCATCTATTTAGAAATCCCCAGTGCAGAAAATGAAACCTCCAGGTAAACTAAACCTCCAAATAAACACAATTAGTTTCAAGTTACAAAAGAGACAAATCATTATTACCCAAAGTGTATGATCCAGCATAAGACAAGGAAAAATTCACAATGTCTTGTGCTGATAAGAAACATAGCAAATAAAAGAATAAATATATCCCATTAGGAGCAAAACCAAAATTAAATCAACTGAAATCATCCTAGATATGACATAGATGATAAATTTAATAGATAACATCATTAAAACAGTTGTTATAACTATATTTAATATTCTTAAGGTGGCAATAGCCATCCAGTTTCTGTCTTTCTAATTACTCTTTCCTGACCCTCCCATAGGCCTGAGATACATCTGTTTGTGCATTCTCTTCTGCTAATATCCTGTCCTAGTTTACCATGGGTCAGTGTTGAGCAGTTGCACTTCAGTTCCACATCAGGGCTGCCAGTGTGCTCCACCTCTCGCCAGCAATGGGCTTCTCAATACCTGTTGGTCAGCCGTGAAGTTCCTTTTCAAGATCTTCCTTTAAACCGTGATTTTAATCAATTTTGTTATGATGTCCCTGGGTGTAGATGTCTCCATGTTTTTTGCGCTTGGTTAGGGTTTATTGAATTTCTGAGATTTATAGCTTTAACAAAATTTGGAAAAATTTCAATCATTATTTTTGCATCTGTTTTCTTCTGGATCTTCTCCTAACCCCCAGGCCTGTCCTCCTTGCCCATTTATTCAGGGACTCCAGCTACATGTGTATTAGTCTATTTAAAGTTGTTCCACAGCTCCCTGATGTCCTATTCTTTTTTGGTTTTTTCCTCTGTGTTTCACGTTGGATTGTTTCTGTTGCTGTGTCTTCAAATTAACTAATCTGTTCTTCTGCAATGCCTAATCTGCCATTCATCCCATCCAGTGTATCTTTTCGACATAGACATCATATGTGTAGTTTTAGGTGTTCTTAAGAGGAACTTAACATATTTAGTCTTTCTTCCAGCTTCTTGAACATATGGCATGCTGTGATAACAGCTATTTTAACGTCCTGTCTGCTAATTCTATCATCCATGTTTTATTCTGAGTCATTTTCAATTGGTTCATTTCTTTTCTCCTTTTAATGGGACATATTTTCCTGCTTCTTTTTTTTATGCTTGGTAAGTTTTATTGGATACCAGTCTTTTTGAATTGTACCTGTTGGATACTAGTTATTTTTGTACTCCTATAAATATTCTTAAATTTGTTCAGGGAAGCTGTTAACCTACTTGGAAACAGTTTGATCACTTCAGGTCCTGCTTTTAAGTTTTGTTAGATGGGAACAATGAGGAGTTTTGTTTAGGGTGAAATTTTCACCACTACGGACGGGGCAAAACTCCATATTCTGTCTCCTGTGAATTCTGAGGTTTTTCCGGTCATGCTGGTGAGAACAGGCCCCATGTGAGCTTATGCCCCTTCTAACCCTTTCACGTGGTTCTTTCCATGGCCTCAGGGCATTACCACCTGTGCTTGTGCAGATCAGTGCTCTGAAAGACACTGAGGGCCTACCCTCTGAGTATTTCCTCTTTGTGCTTCTCTCTCCTCCACATACTCTGCTCTGAGAACTTCAGCCTCCTAGCCCCCCTGGATTCCACTTCCATTTCCCGAAACCGGGGACACCATCAGGCTCTGCCTGGGCTCACTTGCCCTGTGTCAAGCCCTCATAATGGGCTGAGACAGTTATAAAGTCCATCAGTTTTTTTGGTTTGTTTAATTGAAGTATAGTTTATTTACAATATTACATAAATTACAGGTATGCAATATAATGATTCACAATTTTTAAAGTTTATACTCCATTTATAGCTATTATAAAATATTGGCTATATTCCCTGTGTTGCACAATATATCCATGTAGCTTATTTTATACATAGTAGTTTGTACCTGTTAATCCTCTACCTCTATATTGCCCCTCCCCTCTTCCCTCTCCCCACTGGTAACCACTAATTTGTTCTCTATATCTGTGAGTCTGTTTCTTTTTAGTTATATTCACTAATTTGTTGTATATTTTAGATTCCACATATGAGTGATATCAGAGTATCTTTCTTTCTCTGACTGACTTATCTCATGTAGCATAATACACTCCAAGTCCATTCATGTTGCTGCAAATGGCAAAATTTCATCCTTTTTATGGCTGAATAGTATTCCAGTGTGTGTGTGTGTACACACACACACACACACACACACACACACACACACACACTACATATTCTTTATCCATTCATCTGTTGATGGACACTTAGGTTGTTTCCATATCTTGGCAATTGTAAATAATGCTGCTATGAACATTGGAGTGCATGTATCTTTTTGAATTAATGTTTTTGTTTTTTTCAGATATATACCCAGGAGTGGAATTGCTGGGTTATATGGTAGTTCTATTTTTAATTTTTTGAGAACATTCCATACTGTTTTCCACAGTGGCTGCACCAATTTACATTCCCACCAACAGTGTAGGAGGGTTCCCTTTTCTCCACATCATCACCAACACTTGTTATTTCTGTTCTTTTTGATTGTAGCCATTCTGACAGGCGTGAGGTGATATCTCATTGTGATTTTTATTTGCATTTCCCTGATGACTAGCAATGTTGAGCATCTTTTCAGGTGCCTGCTGGCCATCTGCATGTCCTCTTTAGAAAGTGTCTATTTTATTTTATTTATCTTGCTGCATCACATGGCTTGCAGGATCTTAGTTCCCCGACCAGGGATCGAAACTGCACCTTCAGCAGTGAAAGCGTGGAATCCTAACCACTGGACCACCAGGGAATTCCCTATTCATATTTAATTGGGTTGTTTGTTTTTTGATATTGAGTTTTGTGAGCTGTTTATATATTTTGGGTATTAACCCCTTATTGATCATGTCATTTCCAAGTATTTTCTGCCATTCAGTAGGTTGTCTTTTCATTTTGTTGATGGTTTCCTTTGCTGTGCAAAAGCTTTTAAGTTTAATTAGGTCCCATTTGTTTATTTTTGCTTTTATTTCCTTTGCTGTAGAATAAACATCCAAAAAATATTGCTATGATTTATGTCAAGGAGTGTTCTGCCTATGTTTTCCTCTAGAAATTTTATGGTTTCCACTCTTACATTTAGGTCTTTATACATTTTGAGTTTATTTTTGTATATGGTGTTAGAGAATGTCCTAATTTCATTCTTTTACATGTAGCTGTCCAGTTTTCCCAACACCACTTATTGAAGAGACTGTCTTTTCTCCATTGTACATTTTTGCCTCCTTTGTCCGTAAGTGCATGAGTTTATTTCTGAAAAGCTCACCTTTGTTTGTTTTTCATCTCTGGGATCACTGATTTCATTGCCTGAAAGCCAATGTCTTCATATATTTTATTCGTTTTATCAGCTATTGCGCGTGAGAAGGTAAATTCATTCCCTGTTATTTCATTTTGTTTGGAAGCTGAAGGCTTACCAAGTCTCATTTTAGAGTCTGCTTCCTGCAGTCAAACCTGCTATTAACTGTTCTAGGCTAGTTCCCAGGAAACAGACTCTCACACTCTGAGATTTGTGTACACGATGTTTATTAGTGAGTGTTCTCAGTGGTATCTCTAAGAGGCTAAGGCAAGAGGGACTGGGCAGCAGAATTTAAACTGCAATGCTGTTGTGAAAGAGGTCTCTGCCAATAATGAGGGAGCTCAAAAGGCAAAAGGATCTTTCAGAGTTGTCCCAATTATATCCCTTTCCTTACACATACACCACTGAGGTGCAGGAAGCTCTCAGGGAGAAGACATAACCTTGCGTTGGGTGAGGAGCTTTCTCTGGTAGGGAAGTGAGTATCTCTGTCCAGGCTGAGTACCACCACATCCAGTGCCTAGGTGACTGCAACCTTGCACAAATGCACATCAGTTTGCGTCCTGATGAAGTGTTTTATTACAGTCAGGCAAACTTGTTTCTTATTTAAACAGCTTATCGAAATGGAAAGTATTTTTCAGCTAGTATCAGGAAAATATCTTTTCCTTATTATCCCACTTTTTATGCATCTCTCTTCAGAATTTCCTTTCAAAGACAATTAAGACTGTAAGTTAAGGTCTGCCCAGCATAACGAGGCTTTCTCTGGCAGGGACAGGGAGGTTTCATATCTGCCGGATCCAAATCCTCGATAACTAGAGGGCTCTGAAGAGACTGAACATTAAGGGACAAAACTGAATCTAAGTTGCAATTTATAATAAATTTTTCTAGGACCGATAGGAAACATTTTTCTATACTCCTTCTGTTTGAAGGAGGCAATGTAGCATAGAACTTGAGAGCATACACAGGTAGAAAGTTTCAGTGATGCAAGATGAATAAGCTCTCGAGATCTGCTGTACAACATTGTGCTTACAATTACCAACACTATATTGTGCTCTTAAAAATGTATTAGAAGGGTAGGTCCTGTATTAAGTGTTCTTACCACAATAAATAAAATAAAAATCATAAAATAAAATAAGTGTGCACTCTGAAGCCAGATGGCTGACACTTACATTCTGGCTCTGCCCCCTCTGTGCTTTGGACTTTGGGCAAGGTGCTATGCTTTGTAAAGCTCATGTTCCTTCTCTACAAAATGGGCTAATTATAACCCCGGACAGGGTTGCCACCACTGAGGCAGTCAGAAGCAGAATAATGTGGTTATAAAGAGTGTGGATCTGCCACCAGACCACATGGGCCTGAATGCTGCCTGATACTTACTAATTTAATTTAACCTCTGTTTTCTTATTTAAAAAAGAGCGATTGTAATCATAGCACATCCCTAGGGTGTTTATGGGGATTAAGTGAGTTATTACAGAAAAAGCGTTTAGTAGTGCCAAGCAGATAGTAAGTGCTCAATAAATGTCAGTTCTGATTACAAGATGTTGAGGAGGTTTGCAAAGGTTGTTGTGAATTTGGTGAAGAAAAGTAGAACAGGTCCTGCTTTAAGTGCCCTTACAGTTTAGTAAATGGGAAGGTCCAGGGTCTAAGTAATGATAAAAATAAGGTGGAACATTATCAGAATTTTTAAAAATGAACAAATAAAACTCTGTGGAAAATAAAGGAGAAGGATATTAATTTCTAGTGAAAAGTGGCAATTGAAAGACGGAACTTGTAAAGGCAGTTAACCTGAACCATGAGCAGAGCAGGCAGAATTTACGCTTCCTCATTTATTTGGTTAAAAGTAGGCAACTTCGTAATTGACCTAACTGCAAAAAGGGGGCTGGGCAGCACCATCCGTGTAATTTCCCGAGGCTGTGGGACCAAGTGTCTAAAGCTGCCCAGAGCTATGGCTTTAAGAATCCGAAACACTGCCCCTCTCCCTGCCCTACCTGCTACTCAACTCCAGTCATCTAGGGCTCCCAAGGTGGGTAGAGAAGTGGTTACCAAAACTCACTTCCCCATGCAGTCCAAAGAGAGAGCCCCTGGCGATTCTGTTTCTGCTGGCATGAGGAAGTACGTATTTCTCACCACTTCCCTATGGAGCCGGGGTTACTGTTGTCTGAAGTCATAACTCTTCCTCAAAACGTTAAGTACAGACTAAAGAAAGGCTCCACCCTGTGTAGCGCTAATGAAATACAAGCCCTGTTTCTCAGCCTTTGAAAGTGGTTAAACAGCAAGAGAACTTGGACATCCCTAAGCGGAGTGGCAGGGCAGTCATCTGAATTTGCTGTGCTCAGGAGCATCTCTGTAAGATTACAGCCTGGATGTTAGTCTGGAGGATTGCAGAGGCAGAGGCCGTGGAGGCAGGCTACTCTTGCCGTGCCACTGGCCCCGTGTCAGACAAGTCCCTTTACCCCGCTGCACTTCAGTTTTTTTACCTGTGAAATAAGGAAAGTGTTAGCTATCGTTATTTGAGTGCTGATAATGTTCCAAACACAACATTTCAGGTAAGCAGTAGTATTCTTTCCTTTTCGCAAATGAAGAAAATGGAATTCAGAGAGTTTATGACTTACCCAGGGTTACTCAATAAGAGTCAGTATTTAATTTTCAGGTCTGTCTCTAAAGCATGTGTTCTAAGGAGCTAGCAGCCCTCCCTAAGCCTGGCCTGTCATAGGAACTCAATAAATCACAGCTATTATTAACATTTCAAAATGACATTGACCATAATTACCACCTGCACCTAAGAATATGGATTTAAAAAAAGATAGATATAGGGCCTATTTCCCTTTTTGCACTGGCACATACAAATGCCATCTTATGGTTTATAGAGGAATATATTTGCCTCTTAGAATCGTGACCAGAGTTTGGCTTCAGAAAAAAAGAGAAATTCCATTTCTGCATGCTGCATGCATAATGTAATAATGGAGAAAAACACTGGATGAGAAATTAATAAGCACTTCATACTTTAAAAACAAATTTTTATTATCTCATTATATCCTGATACCAACTCCCTTAATTTATTTTTATCCTAATTTAACAGATAAGGAAACAGTCTCTGAGTGGAGTAGTAATATGTCTGGTTGAAACCTGTGCTTCTGTTTTTAATGCCTCTTGTCCAAACTCTACCACTAAGTAGCCAAGCAACTTCTGGCAAGGTGTTTCTCTTCTCTTTGTCTGGGGTTCTTTGTCTGTAAAATATGTGTGGGCTGTAGATCGCCTGATTTCCAAGACATTTCTTCTCTAATGGCCTTGGCACCTTTCAACCATTAACTATGGCTTCAGGGATGGCCTCTTGTTCAAGAGGAAACTCACCCGTCCATGGGTTGGTTGCTTAAAATTGTGCTGTGTTTACCCAATAGTCTTTGTATATGCAACGCTTATGGCATTTCATTGATGACTCTGATTAGATTTAGTATTAAATAATATTTTCTTGAAGTTTGATGCTTTACTTTCGTTCAGGAGAGCTCTCTGGAAATCTCAGTCCTGGGATAAATGAGGCAGAGTTCTCAAGGTGTCTTCACTTCCTTCACACATACAGCTATTTGTAGGGCATTTCTTCAGTCATAACATTAACACTGCTGATTTAGAAGTCATTTATCTTGCATATAGAATACAGAGAAGTTGCTCTCTGATTGTCATCTATGTAACACCCAATAATAAGATTGGGATAGTCTGACAAAGGAAAAGCTACGCTGTGCAGAGTGGTCTAGGCATTCATTCCTCAGAGCAGTTGAAAGATTTGCTTTGCAGGAAGCTGCTTCTCCCTTGTAGAGTTGGGCCACTGAACAGTTCCAAGAACAGAGGGAATGTCTTTATTTAAAGATGGTTAATTATCTCTAGGCTAATGGAAGAGACCACCTGGTGATAGGGGTTCTAAACCTCAGGCCTGTGCACGGTTAAATCTCTCTGAAGTGAGGTTGTATTGGGCCGGAGCAATATTTGGTTTTATTTTAATGCACTTAAAATTTTTCCCAGTCTAAGCCTTTCTCAGCTTCATTCATTCATGTTATCTGCCTGCTCCTCAAAGTCATTTTGAAATAGAGGCCCCTACTTTCTGTGCTTTCATTATGTTCTAAATATTTTACATACATCTTACTTATCCTCAAGATAGAATTGTGTTAGCTATTAGCATCTCCTGTTTACAAATGAGTAAACTGAGGCTCAAAAGGAAGGACTTGTCCAAGGCAAGATAACTTATAGATACCATCAGGATTGGCTGACCATTAAGCTAGAGGCTTAATGGGTCTTGTTTTGCTTGGATTCGTGTCATCTGGCTCCAGCGCCTTCTCAAGTGAGCTTATCAAGGGCCGCTCCATTCCATGACCTGGATTTATTCTTTCATGTGAACAGCCCAAACCCACAACTTATTTAAACACAGACATCATGATTAGCGAAGCTTAAGCGACTGAGGGTGTCACGGTCTTGCCTTTGCTACAGGGATCCCCCTGCACCCACCGTATTCACTACTGAACCCACGACTTTCAAGCCATTGGCAAATTACTGTGTCTATAATAGTCTCTTTAATTATTACTAAAGGAACTCGTTCAGCAGAGAGAAGACCTGGGGAAAGGGGACTTGCATAGTACACGTCTTCAAATCCAAAAGAGAGTCGATATATGTCCATGGTTCCGAAGGGCAAAGCCTGGCAGAGTCAACCTGATAGAAAAACTCCAGTTTATCAGAACTGCCCATCAATCCTACGGACAAATCCATGCCAGGGGAGCCTTCCTCCCCGGACACTCAACCCCTAGGTTACCACCCGCCTGTGGAGCGCCCGAGCTCGCATCCCCACTGCGACCTAAAGCCACCTCCCCGAGAGCCTCCCCTGCTAAAGCCCTGCCAGCACCTGCCCCACGGCTGCAGGAAGCTCACGGCCGTCTCCTGGCAACCGCAGACGCGGAACCAGGGTCGCAGAGCCGGCTCCTAGCTCAGAGCTCAGCCGCTGCCTGGGTCCGCCTCTGCAATGAGCACCAAACAAACCAGAAAGAAAGAGGTGCATCCTATCAGCTCGGCGCACGGATCGGATAAATCTAAAGAGTAAGGGACCTCTGCCTGCCCATCCCACCCCTGGCCTGACCCCTGGCCTGACCCCTCGTCCTGGCGCTGCTTCCTGTAGCGAACCATGCCAGGACGCGAGTTCAGATGGCCTCTTGGGAGCTTCTTTCCCTTCTGTGGTAACCCAGACTTGGGAGGTTCTTGCCCTCATTCTTCCTCCATGCCTGCCTCGATCCACCTCCTCCCAGGTTTCCCTATTTCAGCTGCTCGGCAGCTGCACTCTGGCTGCCATCCATGAACCTCCCACCCCTTCCTGCCCCTCCTCTCCTTCAGAGTCCACCCAGGCACTTGGAAAGGCTGCTGCTTCCTTGCCAAAGAGGCGAGGCTCAAAGTCAGGACCACATCTGCATGGCCCCAGTACTAGCAGAAAGAGACAGAGACAGAGAGAACTTTCACCTCAGTGATGATTGCCTAGTTTGTATCTGCCCCAGTCCAACAACTAAAGACTTTTAGTCAGATTATATCAGACATAAAATGGTTTTTAAAAGTTAAAACTATATAAATATGTAATTCACGTTACTAATGTTTACTCCAAGAAAGTGTACAGACTTTAGCTCATGGAATCTACATGATGCCTCTCTACCTGGGGTGGTGTTTGTCGTGTCTGTGTATGTACCTCTTTATTACTTTTTTCCCCCTCTAAAAATACCTAGTTATTAATAACACAGATTTGGGGCTATTATTTGAACTTACAGATTTCTAAAATGTATTCCAGCTATAAGAGAGTGCCAGCTGCTAAACCTAACTCCGTGGGGTCATTCGCGTTTTCCTACTGTGCCTGTGAGGGGTGGACAGGAAATGCTATTTAGTTGGGTTTTTCGATTTCGGTACTCCGTGGAGTCATTCGTGTTTTCCCACTGTGCCTGTGAGGGGTGGACAGGAAATGCTATTTAGTTGGGTTTTTCGATTTCCGTACTCCATGGGGTCATTCGTGTTTTCCCACTGTGCCTGTGAGGGGTGGACAGGAAATGCTATTTAGTTGGGTTTTTCGATTTCGCTGGCCTAATTCTTCATCTCCTTCTTTACCTCGAGAACCCCACATTGAACTTCTGTTCACCGATGCCTAGTATTTAAACTCTTTCCCTCCCTGAACTCCTCTCCCGCACTTATTCCTATGTCTGTGAGTCTCTCTTCCTAGTTCTGTTTTCTCTCATAAGCAAGCTTCCAGCTTCCTGGCAGATAATCCATTCATTTTTATTAGTAACTTAAATTTCAGATACTATATTACCTATGTAAGTGATTTTTAACAGAATTGCTCTCCTGCTACGTACCAGTGTAGGGCAGGTCATTTCAGTATTTTCTAGTTGCTTCCATTCTTATAGGTCCAAGTTCTACAAGACCCTACAGGATCAAGGTCTTTCCCCTTTTCCCCTATTCCTTTTCTGACTTTACCTCCCCCTTGTTCATGTACTGTCCTCCTTTTCACATCCTGGAGCACCCCAGGCTTGTTCCTACCTCAGGGCCTTTGCTTTGCTATTTCCTCTGCTAGGAAGTCATTTCCATATGGTTTTCTCCCTCATCTCCTTTAGGTATTTAGCTCAATGCCATTTTCTCATGTCAGCTTCTTTGGCCAACTGGTTTAAAATTGCTATCCCCACTTTCCTGCCAAAACCAGAAACTCCACGTTTTTCTTTTGCTGCTTTATTTTTTGTCATTAATTGCTTTGCTCATTAACATACTATATATTTTGCTTTAAAAATTATGTTTATGCATATGTCACCTTAATAAAATGTAAGTTCCATGAAGGCAAGAATTTTTCCTTTTCTATTTTATACGCTGTTGAGTCCTTAGTCATGTTTGGGTCATATGTAGTAGGCACTCAAAAATGTTTATGTAATGAATAAGTGAATGACAGTGATGAAATAAAAGACTATAACAGGGTTGCAATACACCAAAAAAAGAAAAGCAAACTTAGTAATGGTTATAATTAATGTACATCAAAGGCTCACAACTCTTAAGGAGCTTTGATTTTAAAGAGTTTATATCCTGAAAGAGATGAGATTGTTAATGCCCATTAAAAAAAAAACTGATCAAACCAGATACCATAAAACACAGTACCTGGCCTGGTTTTGGGGTGATTTTATCACATGATAGAGATAAGATCCCTGCTGATAAGATGTTAACCCTTTCCTTACTGGGACATCCCATTTCTTTTTGAGATGATGTTATTTCTAACAGTTTTTTTTTCCCAGAAAATGTCTGAATTGAATTATATCAATAAAAGTACATGTGTATATTTATGAAAATACAAGAGTAAGGGCAAATAGTTATACAATATCTAGGCTTTGCTAGAAACTAGCTATTGAGTATTAAACATCAAATCATTAGGTTCTGCTGTAGCATTATATGATAGAATGTGAAGTCCACTGTAAATCATGTTTATCCTCTAAGTTTTACTGAAGAACTAATTATAGATATCAGGCTAAGTCATAGATTTAGGTGTCACCTAGCCTGGGGCCCAGGGATCAAAGTCTAGCAAGGCTCCAGTGTAATTGTCATTTGAAATATACTGGGGACATTTAGAGTAAGTTTTTATATGTCATTATTTTACCACACCTTGTGGTTATACATCCAATAAATGCAACTAACTCTACATAGTCCTGAGTACGGAAATGAGAGAAAAAGTATTCGGAGCCTTGAAAATGGCTGCCCCATAAAACCTTATTCTCCTACAGCTGCCGTCTGTAGCATATCTCTTGTATTCCCTAAACTTCTGTGTCAAATTGGGTACAGGACCAGGTCTGGCTTTTGCCTAGTCTGGTGGCTGGCACATAATAGCCACTCACGATTTGTTTATTAAATGAGTTCATAGTTTAGTTACCTAGCTTGGTTTTCATTCCTTCTAAATTTGATTGAAGCCTGGTTCTCCCTCCTTTTCTGATTTGATCCACTGTTGGCAAAATTCAAAAACTGAGATGTTTCAACTGAGAAAGCAGAACCATCTATGTCCAGCTGTGACCAAATTCATAAGTAAATATGACTTTGAATTACCAAGAATAAGTATGCCAGGTAACTGAGCTGACAGTTTTTACATTAGATTAAGGTATTTCTATTTTATGTATTCTGTATTTCTCTGTATCAGCAAGAATGAAATCTCTGATATAGGGTTCACCCTTGCACCATTTTTTGTGACATTAGATATGTCATTTTTTAATTTTGACATTCAGTTTTTTCTTCTTTAAATGAAGGACCATCTACTTAAAATTGTTGCCATTCCAACATTCCCTGTCCTCCCTTCTCTACTTTATTTTTTCCTCCAGCTCCAAACTATCATGATTCTTTCAGCACTTTTTTTAACTCTGCTAGATCCATAAGTGAGAGAATTTTGTTACAGTGAAGTGTTTAAAACTTAGATTTAACTTATTGTTCTAATTGGGGGTGTCATCTTTTTAAAATTTCATCTTTGAGAACAATATTTTTTATTGTCATAGCAACTGTCACAAATTATATCTTTCATTATTAGTACCTAATGATAATTAGAAATTACAAACCAATTTAAATTAATCAATTTGAAAACTAACGTATACTACAAAGATACCATGGAAGGATTTGTAGTGACAGCAAGACAAAAATTTGATCTTCTTTGACGTACTGAATATAAGTCTTGGTGTAGATGATAGACAACTTAAAAGAGGGAAGAGAAGGCATGCAATTTAAGTATTAAGAGTTATTAGAAGTGTTCATGCTTACACTTGAAATGCTAAAATATTTGAAACTTGAATGGGAAGTTTGAGATAGGAATACAATTTGGTGTTTATAGTCACAAAGTTTTGTTCCACTTCCAATAGCACATTAAAATCAAGATCAAACAGATAATTTGAACTAATAAGAATTATGCAACCTTCTAGATTCTTAGAGATGATGAAATATCATTAGACCTCTTTTTAAAAAATGTATTTTATTGAAGTATAGTTGATTTACAATGTTGTGTTACTTTCTGCTGTACAGCATAGTGATTCAGTTATATGTATATATATATATATATATATATACGTTCTATTTCATATTCTTTTTCATTATGATTTATCACAGGATATTGAATATAGTTAGACCACTTTTCAAAACAGAATGAAATATATTTCATAAAGCTCAAGTTAATCTATACTTACTGAAGTGTACATTTAAATTTCATAGAATTCTCAAAAAAGATCAACATATTTGTCTATACAAAACTTTGAAAACAAGACTATTACAAGAGTGGAATCATGATTAATACTATGAAAGCAACATAAAATAGAAGAATATATATCTTACTGAGGATTAAATTAAGTGAATTCTTGGTTATACCAGGTCAAAGAGAGAGCTGCTTCAATGAAACCATGCAACAGTGGTTAATAGAAAATAGATAATCTATTCCTCTACCAACAGAAATCAAAAAGGAAAAAAATGTGTGTGTGCACGAGAGAGAGAGAGAGAGAGAGAGAGAGAGAGAAAGAGAGAGAGAAGGGAGATGCCTTTTGTAGCTCTAGGTATAGTCCTTATAGCTCCACAGAAAAAGGCAGAGAGGGAAGAGGAGAAGCGGGGCAGGATACAACCCAGGGTTCACACTGAGTTTTGTGATTTACCCAGGTCACCTCTGAGAACCTCAACAACTAAGGTCATAAGTACTCACAATTTAAAAGGTGATCTCTGGTGACAAAAACTTCCCTAGAGGAAAGCCAATTCTTTATGTTCATTTCCCAATGATTCACTGAGCGCTTCTCATGCCCAAGTCACTGGTTGGCTTGGGAGAATAAGGAATTGCAAAACAGGGTACAAGTCCAGGGATTTATAATCTAGGGGAGAAAAACTAAGATTCAAATAGAAATAACTAGGAAATATACAGTAATGTCAAATTTGTCAGGGAGAACTTGTTGGAAATAATGGAAGGAACCATGTATTGGCATAGGGTTAGATTAGAGAAATCATGACATTTCTAAAATGATGGTTATGTGAGTTAGAGGATAAGAGGGTCACTTCCAACTGGAGCTGGTCTTTCATCATCTCCCTCTAACAGCCACTCTCCAACTTCGAAAGGCACAAGCTAGTGAGATGGCTAGGGCAGGTGATGGAGATGTTTGAGGCACAGAAAGTCATCCAGGTTGGCTGGAGAAGAGGGATTTCATATGAATGTACTGGCACAAAGAGCATTAGAGGTGAGTACGCAGCACGTGAGAAGGACAGATTAAGGAATTTGAACTCTGTGTGATGGGGAAACATAGACTGTTTTCAATGTCAAAATGATAATTTATGAGGTACAATTTAACAATTGTCTGAATGGAATTCATGCTGAATTAAGAATCAGGGTAGCAAGAAATGAGTGATGATAATGGGAGATAATGGGGGGATGCTTGCTTCTGGGAGCTCTCCATGAGAGTGAGGAACTTTTTTAAAGAAGGGTGAGTGGGTACAGAGCAGACCTGTAAGATGATTGTGGTCAAAGACCACAAAGCCAAGTTACTGACCTTCAGTGGCAGTGGTGATGGTGTCCAGGTGATGATGCCACCATGTCTGAAAAGGGAAGGGAAAAAAGCGTAAATGAAATTCAATGACAAATTTCTGAGGGCCTTCCCTTGCTTATTTTTGCCTTTTCTTCAGGGCTTGGCACGATGTGTGTTTAATAAGGGTGTGTGTACTTTGAGTTAAAATAGAAACCTGGTGTGGCAGCTTGGCCGTAAAACCCTCTGTCTCAGAACCAGAGAGAGACTATGAGACCCAGAGGGAAGAGGCCCTGTCAATCATCCCCAGGACACCAGGCAACACTCAGCACGGGTTAGGGCATCATATAAATGTCTATTGCATATTTCTTAAATATAAAAATCTCAGCCAAAAAGCCCTGCTTAATGAGGCTAGGAATAACCTGTTAGTCTTAGTGGGATCTGTCACTAGTTCTTCCTCTGAAATAATCTTAATCTGAACATTTGTTTAATAATTTGTTAAAACTTGACATGGGTTAACGATTATTTCTGGCAATGAAAAAAATTTTTTTAATCAACCAATTTTTATTTTGTTTCCTTTTGGAGGAGAAATGGTTCCTCCTCAGTTTACTCTGTAGCATTATTAGAGGAGTAGAAGATGTTAGATTAAAAAGATTTAAATTTACAAACTCACGGAATTCGTACTTCAGCGTTACCTAAAAACAAAATCAAACTTATACTTTGAAACTCACAGCACTGTTGCTAGTGCTTCAAATGAGCAAAGTAATATTGCCTCAATCAAAAGTGGTTATTTAAAAATATTTTAGTTGGCTTTACTATTATTTTGACATTTCCAGGTCACAGATTATTGAAATTAAGGGATTAAATAATCTATAAGCGGATTAGGCTACTTAATGTGAGATAAAAATGACTAAAATGACCAAATCCAAGATGTTAAAAATATACCTTTGATATGATTTGTATAATTTGATATAATTTGTATAATATGAAGTATTGGATAGAAATATTCCTAATCTTTCTTACTTTGACCCTTGACAAAGAAGACATGTATATGTTGTCAGAAGAAGTATTCAACTAGGTGCTTTGAAATTTTATTACATTCTTTCGTAGGGTAGGTTCAGGCTAATTAATTACAAGGTCTAGGGCTATAGGCATGCTGATTTGTATGGCTGAATTAACATATGGTACATTTTAAAAGTAGACTTTATATATAAAGTATATATATATATACACACACACACACACATATGTATAAAGTATATATATAAATATATAAAGTATATATAATATATATATTTATATTTTTGCTGGTGCCAAATGAATACCATAGTCTAAAGATTTTGTGATTATTTTTATTCCATCCTCTGACATGATGGGCATCAGAATTACATATATTACTTCAGTTGAAGTCCTCAAAATGTCAATGTGCCCTTTCTGCTCCCATTTCTTCACCTTTCAGTCTTCAATTCAGGGAAGAAATATGTCTAGTTTAGTTATAAATTAATAAAAAAGGCTACTACAGGTCACCAAACCTTGTGGATACACAGGCAAAAGGAGAGGAAGCAGGAAGAACTGTGGCCTGTTTGGCCTGCTTTCATCCCAGGTATGAGCCAGAAACACCGTGAGAGTTTAACCAGGTGAGGTCATGGTCAAAGGTGAAGCCTGTGCTGTACAATCTGCTAACAGAGCTCTTTCCACATACTATTGTAACGAATTAATTAGAAATTAGAGACAAAGCCACATGTTTGCTCCACCTTGGATCAAAGTCTAGGAGGGATTTGTGATCAGTTTGCTCCATAGACAAAGAATAAGTTTAGGAAGAAAATAGTTGGAGTTGTATAAAAAGAAGAAAAAAAAAGTTTAATTGGAGCTTGTGCATGTACTCACCCAGGGTGCTGAGGACCTGTTGTTTCTTTCATGGATTTTGGTTAAAGTCATTAAGGACATTATCTCATGTATTTGCATATCATGTTTTGTCCTTGCTCTTTAAAATATCAGCTTTGCTGCTGGACAGTGTTAGATCCCGGTAAAAGGCAGAAGCTTCAGATACTAGGGGCCTGTGTTCATTGGGATCAGAACAGCAGAAGAAGCCCCCTCCTATTCTGCTCTCTCCCTTTGTTCCTCCATCTCTCAAGAGGGCTCAGGGGAACATGTGTCACTCCAGCTAAATCTATCCTCTCTTATCCTTTCCTGGAGTTCTCCTTTCCTTCTGACCTGCCCCTGCTTTGTTTTCTTTCTTCTGCCCCCCAAATTAAGTCATTCTCTGATGGTCTTGCTTCACTCCCCTCTCCTTTATCCCTTTTGATTATCTAAAACAATGATGATTAAAGATGACTGAATTAGCACCCGTGGTCCTTACCATGTAATTGAGCTCAAGTTCAAGGGGACAAATCCACTTGGATGTACTCTCCTACTCCAAGTTAAATATGTCCAAGATGGAGGTCATCATTTTCTCTTCCAAATGTGTAGATTTCCCATGTTTATTTTAGAGAATCTTACTACCATCTTCCCTGCCACGTTGGGTTTCTAGCAGTTATCTTTGACCTTCACCCTCCTTTGTCTGTTATGTCCAGTTGGTTTCCATGTTCTTTTGATTTTCCCTTCAAATTGCTTCTCTACCCTGGCTCAGTGTTCATTTCATAATGATTTGACTTACATACGTCATGAAATGATTACCATAATAAATTTAGTGAACATCTGTCACCTCATGTAGATAAGACATTAAAGAATTAGAAAAAAAAATTTCTTCCTTGTGATAAGAACTCTTAGGATTTAATCTTTTAACAACTTTCATATACCGAGTTGACCAAAAAGTTTGTTCAGGTTTTTCCGTAACATCTTATAGAAAACCCTGAATGAACTTTCTGGTCAACCCAATATAATGTACAGCAGCGTTAATCATATTTATTATGCTGTACCTTACATCTCTAGTACTTATTTATCTTATAACTGGAAGTTTGTAACTTTTGGCTACCTTCATCCAGTTCCACCTCTCCACCCCCACCTATGGTAATAACAGATTTGATCTCTTTTTCTATGTGTTTGGTTTGTTTGATTTTGAAGTATAATTAACCTGAAACATGCTGTTAGTTGCTGGTACACAGAGTAGTGATTCGATATTTCTATACACTTCAAAATGATCACCATGATGAAGATGTTACATAATTATTGACTATACTCCCCACACTGTACATTTCATACCTGTGACTCATTTATTTTGTAATTGAAAGTTTGTACCTCTTAATCTCCCTCACCTATTTATGTTTGTATTCACACAAGCACAGTATATTAAAAAAATAGATAAATGTTGAACTTTTAAAGTTAAATGCCTAATTAAATAATTTTCATCAAACCAAGAGAGTAAAGGTTGGCATAACAATCTGACTTTAACTATTGTTAATTTTTACATTTTTTAGAGGTTGCAATTTATTTCTTCACGTATTTAATATTTCTGAAGAATATGGCTCAGAATGCCCCTAATGCAAATTAAGTCAATTGTGTATTCTGATTCCTTCAGGGTATTAGCTGATGCTACTTCATAAGGCATGCTGATTACACACTGCATAAATAAACTACCTCCCACTATGAATAGATCATGTCTTTACCCTGAGCAGCATGCTCAAAGAGAATAATAGCAAAATTCCAGACCCTCACTTTATTGAAATTTTAACATCCTCGCAGGGGAAGTAATCTAATTAAAGCATATATAGGAGTGTGTATGGCCTGTGTGTAAATAAGATTCTGCTTCTTTTAAAACTTTTTCTTAGAAGTGTCTAATGATTTTGTGCCAGCTAAAGTTTTCTTTGTTTTTCAGCTCTTATATATATTTTTCTGTTGTATTATATAATCTTGTTAACTGACCTAAGAATTTTTAAAAAATCATTCTGTCATCTTTGCTAGGTATGTGATTAACAAGTGCTTTTAAGTTTTCAAAAGTTATTTCATTAGTGTTTTATTAATAACCAGATTATAAAATATATATTAATGCAAATATGAACTACTTTTATTACATATAAAGACAATTTTGACTTTTTCCCAAGTCCAAATTATACACGGTTTAATTTACCAGGAATAGGTACACATGAAAGACAGACAAAATACATTTTGTTGAATATGACTTGGCGGTCAAATATATCACAGAATCTAGATTTAATTTAACTATGTATTATGACTCTAGGAACAGATAATACTGCTATCACAATGTGATGTTTGGATTTTCCTAAATTTGCCTTTTAAAATCCCCAGCTTTTCTTTTTCTTTCTTTCTTTTTTAATTTTTTAAATTTTTTATTTTTTTTGCGGTACGCGGGCCTCTCACTGCTGTGGCCTCTCCCGTTGTGGAGCACAGGCTCAGGACGCGCAGGCTCAGCGGCCATGGCTCACGGGCCCAGCTGCTCTGTGGCACGTGGGATCCTCCCGGACTGGGGCACGAACCCGCGTCCCCTGCATTAGCAGGCGGACTCTCAACCACTGCACCACCAGGGAAGCCTTCTTTTTCTTTCTTTTTAAAAAACAGGTTTATTGATGTACATTTGACATACAATAAATTGCACATATTTAAAGAATGCATTCTGATAAGTTTTGATGTACATCCACACACATGAAAGCATCAACACAATCAAGATAATGAACAGATCTACCGTTCAAAAAAGTTTCCTTGCCTTCCTTCTGTCTTTCCCTGACCCCAGTTCCCAGGCAATCACTGTTTTATTTTCTGTCACTATAGATTAGTTTACATTTACTAGAGTTTTATATAAATGGAATAATAAACTTCCTTTTGTATGGCTTCTTTCACTCATAATTATTTTGATATTCATCCATGTTGTTGCCAATAATTAGTGTAGAATTAGTATTATTTCTTCCTTAAATAGTTAGTAGACTTTACCAGTGAAGCCATTTGGGTCTGGAGTTTTCTTTGTAGGAAAATATTTAATGCTAAGTTCACTTTATTAATAGATACAGACAAGGGTATTCAATATCTCTAGTCCAATCTACCTCCTCTTTACCAAGGATTCTTAGTTTGTATTCTTCAGGGAACTGATCCATTTCATCTGAGTTATCAAATATATGGACATAGAGTTGTTTGTAATATTTCCTTATTATCTTTTTAATGTCTATGGGATCAGTAGTGATGTCTCTTTTTCCATTCTGATTGGTAGTTTGTATCTTCTCTCTCACATTCCTGATCAATCTGACTACAGTTTGATCAGTCAAAGAACTGGCTTTTTGATTTATTGATTTTTCTCTATCATTTTTATGTTTTCTATTTCTATTAACCTGCTCTAATTTTTTATTAATTTACATTAGAGTTAACTTGCTCTCTTCTTCCTAGTTACTTAGGATGGAAACTGAGTACATTGTTCTGAGACTTTGATTCTTTTCTAATGTAGACATTTTGTGCTATAAACTTCCCCTATCTATTGCTTTAGTGGCATCCTATACATTTTAATGTGTTATATTATCATTTTTATTCAATTCAGATACGTTTATAACTTCTTTTTTTATTTCTTTTTTGACACATTGGTTAATCATAAATATTTTATCTAGATTCCAAATATCTTCAAATTCTCCAGGTGTTTTGGTTAGAGATTTCTAGTGTAATTTCCATTGGTCAGGTAACATATCTTGTATGACTTGAATTCTTTCAAACTTATTGAGACTTGTTTGATGTCTCAGATTATAGTATGACTTGGCAAATAAAATGTATGTTCTTGAAAAGAATGTTCATCTGGAGCATGAGGGGCAGAGCCTCAGGTGCTCCAGCATCATCACAAGTTGTGGCAGAGATAGGGGAGGATGGGGGAAATGGCTGCTTCTCCTGGGCACTAGGGAATGCAGCTAGACCTGGATCCAAAGCAGGCTCTCCGTATCGACCAGGCTCAGAAGACAACGTCTGGCAAGAGGACCGAGCAGATGCAGAAGGCCAGCCACCCTGTACCTTTGGATTGGAGAATTTATTTAACACATTTACATCTAAGCCGTGTGGCTGACAGGGTCTTGGTGCTCCGGCTGGGTGTCAGGCCTTAGCCTCTGAGGTGGGAGAGCCGAGTTCAGGACACTGGACCACCAGAGACCTCGAGCCCCACGTAATAACAATTGGGGAGAACTCTCCCAGAGATCTCCGTCTCAACGCTAAGACCCAGCTCCACTCAATGACCAGCAAGCTACAGTGCTGGACACTCCATTCCAAAAAACTAGTAACACAGGAACACAACACCACCCATGAGCAGAGAGGCTGCCTAAAATCATAATAAGTTCACAGACACCCCCAAACACACCACCAGATGTAGTCCTGCCCACCAGAAAGACAAGATCCAGCTTCATCAACCAAAACACAGGAACCAGTGCCCTCCACCAGGAAGCCTGCACAACCCACTGAACCAACCTTACACACGGGGGGCAGACACCAAATACAATGGGAACTAGCCTGTGAAAAGGAGACCCCAAACACAGTAAGTAAAGCAAAATGAGAAGACAGAGAAATACACAGCAGGTGAAGGAGCAAGGTAAAAACCCACCACACCAAACAAATGAAGAGGAAATAGGCAGTCTACCTGAAAAAGAATACAGAGTAATGATAGTAAAGATGATCATTCTAAATCTTGGAAATAGAATGGAGAAAATACAAGAAACATTTAACAAGGACCTAGAAGAACTGAAGAGCAAACAAATAATGATGAACAAAACAATAAATGAAATTAAAAATTCTCTGAAAGGAATCAATAGCAGAATAATAGAGGCCGAAGAATGGATACCTGACCTGGAACATAAAATAGTGAAAATAACTACAGCAGAGCAGAATAAAGAAAAAAGAATGAAAAGAATTGAGGACAGTCTCAGAGATGTCTGGGACAACATTAAACGCACCAACATTCGAATTATAGGGGTAGCAAAAGAAGAAGAGAAAAAGAAAGGGACTGAGAAAATATTTGAAGAGATTAGAGTTGAAAATGTCCATAATATGGGAAAGGAAATAGTCAATCAAGTCTAGGAAGTGCAGAGAGTCCCATACAGGATAAATCCAAGGAGAAACACACCAAGACATATATTAATCAAACTATCAAAAATTAAATACAAAGAAAAAATATTAACAGCAGCAAGGGAAAAGCAACAAATAACATACAAGGGAGGAATCCCCATAAGGTTAACAGCTGATCTTTCAGCAGAAACTCTGCAAGCCAGAAGGGACTGGCAGGACATATTGAAAGTGATGAAGGAGAAAAACCTACAACCAAGATTACTCTACCCAGCAAGGATCGCATTCAGATTTGATGGAGAAATTAAAACCTTTACAGACAAGCAAAAGCTGAGAGAGTTCAGCACCACCAAACCAGCTTTACAACAAATGCTAAAGGAACTTCTCTAGGCAAGAAACACAAGAGAAGGAAAAGACCTACAATAACAAACCCAAAACAATTAAGAAAATGGTACTAGGAACATACATGTAATAATTACCTTAAATGTAAATGGATTAAATGCTCCAACCAAAAGACATAGACTGGCTGAATGGATACAAAAACAAGACCAGTATATATGCTGCCTACAAGAGACCCACTTCGGACCTAGGGACATATACAGACTGAAAATGAGGGGATGGAAAAAGATATTCCATGCAAATGGAAACCAAAAGAAAGCTGGAGTAGCAATTCTCATATCAGATAAAATAGACTTTAAAATAAAGACAATTACAAGAAACAAAGAAGGACACTACATAATGATCAAGGGATCAATCC
This sequence comes from Aethalodelphis obliquidens, assembly GCF_003676395.1. Classification (NCBI taxonomy): domain Eukaryota; kingdom Metazoa; phylum Chordata; class Mammalia; order Artiodactyla; family Delphinidae; genus Aethalodelphis; species Aethalodelphis obliquidens. The sequence continues at coordinate 18,427,627 of NW_020837947.1, read as the reverse complement.
AAGAAGAAGATATAACCATTGTAAATATTTATGCACCCAACATAGGAGCACCTCAATACATAAGGCAAATGCTAGCAACCATAAAAGGGGAAATCAACAGTAACATAATCACAGTAGGGGGCTTTAACACCCCACTTTCACCAATAAAAAAGAAAACACAAGCTTTAAATGACACATTAAACAAGATAGACTTAATTGATATTTATAGGACATTCCATCCAAAAACAATGGAATACAGTTTCTTCTCAAGTGCTCATGGAACATTCTCCAGGATAGATCATATTTTGGGTCACAAGTCAAGTCTTGGTAAACTTAAGAAAATTGAAATCATATCAAGTATCTTTTCTGACCACAACGCTGTGAGACTAGATATCAATTACAGGAAAAAAATCTGTGAAAAATACAAACACATGGAGGTTAAACAATACACTACTAAATAAGCAAGAGATCACTGAAGAAATCAAAGAGGAAATCAGAAAATACCTAGAAACAAATGACAGTGAAAACACAGAGACCCAAAACCTGTGGGACACACCAAAAGCAGTTCTAAGAGGGAAGTTTATAGCAATTCAGTCTTACCTCAAGCAACAAGAAACATCTCAAATAAACAACCTAACCTTATACCTAAAGCAATTAGAGAAAGAAGAACAAAAAGACCCCCAAAGTTAGCAGAAGGAAAGAAATCATAAAGATCAGATCAGAAATAAATGAAAATGAAATGAAGGAAATGATAGCAAAGATCAGTAAAACTAAAAGCTGTTTCTTTGAGAAGATAAACACAATTGATAAACCATTAGCCAGATTCATCAAGAAAAAGGGAGAAGACAAATCAGAAGAATTAGAAATGAAAACAGAGAAGTAATAACTGACACTGCAGAAATACAAAGAATCATGAGAGATTACTACAAGCAGCTATAAGCCAATACAATGGACAACCTGGAAGAAATGGACAAATTCTTAGGAAAGCACAACCTTCTGAGACTGAACCAGGAAGAAATAGAAAATATAAACAGACCAATTACAAGCACTGAAATTGAAACTGTGATTAAAAATCTTCCAACAAACAGAAACCCAGGACCAGATGGCTTCACAGGTGAACTCTATCAAACATTTAGAGAAGAGTTAACACTTATCCTTCTCAAAGTCTTCCAAAATATAGCAGAGGGAGGACACTGCCAAACTCATTCTACGAGGCCACCATTACCCTGATACCAAAACCAGACAAAGATGTCACAAAAAAAGAAAACCACATGCCAATATCACTGATGAACATAGATGCAAAAATCTACAACAAAATACTATCAAACAAAATCCAACAGCACATTAAAAGGATCATACACCGTGATCAAGTGGGGTTTATCCCAGGAATGCAAGGATTCTTCAATATACACAAATCAATGTGATACACCATATTAACAAGTGGAAGGATAAAAACCATATGATAACCTCAATAGATGCAGAAAAAGCTTTTGACAAAATTCAACACCCATTTATGATAAAAACCCTCCAGAAATTAGGCATAGTGGGAACTTACCTCAACATAATAAAGGCCATATATGACAAGCTCACAGCCAGCGTCATTCTCAATGGTAATAAACTGAAACCATTTCCACTAAGATCAGGAACAAGACAAGGTTGCCCACTCTCACCACTATTATTCAACATAGTTTTGGAAGTTTTAGGCACAGCTATCAGAGAAGAAAAAGAAATAAAAGGAATCCAAATCGGAAAAGAAGAAGTAAAGCTGTCACTATTTGCAGATGACATGATACTGTACATAGAGAGAGTTCTAAAGATGCTACCAGAAAACTACTAGAGCTAATCAATGTATTTGGTAAAGTAGCAGGATACAAAATTAATGCACAGAAATCTCGAGCATTCCTATATACTAATGATGAAAAATCTGAAAGAGAAATTAAGGATACACTCCCAGTTACCACTGCAACAAAAAGGATAAAATACCTAGGAATAAACCTACCTAAGGAGACAAAAGACCCGTATGCAGAAAACTATAAGACACTGATGAAAGTAATTAAAGCTGATACAAACAGATGGAGAGATATACCATATTCTTGGATTGGAAGAATCAACATTGTGAAAATGACTCTACTACCCAAAACAATCTACAGATTCAGTGCAATCCGTATCAGACTACCAATGCATTTTTCACAGAACTAGAACAAAAAATTTCACAATTTCTATAGAAATACAAGACTGTGAATAGCCAAAGCAATCTTGAGAAAGAAAAACGGAGTTGGAGGAAACAGACTCCCTGACTTCAGACTATACTACAAAGCTACAGTAATCAAGACAGTATGGTACTGGCACAAAAACAGAAATATAGATCAATGGAACAGGGTAGAGAGCCCAGAGATAAACCCACGTGCATATGGTCACCTTATCTTTGATAAAGGAGGCAAGAATATACAATGGAAAAAGAAAGCTTCTTCAATAATTGGTGCTGGGAAGACTGGACAGCTACATGTAAAAGAATGATATTAGAACACTTCCTAACACCATACACAAAAATAAACTCAAAATGGATTAAGGAGCTAAATGTAAAGCCAGTCACTATAGAACTCTTAGAGGAAAGCCTAGGCAGAACACTCTATCACAGCAAGATCCTTTTTGACCCACCTCCTAGCGAAATGGAAATAAAAACTAAAATACACAAATGGGACCTAGTGAAACTTAAAATCTTTTGCACAGCAAAGGAAACCATAAAGAAGACAAAATACAACCCTCAGAATGGGAGAAAATATTTGTCAGTGAAGCAAATGACAAAGGATTAATTCCAAAGTATATAAACAGCTCATGCAGCTCAATATCAGAAAAACAACCCAATCCAAAAATGGGCAGAAGACCTAAATAGATATTTCTCCAAAGAAGATATACAGATTGCCAACAAACACATGAAAGGATGCTCAACATCACTAATCATTAAAGAATGATTGCAAATCAAATGCAGTCATTTGATGCAAATCAAAACTACTATGATGTATCACCTCACACCAGTAAGAATGGCCATCATCAAAAAATTTAGAAACAATAAATGCTGGAGAGGGTATGGAGAAAAGGGAACCCTCTTGCCCTGTTGGTGGGAATGTAAATTGATACAGCCACTATGGAGAACAGTATGGAGGTTCCTTAAAAAACTAAAAATAGAACTACCATAAGACCCAGCAATCCCACTACTGGGCATATACCATAATTCAAAACGAGTCATGTACCTCAATGTTCATTGCAGCACTATTTACAATAGTCAGGACATGGAAACAAGCTAAGTGTCCATCGACAGATGAATGGATAAAGAAGATGTGGCACATATCTACAGTGGAATATTACTCAGCCATAAAAAGAAACAAAATTGAGTTATTTGTAGTGAGGTCGATGGACCTTGAATCTGTCATACAGAGTGAAGTAAGTCAGAAAGAGAAAAACAAATACTGTATGCTAATACATATATATGGAATCTAAAAAAAGAAAAAAAAGTTCTGAAAAACGTAGAGCCAGCACAGGAATAAAGAGGCAGTTGTAGAGAATGGACCTGTGGACACGGGAAGTGGGATGGGTAAGCTGGGACGAAGTGAGAGAGTGGCATTGACGTATATACACTACCAAATATAAAATAGATAGCTAGTGGGAAGCAGCTGCATAGCACAAGATCAGCTTGGTGCTTTGTGACCACCTAGAAGGTTGGGATATGGAGGGTGGGAGGGAGACACAATAGGGAGCGGATATGGGGATATATGTGTACATATAGCTGATTCACTTTGTTATACAGCACAACCAAACACAGCATTGTAAAGCACTTATACTCCAATAAAGATGTTAAAAGAAAAAAAAATGTTCATCTGTTGTGATGAAGTGTTCTGTAAATGTCAATTAAAGCAATTTTGATGGACAGTATTCGATATTTTATATCTTCTACAGCCCTGATTGATTCTACAAGCTGACTTATTTTTGGTCAGCTTGTTCTATCAGGTATTATGAATGATATTTCTATCTTCTATTATATTTATGAATTTACCTATTGATTCTTATAGGTCTATCTGTTTTTGATTCATGTATTAACAGAAGTTTAGAATTGTTATTTCATCTCAATGGAGTTTCTTTTTTATCATTATGAAATTTAAAATTTTAATCCCTGATAATATTGTTTGTTCTGGAATCTACTTTTCAAAACATTTGTTTTTGTTAATGTTAACATGATAAACATTTTTACATCTTTTTATTATTTGTTTATATATATAAAATATTTCTTATAGATAGCATATAGTTGGATTTGCTTTTTATCTAATCTTACAACCTGTCCCTTTTAATTCGGGTATTTAGACTACTCACATTTAATGTGATTACTAATATTGCTAAATTGAAATCTGTAATCTTGCTATTTGTTTTCTCTTTGCTCTATCCTTTGTGTTCCTTTTTTTTCTTCTTCCACAATATTTTGGATATTTTTAAAATTTCTATTTATCTCCTTTGTTGGCTTCTTTTGGTGGTCACTATAAACTCTTTACTGTTTATAGTACACATTTTTAACTTATCATCCTCTACCTTCTTTTGATATTGTATCAATCAAGTCACATTTAATATAAAAAAATTGTAATAATATATGCATTCACCTCCAAACTTTAAGCCTTTGTTTTCATACATTTCACTTTTATATATGTTATAAACCTTATACTGCATTATTTGTGTAAGTAGTTAATTTCATTACAAAAATATTTAAATAGTAGAATAACTTGTATATTTAGCCATGTAGTCACTACTACTGATTTTCTTTTTTCTTTGTATAGATCCATATTTCTATCTAGTATCATTTTTCTTCTGCTTAAAGGCCTTCTTTTATTTTTTATTGTGGTGAATTTTTTTGCTGATGAATGCTTTTAGTTTTTTTATGTCAGAAAAAAATAATGTTTATATCACTTTCATTTAAAAGAATATTTTCACTAGGTGTAGAATTCTAACTTGGCAGATTTTTTTTCTTTTAGTCTTTTAAAGATGTTGCCTATTCACTTACATTGTTTTTAAATGAGAAATTTGCTGGTTTCCTTTTCTTTGTTCCTCTGCATGTAATATGTCTTTTTTTTCCTCTGGCTCTTAAGGTTTCTTTTATTACCACTACTTTTGAGCCATTTGCTTATGTTGTACCTTGGCATGATTTTCTTTATGTTTCTTGAGTTTAGGGTTAATTGAAATTCTTGAATTTGTGGGTTTATAGTTTGCATCAAAATTTTTAAAATTTTGATCATAGCTTCTTCAAATATTTTTTCCTGTCTCCCATCCTTCCTTTAATAAGAAAAATAATTATTAGACTGTTAAAAGTTTTCCCAGAGTTCACTGATACCTTGCTCATTTTCAATTTTTGTGTGTGTGTGTGTTTCATTTTGGATCACTTCTATTGCTGTCTCTTCAAGTTCACTAATCTTATTCAATCTCTAATTTACCACTAAAACCCTTCTTATGTATTTTTTGTTAGACATTTTAGTTTTCATTTAAGGTATTTCAATCATTTTTTTAAATCTCATGTGCATGAGATTTATAAGACCAAAGGAAAAAGTACCCAAAAGAATTGGAAGACTTACATAGGGCCAGGACTAGTCCTATTTTTATCAGCTTGAAAAGCCAAAGCTAGCAGAAAAAAAGAAATAATAAAGATTACAGCCAAGATAAACATAATGGAGAATAGAAAAATAATAGATAAAATAAAAACTCAAAAGTTGGTTCTTTGAAGAGGTCAACAAAATTGACAAACCTTTAGCTACATGGACTAAGAAACAAAAGAGAGAAGACTTAAAATCAGAAATGAAAATGGGGACATTATGACCAATTCTACACAAATAAAAAGAATTATAAGAGTTCTATGAACAAGTGTATGCCAAAAAATTAGATAATTTAGATGAAGTGGACAAATTTCTAGAAACACAAAATTTACTAGACTAAGTCACGAAGAAATAGAAAATCTGAACAGGCTATAACTAGTAAGGAAATTGAATCAGTAATCAACTATCTCTCAACAACAAAAAATCTCTGGACCTGACGGCTGCATTGGTGAATTCTATCAAACATTTAAAGAGTTAATACCAATACTTCTCAAACTTTTACAAAAAATTGAAGAGGAGGGAATATTTTCTAGCTCACTCTATGAGGCCATTACCCTGATTCTAAAGCCAGATAAAATCACTACAAGAAAAGAAAACTACAGATCAATATCTCTTAAAAACACTGATACAAAATCATCAACAAAATCGTATCAAACAAAATTCAGCTACATAGTAAAACAATTATACACTATGGCCAAGTGGGATTTATTCCTGGAAAGCAAGGATGGCTCAATCCGTAAAAATCAATAAATGTAATACACCATATAAACAGAATGAAGGAAAAAAACCACATAATTATCTCAATTGATACAGAAAAAGATTTTGACAAAATTTAACATCCTTTCATGATAAAAAAAAAATACTCAACAAACAGGGATAGAAGGAAACTACCTCAACATAATAAAGCCATATATGAAAAACCCACAGAGGGGCTTCCCTGGTGGCAACAGTAGTTGAGAGTCCGGCTGCAGGGGACACGGGTTCATGCCCCGGTCCGGGAAAATCCCACATGCTGTGGAGCGGCTGGGCCCATGAGCCATGGCCGCTGAGCCTGCGCATCTGGAGCCTGTGTTCTGCAACGGGAGAGGCCACAACAGTGAGAGGCCCACGTACCGCAAAAAAAAAAAAAAAAAAACCCACAGAGAATATCATACTCAATGGTGAAAGACAAAGTATTTGTTCTAAGATTAGAAACAAAACAAGTTTTATTATTTCTATTCAACACAGTACTGGGAAATCTAGCCAGAGCAACTAGGGAAGAAACAGAGATAAAAGGCATACAAATTTTGAAGGAAGGAGTAAAAGTATCTGTTTGCAGATGATATGATTTTATACGTAGAAAAATCTAAGTATTGGAGCCGGCAGCACACGGGCGGCAGGGCGTGCGGGTTTCGACAGACGGTGGAAGCTCTCGGCGGAGCCGCGGTCCCCGGCTGCCTGGGTAGCGACCCGCTTCCTCCCTCCCGCTCCGCCCCTCTCTCTGGCGTCCCCACCTCTCTCCCCAAGTGACTGAGGGCCAAGCGCCCCTGCCCTCGCCGCTCGGGTTGGGGTCTGTGTCCCTGCGCAGCGTCTTTCCCCTCCACGGTCGCTGAGCTGCCCCCGGAGCCCAAGAAGAGGGCGGCACGACCCCCTAGGCCGACCGCGGGCCTGCCCACCGCCGCGTCGTTCTGGTTGGACCCCGCCAGCTGAAGGCCAGTCTGCCCTCGGGTCCCTGCGCCAGAATGAAGAAGATGAGCAACATTTATGAGTCAGCTGCCAGTACACTGGGAATCTTTAACAGCCAGCAAAGTTGAGCTGAATGTGGCACGCAAAGGCACTTCTGACAGAGATGCCCTTTCCAAACCAGACCCCTGTGTCATCCTCAAGATGCACTCCCATGGGCAGTGGTTCGAGATTGACAGAACAGAGGTGATTCGCACCTGCATCAACCCAGTGTATTCAAAACTGTTTACGGGGGACGTTTATTTTGAGGAGGTGCAGCACCTGTGGTTTGAGGTCCACGACATCAGCAGCAACCACGATGGGCCGAAGGAGGCTGACTTCCTGGGCGGCATGGAGTGCACCCTTGGCCAGATTGTTTCCCAGAGAAAGCTGTCCAAATGCTTGTTGAAGCACGGGAACATGGCAGGGAAATCCTCCATCACGGTGATTGCTGAGGAATTATCTGGTAATCATGACTACATTGAACTTGCCTTCAACTCACGGAAATTGGATGACCAGGATTTCTTCAGTAAGTCTGACCCACTTCTGGAAATTTTTCGAATGAATGATGATGCAACTCCACAGCTTGTGCACCGAACTGAGGTTGTGATGAATAACTTAAGCCCAGCCTGGAAATCATTCAAAGTATCAGTAAATTGTCCATGCAGTGGAGATCCTGACCGCCGACTGACATGCATAGTATGGGACTGGGACTCCCATGGCAGACATGACTTCATTGGAGAATTCACCTCAACATTCAAGTAGATGAGAAGAGTGATGGAAGGAAAACAGGTGCAGTAGGAGTGCATCAACCCCAAGTACAAAGCCAAGAAGAAGAATTCTAAGAACTCAGGCATTGTGATTTTGAATCAGTGCAAGACCCACAAGGTGCATTCTTTCTTGGACTACATCATGGGTGGCTGCCTAATCCAGTTTACAGTAGCTATAGATTTCACAGCCTCGAATGGGTACCCCAGGAACAGCTGTTCCCTGCCCTACATCCACCCCTGCCAGCCCAATGAGTACCTGAAGGCCTTGGTGGCTGTGGGAGAGATTTGCCAAGACTATGACAGTGACAAAATGTTCCCAGCCTTTGGGTTTGGTGCCAGGATACTGCCAGAGTACAGGGTATCTCATGACTTCGCAGTCAACTTTAATGAAGACAACCCAGAATGGGCAGGGATTCAAGGAGTTGTGGAAGCCTACCAGAGCTGCCTTCCCAAACTCTAGCTCTAGGGTCCCACCAACAATGCTCCCATCATGCAGAAGGTCGCCAAGTCAGCATCAGAGGAGACCAGCACCAAGGAGGCATCACAGTACTTCATCCTGCTGATCCTGACCGACGGGGTCATCACAGACATGGCCGACACGCGGGAGGACATTGTCCACGCCTCCCACCTCCCCATGTCGGTCATCATCATGGGAGTGGGCAATGCAGACTTCAGCGACATGCAGATGCTGGACAGAGACGACGGGATTCTGAGGTCACCCAAGGGAGAGCCCGTCCTTCGTGACATCGTCCAGTTCGTGCCCTTCAGGAACTTCAAACATGCATCTCCAGCTGCCCTGGCAAAGAGCGTGTTGGCTGAAGTCCCAAACCAAGTCGTGGGCTATTACAATGGCAAAGGGATTAAGCCAAAATGTTCATCAGAAATGTATGACACTTCCCGGACACTGGCTCCATGAACTCTACACACTTTTACAGAGTCCTCAAATACTATTCCTGCTGATATTTAATACTTCTATTATCCTGTACTTAAAAAAAAAAACAGGTACACACTTAAAAATAGCACGTTTTGGTGATTTTTTTTTTTTTTTTTTGCAGTACGCGGGCCTCTCACCGCTGTGGCCTCTCCCGTCGCAGAGCACAGGCTCCGGACGCGCAGGCTCAGCGGCCATGGCTCACCGGCCCAGCCGCTCCGCGGCATGTGGGATCCTCCCAGACCGGGGCACGAACCCACGTCCCCTGCATCGGCAGGTGGACTCTCAACCACTGCACCACCAGGGAAGCCCGGTGATTTTTAACTAACAATTTTTTTTTGCATGTGTAGCCCTGAGGCCTGGATCTGCTAAGCCCTTGTATTGTTAAAGACGTTTTACAAAGAAACACAGATAATTATAACTTACTCTTTACATTACAGCATGTCACCTTGAAATAAAGTGTTATCTGTATCTGTTTTTTATACAGGTTTGTTGAAATTTTGCTAAATTTCTTATTATCTTTACACTGTAAAGCATTTTGAAACATTTCTTGAACGTTGATAGCCAAAGCATATTTGGTTTTATCTGCTACAGGATGAGAGACTTTTTAAAATGGCAGATGCATGGACTGTATTTTACATGTTTTAAAGAAAAAGAAACTCCAAAAATCTAAATATTCTGTAAAAAACTGTTAGAACTAATAAATGAATTCATCAAAGCAGGATACAAAGTCAACACACAAAAAATCAATTGTATTTCTATACACAAACAATGAACAATCTGAAAAGTAAATTACAAAAACAATTCCATTTACATTAGCATCAAGAAAAATAAAATACTTATGAACTAACTTAATCAAGGAGGTGAAAGACTTGTAAAGTGAAAACTACAAAACATTGCTGAAAGAAATTAAAGACATAAATGGAAACACATCCCATGTTCATGGATTGGAAGACCATTTTAATGTCATTACTAGCCAAAGCAGTCTACAGATTCAGTGCAATCTTTATCAAAATCTCAATGAATTTTTTACAGAAATAGAAAAACACATCCTAAAACTTATAGGGAATGGGTGACCCTCTGAAGATTTCAGGAGTTCTCTTTCTATGAAGCTCTCTTTTCTAGTCCTCTGTCCTTCAAACTCTAGCTGCCTTGGTCTCCCCTAGACTTTCTTTCATATCCATCTCCTCTATCTAAGGAATATGCTGAGATATGCCTAGGTTAACTCTCCCTGCACTGCAGCTGGAAAACTCTCTCATGGCCATAAGCTGAAGCAATTATAGGGCTCACCTCATTTGTTTCCTATATGTTGGTAATCACTGTCCTTCATCATTTTATGACTGTGTCTTGAAAGCCAGTTTCATGTGTTTTGCTCAGGTTTTTAGTTATCTTAGTTGGGACGATCAATCCAGTCCTTGTTACTCCAACTGAAGTGGACATGGTATGTCTCAGGTTATTAAGTTCTCCATTTTATTTCTAACTATTAAGGTGAAAAATTTTAAAGCAGTATTTATAGATATATAACCACAAATAATATATTGCAAGTATGGATAGAATCCTTTCCTTAAAAATAAAATTCCAAATTAGATATAATTGCCAGTATATATTATATTTTTAATTGGTTTTTGATGTAGTAGAGACATCATGATACAAAAGCTTTAATTAAAAGAATGCAACTTCCAGATCTTACGAAGATTACCTTAAATAAAATTTTCATAATCATTATATTGTGCTCACTTTTGAGTTGTATTTCAACTTCAGTATTCCTCAAACTTCCTATGTGAAACCAGTTGTCTGTTAAGAGTAAATGTTAAATAATATGTTTATTTAAAAACATAAATAACATTAGATAAATGTTATTTAGATAAAAATAATATTTTATCTAAAAACAAAATATGTGTTCTTAGTATAATGAGCAAGGTTAGCAATAACTACAAAACAAGGTTCAAACCCCTCAACAAGACCCTTAGTGGGAACTGCCTGCCTATCTTGTGTTTCTCTCCAGCCTAATTTCCGCTCGCTTTATACGACATGCTCACCCAGTACTTGAAGAGCTCATAATTCTCTGCACCCACTCTGCTGTTTCTTACCTCTGACTGTCTTGTATGCTGTTCTTTCACAGTGATGTTCTTTCTCCTTTTTCAATATGGAACATTTGTAGTTATCCTTCAAGACAGCTCAGATGCTATCTACTGCAGGAAGTTTCTCCTAATTGCCTCATATTGGGCACAATTCCCCCTCCACCACCTGTGAGTACTTCCATCCCTGCACATACCACATTATATTGAAATTTTCTGTTTATCTGTTTGCATTCCAAAACAAGCTCAAGAGTATAGATATATATTTACGTATCTAACCCCATCATCTAGCACAGTGCTTGTCATAGAGCAGGTGTTCAATAAATGTGAGTTAAAAATAAGTGAACTGTGTGTTGAGTGAGATTCCTTTCTCATTCTGAAACAGTGTTTTTCTAAAATGTTTTAGCCTCCAGTCATATTGGTTGATTTGACCCTACTTCTTAAAATTCTGCATTCCCAATTTCCCTTGTACCCAAATCATAATGTGTTGTTCCTTAATGTCAGGTCTACTCTTCTCTTCTCTCTCAGTTTGGAAGTTTTATATTTTATTTATTGGAATATCTTTGCAATGGACTGAGTGTCTGCATTCCCCAAAATTCATATGTTGAAACCCTTATCCCAATGTGATCGTATTTGGAGGTGGGGCTTTGGAGAGTAATGAGTAATGTGAATTACTCACATTTGGGAAGTAATGTGAAGCCCTCATAAACGGGATTAGTGCCCTTATAAGAAGAGGCCAGAGAGCTACCTATCTCTCTTTCCTCCATGTGAGGGCACAATGGGAAGTCAGCCATCTGTAAAACACAAGAAAGCTCTCATCAGAACCTGACCATGCTGGCAACCTGATGTCAGACTTCTAGGCTCCAGAACTGTGAAATATAAACTTCTACTGTTTATAAACCACCCATTCTATGGTATGATGTTATAGCAGCCCAAACTGACTAAGACAATCCTTAATTTTTAAAAATACACTAATCTTTAAACATTTTCCTACAAAGTCTACAGTTAATATTATTCCTAAAGAAAAAAACAGGCACGCTAGAGTCTATCAGAATTCCCTCTCTTTCCCATATCTTTTATTTTGTATACCTCCAAAAGCACAAAGTTATTGTTATTATTTGTTTACAGGGAATACTTTTTAGAATTTTACCAAAATGTTATATTGACTCATTTATTTACCATTGCAGCTTGTATTCCACACTTTCATTCTGGGTTCATTTCTATTTTCCTGAGATAAATCCTTCATTAATTTTTTTTTTTGGCAGGGGGCAAGAGCCTGTTATGGTAAACTCACATTTTCAAAATGTTTTTATTTAATTTAAAATAAATATTTCTACCTCACTTTTGAATAAGAGTTTAATTGGGTCTTAATTCCAAGATTGACAGTTATTTTACCTCAGCTCTGAAGACATCACTTCACTGCTTTCTAGTGTCTGCTGTCAATTTGATTGGTTTTTATTTTTAGGTAGCTTGTCAGTTCTTTAGATTTTAATCTTCAACATTGGTCTGTAATTTCAGTTGATCTATCTAGATGCAGAATTCTACCCCCTGACCTCCCATTTGTGTTTTGTTATTGGTCGATGTGCTTTTTCCAATCTGAAGTCATGTCTTGTCAATTCTGAACATTTTCAGCAGTTGTATCATCAAATATTTCTCCTAAACACCCCACCACCACCACCACCATTTTAACCATTTCATCCTTCTGAGACTTCTATTAGGCATACATTAGTGTTTTTCAATCTATCTACTTGGGTATTTCATATTTTCTAACTCTTTATCTATGAGAACATTTGCTTTTTAAAATTCTACCTTCTAAATCATTAGTCCTCTTCAGGTTTATTCAGTCTACTCTTTCAACATTTGAAGTTTCCATTACTAAAATTTTCCAATGTCTCTTTTTTATATTGGTCTTATTTTTTTTTGTTTTCTTGTTTGACATCTTCCTGTTCTCATTGCAAAGAAGAAATTTTATTCCTTTATCTTTTTGGTAATTCTAAATATACTCATTTTAAACACCTTTTAAGTTTGCTACATTATTTCTCTTTCCTTGGGTGTGATTTCTTTCTTTTGCTATATTTACTGACTGTCCTTTCAGTTTTAAGTTTCTTTTTTTGCTTTGTAATGTTAGTTCTTTAGTTCATATTTTAAATTCATGCATGCTGTTTTCTGCCATGAGGTTTGGATGGCTTTTAGGATGATTCCCTCCCTACCCGTTCTGACATCCAGTAGGGATGCTCTAGTAAAAAGGACAGGATAGTTGTTACATTATTGAAATACTTCCTATCAGTTGGCAAGTAGCTGCTTTTCCGAACTCCCTGAAGAATATTTCTCTCCCATTGAACTCTGACTCCTTTTTGAGAACCCCAGGACCTATCCACAATTCAGTTACTAAATGGTTAAAAACCAGCTCAGGCGTCTAGCACTCTGTTCCAATACAAGAGCAAAGTCCTTTCTGATTGGTGGGTGCATTTTTATATCACCCCTGCTTCCACTCAAGTCTTAACATGGGGAGGTTGGAGGCTTTTCTCCCATGCAGGAAGTGCTATCCCTGATACCACATCCATGGTGGTAGAGGGCCACCCCCATCCCCATTTTTTCCCATTTGGCGAGCCGATTTCCTCATGGAATCATAGGAAAGTGGCATATTGCCTCTGACAACATAAACTATAAGGGGAGTTATTCCAGCCTTAGTTCAGTGCTAGGAGTTCATGAATACTCTAGCCACTTGCTCACTCACAAAGCCTATTTCTGGTCTCCTGACATTTGCAGGGTGAATTCAGCTTCTTTTCCAAAATAGACTTTTAAGCTTGCTCAATTCCAATTCCCAGTACCGGCTTGTGGGTTACACTATTCCAGCCCCCAATCCACCACTACAGGTTTAGTCCATTGACTTTTTTAAACTGAGATATAATTGACATATTGTTTCAGGAATATAACATTATGATTTGATATTTGTATATGTTTTGAACGATCACCACAATAAGTCTAGTTAACATCTGTCACCATATGTAGTTGCACATTTTTTTCTTTGTGATGTGAATTTTAGCGACTTTACTCTTTTAACAACTTTCAAAGATACAAGTGTATTATTAACTACAGTCACTATGCTGTATTTTACATCCTCGTGACATTTATTTTTTAACTGGAAGTTGGTACCTTTTGACCATTGTCACCCATTTTGCCCAGCCCTCACCTCCTGCCTTTGGTAACCACCCACTTACATTTTTCAATGGCTTCCAATCATGATCAATTCGTTTTAGTAATGAAAAGTGTATATATATAATTATTTTAACACCTGTGTATCTGTTGCTTACATTATGCATCATTTTCACGTCAGACTATTCTGTTTGACTTTGCCCGCTGTTATAAATTTGCTTCTTTTACGCTTCCTCTCTTTTCCCCTGGAGTACCTTTATATTTTATATTTCTACTCTGGAAATCAGCCCCTTGCCTGGCTTTCTAGAATTTTTCTTCCCTCTAAACATCGGTTTCCTCTGGAATATAATTTGGCATTTGGAATATATATATTTTATATTTTCAACATTCCTCACTGATTTTATTAAATTTTTTTGAAATAACTTTCCACAAATATGTTTTGTTTATAAATTGCTAGCCTCTCCTAAATGCATCAGTGACACTTCACTTATCTCAATAGCATAGACCTACTATGTGGAAGAGAGCATTTAGCCATATAGCAGAGAATATACTTACCTTCAAAATCTTTTATACAACTTGTAATTTTAATGAATTAAATCATTTACTAGTACTTGGGTATATTGCTATACAAATAGAGTAACTCTGTATACTCCTGATTTTTTTCAGGGGCTGGTTTGATTTCTTTGCATGTTTGAATTTTCTAAATGTTCAGCATTTATTTCCCAATATTACCAGTTCCTAAATCTTCCAAAGTCCTGGGTTACCTTTGTGTTGAAAGATTATCTTGTTTTCAGAATTGATGAAATCAGGAATAATGTGATGTGAATATTTTAAAGGATCCTGACTATGCTAGAACAGTAGGTACACTCTGGCAATGAAATTCAAAGAGATACTGTGCTGAGAGCTTCAAAAGCAGCAGTTGTACATGGTCATTTGAAGTTTACAGTATATTTGACATTGGACTGTATTTGACTCTTGCTTGTACTGTGTGTGTAGCACAATAGGGGAGCTACTGAGCTGGTGTAAGATACCTCTAATGAGATTCTTTTTAAGTGATCTTCAGTATGGATGGAAACAAATTTGACATGTTACAAGGAAAGTAGACCAATTAGTAATAAGGCTTAACAGTTTGAGGGAGCCAGAATATACTTACACGTGACAGAATGAAGAGGAAAGCAAAACAGTCTCAACAGAGCCCTTATTTTTTAAGAAATTAAATCTTCCTTTTACAAAACAGCCTTTAAGATTTTTGAGCTTCCTGAATGAGGTAATTTTATCATGGTTTTGATGGATACAAAATCACTAATTTCTTTTTATCTGTAAGGTTGTACTGACACTCAATAAAACAGAGGTACTATAACACACTAAGTTATGCCTTGATTTTTAAAATTAATACTATGAAAAATTGCCCTTTTTCCCTGAAAACTGTTCTAGTCTTCCTTCTCTTACATGTTACTTAGGACCACCCCTTTATGATGTATATATTATCAGACTTTCTTTTCCAGCAAGATGGTGGATCACAATTTTTAAAAATAACAATAATACCTAGAAACACCTACATAAAGAAATAAAAATGTTCAGGATCCAGAAATAAGGATGGAACTGAAAGTCAGAATGGCATGGCTCTGAGGTGAAGCTGCTGCATTGCCTTATCAGTTGATGAAAGTGGACTCTTGTTTTATCGCATATAAGGCAAGATCTTGAGCCCAAATGAGTAAATGGATTGCTCCCACATTAGATGAAGGCATGGCTTTTCACGAGTTTAATTCTCGGTAAAAAGGTGAATGAGAAAAATCCACCCAAGCACAGAGAGATTGATAAGAAAGCTAGCATTTCTCTGGCTGGTGTCTGGCTGAAAAAAAAAGATTTTTTCCCTTGAGAAATGGAAACCCTTGGACTGAGACTTACATTAGTTTGACGTCTGATTTTAAAGTACCTGTAAGTTTCTGGATGGCTTATTCATTTGGGGTCTGTGAAAGAAGAAAACTCAATACTGCATGCAAAGAACATTCTTTCAACACAGGATTGTCTTGGAGGGAGGGGATTGGAGGGAAAGAAAACCCTTATCCTAATAAGGATAAGCTCATTATAAATGTGTCCTAAAACACAAGAATATAGAAAAGATAGGCAGAAGTTACAACAAACAAGAGAATCAGGTGTCACAAATTTGATAATAGAAAAATGATCTTTATGTAATTTACCATATATATGTTTATAATAATTAAAGATATAAAGGAAGAAATCCAAACCCTAAGAAAAGAATTACACTCTATGTTAGTCAACGTTAGTAATCAATGCTAGCTGCAATAACAAAGTAGCAAATAGGAAGTACTCAATGCTAGCTTCAGTATCAAACAATCCCCAAATCTCAGTGACCTTACACAACAAAAGATATTTCTCATTCATACCAGAGTGTGATCAGGAGTTTAGTGGTGCCTTTGCATGTGCTACATAAGGATGCTTGGCACCTTCCATCTTGTGGTATTACCATTTTCTAAAGTCTTCTCATAAGGACTGAGCCATACATCAAGCAGGAAGAGAGTAAGAAGTATCTCAGGAAATGTTTTAGGAGCATAAAGGTGGGATACAACACACTCCCCACATGCTATTTTCCAAAACACCATCACAAAATACCAGCCAACCTGCAAAGGAGTATGGGAAACATAGGAAATGGAAAACAGGACTGGTGAACATCTGGTCAATCTCTACCTAAATATAAAAATTTGAAACAGTTCTAATTAGAAATTGTAGAAATATAAAGACATATATTCTTCTATTTCATGTAAATAGGTAGATGACAGAGAAATATATAGATTGCCCATGTTGTCCAGGCACTGTTCTAGTTGGTGGAGATAGAGGGAGTGAAGAAAAACCGTGTTCCTGCCACTGGAGAACTTACAAACCCTATGTTTGGAAACATACAATAAGCACATAAATGATTAGTGAGAGAATTGTCAAGTGCTATTAAAGATGAAAAGATGCACAGAGGTGAGGGTTGCTATATTAGGTAGGGTGTTCAGGAAAGTCCCTCCCAAACTTGACCTTAGAAGATGAAATTTGCAGAGACCTTAACCTTCTTGTTGCTAAGTTCAATATTTATTTGTTAATAATTCATCTTGTTTGATCTGTTAGGAGCATTTGGATCTGTTGCTCATTCTCTCATTTTTTAAAAACTCGCTTTACTTGGCTTCCAGGGCGTCACCCTCTACTGTGTTTTTCCTACCTCACTGTTTCTTATTGCTGCTGTAAGAAAACACCACAAACTCAGTTATTTAAAACAGTACAAGTGTATTATTTTGCAATTCTGGAGGTCAGAAATCCAAAATGGGTCTCACTGAGCTAACAAGTGTCAGCAGGGCTGCATTCCTTTCTGGAGGTTCAAGGAGAGAATCCATTTCTTTGCCCTTTCCAACCTCTTGAAGCTGCCCACCTTCCTCAGCTTGTGGTCTCCTTCCTCTGTCTTCAAAATCAGAAGTTTTGCATTTTTCTGTCTGGTCTTCAGGAGTCACATCTCCCTCAGACATCTTCTGTCTCCTTCTTCCAGTTTTGAGGACCCTTATGATTCCACTGAACCCACCCAGATAATCTGGGATAATCTCCCCACCTCAAGGTACTTAACTTAAAGATATCTACAAACTCTCTTTTACCATGGAAGGTAACATATCCACTGGTTCTGGGGATAAGGATATGGACATATGGACATATTTGAGGGACCATTATTCTATCTACCACACTCACTGACTGCTTTTCTCAGTTTTTTGGGTTTTTTCTTCTCTTTTAATATGGAGTACTAGGGCAGATATGTAGCTGTACTGATTAATAGAATATTGAAATGTTTTTATATTGATTCATGAGTAGCCTTAACAATAACCTCACCAATAACCCTGATCCCCAGTCTTTTCTGATTCTTGCCCTGGGTCCCTGACCCACCCTGAGGACCTTACATCCCCGACCCTACTACTTAAAGTAAAGAATAAATGTCTAGTGGAGCTGGTGGCTTTGAAGACCCTGATCCAGGATCACGGACAGCATCTATTTAGACCAGTCAATGCTCATTCCTTCCCAGTTGTTAGGCATTTTGAGTAGCACCCGTGGGGCCGCCTCTTTATGATCATTTTCTTGGTGATTTCACCAAATCTTAAGAGTTTAGATATCATTGAAATGCTAATGACTCTCAAATTTTCACTTTTAGTCTATTTCTTTCTTCCAAACGTCAGAATTCTATATCTAACTACCTATTTAATATCTCCATGAAGGTATGATAAACATCTAAAACACAACTCATTCAAAAGTGAAATGTTGCTTTATTGCCTACCTCAGTTTTGTCCCATGCCATAATCTTCTGTCTTTCAGGCAATATCAACTCAATATCTACTTGTTCTGCCTTTAAAATATACACAAGGGACTATTTCTTGCCTCCTCTACTGTTACCAACCTGGTCCAAACCACCGCCAGCTCTCACCTATTGTTTCAATGCCTTCTAAGTTGTCGCCCTTGTCTTTTCCGACCATAGCAACAAAAGTGATTATAAAATTTCAGTTATGTCATGTTATATCCCTGCTCAAAACCCTCCTTTGGTTTCCTGTCTTACTCAGACTAAAGACCCATGTGCTTCCCTTTTTCAGATCACCTTTATTATCTTTGCCCCTCCTGTTACCTCTCTGAAATCATCTCTTTTTAACCCCCTCTTCAGCCTCACTGATCTCATTATTATTCTTCAAATAAGTTAGGATGCTCTTTGCATCTGGAATACTATTCCTTGTTTGTGGAACATTCTTCCCACACGTATCCACATAGCTTGATCCTTTATTTTCTTTCACTATTTACTTAAATAGAACCCTATTATAGACACTTTCCATTAACTACTGTATTAAAAATTGTGCAACTTAACTCTTCAGGCCCCCTTTCCTCTTTTATATTTCCCTTTAGCATTTTTCACTTTATAATATACCATTTATTTTACTCAATTTATGCTGTTTATTTTGTGTCTCCACTGCTAGAGTATGAACTCAATAAGGGTAGAGATTTTAGTCTGGTTTGTTCACTGCTTATCCCGGGGTCTAGAGCAGGCTTCCAGCCTCACAAGTAGCTAAAAACTTGAATAATTAAGAAGATGCCTTTTTTAGATTTTACAATTCATAAAAATGTAGAAAAAGCAAAAGAGGTTTAGAGATAGGAAAACACCAATATACTCACAGTGAGAGTATAAAGTAAGTCCAGCTTTTCTGCAGAAAATTACTCAAAATATATCACAGACTTTAAACCTGCATATATTTTGATTCAGTAAGTCTCCTTATTAAAATCTATCCTAAGGAGATAATAATGTATGCAAAGATTTGGCAACAAGGATAGCCATCACAGCCTTGTTTATAATTGTGAAAATTTTTTTAAATCAAACCCCTCAAATTTCCAAATATAGAAACTTAGTTAAATGAAAGACAATATATCATACAATGGAAGATTATGCAATCATTCAATTAGTATTTAAACACTTATTGGCATGGGAACTATCAACTGTCAATGTACTGATAAGTGGAAAAAAGCAATCTGTAAAAGAGAATACGATGAATGATGTCATTTTTGAGGAAAGATGTATATCCTTGTACAGTGATCTGAGAGGATGGATAATTTTTAACAGTGTGGTTTCTAGAATGAGGTGAGTATGCCTTTCTTATTTATCTGACTTGTATTTTTTAATTTTCTTTTAAAATGATGATCATATAGCACTTTTATATTTGGGAACATCCAAATTATATTTTCACTGATCTTCAAAAAGCAATCACTATTATACATGTAAAGGATTTTCGTTGGGTATGGTTTGTATATAAATATTCCCCTTCGTGGCATCTTCTGTGTTTATGATGAATGTCCTGCCTTAATAAGTAGGGGCTAATGCTCAAAATTTGCTTACAGAATAATCTCCGGGGTATTTCTGTCTTTAGAACCTTAACATGTGGAAGGTGTCCATCCACTGTATTGAAAAATATGTTTAACATGATTGCTAACCAGATAATTAAATTTACATCATGAAATTAATCCAGTATTTTACCTCAGAGATCTGAATGAAAACCACCTCCCCGCTCTGTCTCTAGTCAGTTCCCTTTTGGCAGTAATGTGCAACCCAGTGAACAGAAGAAGGGGAAGTTTCCAATCTGGCCAGAATGGAGCGAGGCAGACATAAATGCTGAGAAGTGGGATGCAGGCAAAGGTGCAAAAGAAAAGGACAAAACAGGGAAAGGCCCTGTACTTGTAAGTAGACTTGACTATGACTAGATTTCATTTTGGTGTTTAATCGTATAATGGAATAGGATTTGTTAACGTGTGCACGTGCTCCCTCTTCTCCACAGCCTCCACTCAAAAGATAAATTTTGTCTTTGTCCGCCATGCCTCCCCCAATCCTACCTTGTCTTTCCAAGCCTTAGTCCTGAGCTTTGGTGAATCACATTTGAGTAAATGGGAGGAGAGAAATGACCAAAGAGTCATAATGAAAGAAAGGGAAAACTGATAGAACAGGCTAGCAAGTGGATTTTGAACAGAATTGGGAACCAGACATTTAGAGATGGTGGTTTAGAAAATGAGAGCCCCCCACAAAACTGTGAGCTGTTATTTGGAGATTACAGGCAAGATAAATCTTTTAAGAGATGTTACTATAAGAATTGAATCCTTCTTAATATCTGCACCCCAAGATATTTGGGTAAAAATCTAGGTTACTCTTCATTTACCTGTAGCTTTTAAACATGTTGTGTCCCTGAGATTGGAGCTGAGAATGGGGTTCCTACATTTTCCAGTTATATTATTTTAGGTTCTTTTGCTTACTTAAAAATGTCTTTCTTCTTTATAGAAGGTACCGGTCTAGGTTGCATTTTAAATATAACCCATTTATTTGGTACAGTAATTCATTCAACAAAAGTACTTTTAAAACACAATACACGCAGAGGGAGGGGATATGGAGATATAGGTATACGTATAGCTGATTCACTCTGTTATACAGCAGAAACTAACACACCATTGTAAAGTAATTATACTTCAAAAAAGATATTAAAAAAGAAAACGCAATACAATTTTCAAAACACAAACAAAATTACCATAATGGCTAGGTTGAACTCTAGTGTTTTTATTTGCATAAAGCACTCTGAAATGGTACTTATTAGCATTTACATTTTGTTCACAAAATGCAGTCACCAACTGCATGATTCATATCAGTACTTTGTTTACAAAAGATGCTCAATAATTATAACTAATTGCTGACACTGTTACTATTTGAACAATTTCAAATAACAATATGTGAGGGAATGCATTCTTTGTACCATGCCTAAGGTGATTATGAACTTTTAGATGCAAAGGACTTTTGAACTCTCTGGGTTCAAAATAAAATGGTCATATTCTACATATTTTATAGAAATTCAGATCTTATGGGGATTGTCTGTGAATTTTCATCAGCAAGATAGATTGTGTAGATCCTCAGTTGAGCAGCTGAGCTCTGGAAAAGATCCAGAGATGAGTCACTCCAAATTGTGAAGGATCAACAGGGAAGGGAAAAGCAGAAGTACCTGAAAACTTTGAAATAAGAAATAGCATATAAAACAACATTTTAAGGACCTTAGAATACAAACGTATCTTTATTAGATGACTATGAAAAATTCTTACAGATCTCTGGAAGGTCAGGTATCAAATTCTTGAACTTAATGTTATTGAAACAAGGGCAAGTCTGTTGGAAGAACATTTATTGGAGGAAAACCATTGAGACTGGAGCAGTAATAACTGTGCTGGTCAAATGGACAGTTGATGTCCATTTCATTTGGGGTCAACATATAGGACTATTGCTGGCTGCTGTATAAAACTGCATGATTTGGGAAGCACTAGCCCTACTCCTGCTGTGAACAGGGGCTAGTCCAATAAGGGGTGACACTTCAGAGCCTTAACTAACACCCCATTCTGCCACCACAGCTTTCACAAGGTAGGAGAGCACAGCTCAAGTCCTGGTTGTTACGACGGTGCAGGGTGATGCCATCTGGGATAGAACCTTGCTTTCCACCCCCGGTTCTGTTCCACAACCTCAGCATTCATGGCTCAGGAAGCAATAGTTTCCCCACTGGAGTGAGTCATGGACCCTCCAAGCACTGTGACTGCATTTCTATGATATAGTGGCACATTAGCTCTGAGCCATGATTTGCAGCATCCATATTTTACCAGGATAAATTGCCTTAAGCATGTAACCATGGCAGTTATCCTTGCAGTTTTACAAAGGCCACTTCTTTAGATGTGAGGCTAGTGATCAGGAAATCAGCCTCAGATGCCCAACCCTCCCCTATAAGTCCAGCATTATGTCTCACTTCCTCAGCAAGAAAAGGATATGATGGGTGAACCAAATTAAGACGTATACGATAAAGTACTGTAAGGTGGATGTAAGAAATATACCTAAAGCAAAATGACATGGAAAGATTAGCATTAACAATAAGAGGGGCTCAAATCCTGGAGAAAAGGGAATCACAATGGGATGAGCCCCACTATTTTTTTTCCTCAAAGACATTTATTAATTCAAGGCATGGAAATTAGAAAGCAAGCACAGAGTAGTGGCCTGGGGCTTATGTCAGTTTTTCTGGGCTGAAGGGAAGGAGGATATTGTCTGGGACTGCGAAAGCAGCCAGAACTTGAACCCAAATCTCAGAGGTAACTACAGAGAAGTGATCTGTAAATTTTGCATACAATTTTATTTTGAGACATTTGTCTACCTCCTAAGCTGTGAGTGTGAAGCTTTTGCTGCTGAGCAAATGAGTAAAAAGCAGCAGCCTGGAAGCTTAATAATTGAGAAAAGATTTCAAGATGATAGGTAGAGAATGGGATTCAATGTACACCAAGTGAAGGGACCTTGCTAAACACTCCAGACTTTTAATTAGTGCCTCAACATGGCTACAGAATTCCACATTGAGTAAGAACAAACCAAAATCACACCAGTCCTGCCAAATCCTAAGACCCAGTGTTGATTAGGTCAAATTCATCTTGTGCTCTGCCTGTCAAAAGGCAATAAAATCCTCCTCTCTGGATGAAGACATCATCATTTAGAACATGTATAAATTTTTATATCCAGCATATATCATACAATCAAAATTTACCAGACATGAGGAGAAACAGAACCAAGTGACTAAAAATCAAGAGGAAAAATCAGATAATAGAAACAGATCCAAAGGAGACTCTTTTGGAATTGTCAGATAGGGGACTTTAAAATTACTAAATTAATATTTGCAGGGATAAAAGCAATGTGAGAGAAACCCAGAAGTCTAGTACAGCTCCTGAAAAAACATCAGTTTGTCTTTTAAGGACTCATTCTTCTATCATTTTGACTAGATGTTAGGGTGCCTTTATCGTCATTTGAATTATTCCAGTATCTTAAATTTGACAATAAACCACATGCTCCAGACATACATAGACACTTGTTATGTTTAACGCTCAGACAATGCCCTAAACATGTAACCTATTTCTCAAGCCACACCAGCATTAGGGTAAACATATAATTATGATGAAAATCACAAAACAGTGTATTTTCCCCTGTGCCTATTAACTGAGGTGAAATTTGATTACGTTTCTTTTCCCCATACAGATAGTTTATGTTCCTTTAGCATTTCGTTTGTAATCCTAGAAATTGTCATGTTATTTCTTGTAAAGATCCCCCCATCCCCTACCATTTTATGAGCTATGAGAATTTTTACATAGCAGCTACCTGAAGTCTCTCTGACTTGCTATGCTAGACTGCTTGCATATGGATATCATTCTTTCTCCAGAACTCACTAATTGACCCATGGTTGGGGCTCAGAAATTAAAGAATTAATTGCATTCTTGAGCATTTATCCCAGAAAAATGGAAATTCACATTCACACAAAAACCGGTAACCTATACACAAATGTTCATAGCAGCTTTATTAGTAATAGCCTCAAACTGGAAACAACCCAGATGGAATTCGATGGGCAGGTGGTAAACAAACAAATATCCATAGCATGAAATATGACTCAGCAATAAACAACAAACTATTGATACATGCAACAACTTGAATGGATTGAATCTCCAGGGAATTAGGCAGAGCGAGAAATAAAGCCAATCCAAAGGGTTATAGACTATATGGTGGGTTCCATTCATATAACATTACTGAAATGACAAAATTATAAACGTCAAGACTAGCGACTGCCAAGTGGTAGGGATTAAGCACAGACTGGGGAGTTGGAAGGTGGGTGTGGCTATAAAGGGGCATAAGAAGGATCCTTGTGCTGATGGAAATGTTCTGTATATCTTGGCTGTGTCAGTGTCAATATCCTGGTTGTGTTCTATAGTTTTGCAAGATGGTACTGCTGAAGAAATTGGGTAGAGACCATAGGAACTCTCTGTATTATTTCATGCAATGGCTTATGAATCATGATTATCTCAAAATAACAAGTTTAATTAAAACAATAAATGAAAGTCAGATCAAAGGTACAGATTTCATTTACATATCATCTTTTTTATGATTCTAACTGAAAAATAAGTAAATACTTTTCAATCTTCTCTGCTCAGATTAAAAAAAAACATTTTCAGTGGAAAATGTGGCCATATCTGGCCCATCCAAAATTGTTTCCCCACCATACCTAATTCACATTCCCAAGCCACTCACGCTTGTTTGGATTGCTTCCTCTGCAATCAAACTGCTACTCATAATCAAAGTTTCATTAATTAAATACAGTATTGTTAACTTCAGTATTCTCCAAGTACTGCATGAACTCGCTCTGAGAACAAACACACAAATTACTCTAAAAATGCTTATTTATTGATCAGATCAATGCACGTATTCATTTTTATTAGATAGAGTTGTTTTTGTTTTAATAAAACTATATGGAGAAAATACTCAATACGTTTTTTATATAGCATTTTTTTGAAGACCCTGAAGGAAAGATTGAATTACCACCATCATTGAAAATTTATTCCTGGAAACGTCCACAGGATTTTTTAATTAATCAGGTAAGAGATATTTTTACTATTATAATACGTATTAACTATGAGATATAATATCCTAGTTATGAAAATTTGCATTTTAAAAGCTGTTTAGGGTAATTTTTTCTTGGTATTTAGTAAGAAAAAGTAATTACTTTTTGGACTTTAAATTAGAAATAAATATTTATCGATATAGTTTATACTGGTTTTCAAGAGAATAATGAAAGTTTGTTCAGGGTCTCAAGTTTCCTTCTTCTCTTCATGATGTCAAATTTTAACCTAAAATGTTGCAAAAAGTTATTCCTTAATTTCTGACAGACTTTCTCCTTTCTGCTTCTTACATGGTGTAGGTCTGTTTACTCTAGTGTTAATAAGCATTTATTTTCAAGCCCAAGAGATCTGCACTTGAATCTCTCTATTCCAGGAATTCTTGAATCATTTTCCAAGCGCCACTTTGATTTCTGAACCCCGTGTGAATCACACTGACATGGACATCACCCAAGAAAACTTCATCTTAAATAGCACTTACGTACATTAAACTTTAGACCTACTGGTCTATCTTCCTAATTAATAACTATGTTAGTTTGAATACATTTGGTATTTATAAGGGTTTAATTATCACTAATGCCTTTTTTCCCTTCTTGAATCTCCCATTTTCATTTAATGCATAGAAAGCCAGTAGACTAAATTAGTTATTTAATGCTAGTCAAAAGGTTATAATGAAGCTGATTCTTCTGTAATCATGGAATTCACTGCATCTCTGTTTCTATGCCTAGTGATTTTATTCCTAAGAGTTTTAGCTTTTAGAAGCACTGTTACTAATGCAGAAAATACAATTTATCTGTCATGCTTTTCAATTATTATTAGTTAAGAAAGTCAGAAATCCTAAATATTTATTAAAATTAGAAAATAAAAAGGTACATCTTTGTCCATCAGAGTATTTATTCAATGCCTATCTGAAAGACATTTTAAATAAAATAAATCAAATTTACAAAAACCATACCTTTAAATTACTTATAATGTTAGGTAACATTGAAATGAAGAATGCAAATTCTGTGAGGTTAATATAATGCACTTAATATTTATGTATTATTAATAACACTCAGGTTCTACTCAGTATAAGTGCAGAGTTTATATTCCATGCAAATGAAGGATATGAATTCCATGAAGTGAGTGTTGTAAGTTTGAATAAGTAGGAAAGTTTTATACCTTTTACTCTTTTAGCATACCTTAGTTCTGGAAGATACACTTGTACTAAAAATAAATTGATTCATTGTTGTTAATGACACTTGCACCTGTATTTATTGAAATGCTGCCATTCATCTCCTTACCTCTCCTCTCCCTCTGCACTGACTCCTTCTCTTGATCCATCATGCTGAAGTGTGAACCAGAACAGCCCAAACTGAAAGTCTAGCTAAGCAGGAAAGTTTTAGAATAGTGCTTGTCAAGTTTTAGTGTATGAGACCACAGTGATAAGTACATTTTACATTGAGATTCATTAAATATGGACATATATAGGGCTTCTCTGGTGGCGCAGTGGTTGAAAGTTCGCCTGCCGATGCAGGGGACACGGGTTCGTGCCCCGGTCCGGGAGGATCCCGCATGCTGCGGAGCGGCTGGGCCCGTGGGCCATGGCCGCTGGGCCTGCGCGTCCGGAGCCTGTGCTCCGCAACGGGAGAGGCCACAGCAGTGAGAGGCCCGTGTACCGCAAAAAAAAAAAAAAAAATATATATATATATATATGTATATGTATATGGACATATATAAAGTTTAGACAAAAATGTTACAAAACAATAATGACCTTTCTATATGAAATTTACTCTATTTCATTATAGTCCATATATATAAAGATATATATATATATATTCCTGACACATCTTATAGATATATCTATGTGTGTATATATATATATAGTCCTGACCCATTAAATGATTTCATGATTCACTAAATATTTGCAACCCACAATTTAAGGAGCACTAGAAACATACCTCAGAACACTATGTAAAATATGAAGTCAAAGGACATGATTTAAGTCAAAGAGAAGCTAACTTACTAAAAAACTTAAAAGCCTACATTTAAGATATCAGAGTCAACATGGACCATTCCAACCAAGGGGGGTTCACAAGCCCTAAGAGCAGAGTGAATAATCAGATTGGTTTATTTCTGAGAACCAGATATTGGTGGCCCAGGTCCTTCAATATTGATTATATTAAACAGATGTAAGATGTCTAAAACTTTGTCTTGCCCCAGGTATAGGTGTAGGGGATAAAGATGCTAAAATACCATTGCAGAGACCTCTGTCTTAATATTTGTTGTCTTTTAGAAACTTTCAGTTCCTCCTTTTCATTTGTCAGCAGATGACTATTGTCTAACCCATCAAACCTTAGACATCTAATACATATTTAATCTATAGTCAATTTTAATGCATTTGGTACATACTGAAAGGTATAGGCATTTTAGAAGTGTTGCATCACAATCAGACAAACCAGAATAATATATATATATATAAACATAAAGTTATATATATGTAATTTTATAAATTATATAAATTATGAACATAAGAGTCAATTCAGGCCTTCAAGGTAGTTTTAGGTAAATTTTTCTCAGACATATAAAAATATTTTATTGAGTTTTCAAGATGCTAGTAGTACAGATGATTGAGAGTAATTGATGGCATTAGTTTCTACAAAAATCTAGTTTGGGGGCTTCCCTGGTGGCGCAGTGGTTGAGAGTCCGCCTGCCCATGCAGGGGACACGGGTTCGTGCCCCGGTCTGGAAGGATCCCACTTGCCGCGGAGCGGCTGGGCCCGTGAGCCATGGCCGCTGAGCCTGCGCATCCGGAGCCTGTGCTCTGCAACGGGAGAGGCCACAACAGTGACAGGCCCGTGTACCGCAAAAAAAAAAAAAAAAAATCTAGTTTGCTAGTCAAAGCAACTTTCATTTTATTTTGATATGTTAAATATATAAGGTTGATATTAATTGTAACTAATTTTAAAAACTGTTACAAGTCATATTTTGGTCTAAATATAAAAGGTGGTCTAAATATAAAAGCAAACTTAGATATATACCAATTAATTAATGACCACCGTATTAACTTTAAAAGACATAGCAATATTTAAAGTTGAGCAAGATTTTAATAAGCTGTCTCAGCTAATATTTTTTATCCAAGATGAAGACATTTTTCTAGCTACCAGATGTTAACTAAACTTCAGGTTTAACTTGAGTGGTTAATTTAAATTTCAAATCAGGTTTTAAACTTTCAGTTTGTGAGTTTATGCATGCTAAATTTATCTGCATATATCTTACAACATTTTATTATATTTTAAAATACTGTATTTTATAGGTATTACATTATTAAATTAATGTCACCTACAGCTCTAACAGGGTTATCTTACAGAATAATATGCTTATATTTTTATTTCTTCTAATTCCTCTGGTTGTGAGAAATGAAATCGAGTTTGGCCTGTTTGCAGCACATGAAACTGTTTCATTAAGCTACATTTCCTTTACTTTTCCTAAATAGTAATCTCTCTCTCTCTCTCTCTCTCTCTCTCTCTCTATGTATATATATTTCAGCCTCCAGTGGTTGTGAAAAACGAAATCCTTGACTTGTTTTCAGCAAATGAGCGTTTACTCTGCAGTGAGGTAAGTAGGGGAATATCAACCTAAGAAAACCCTGGCTGCAGAATGCCTTTGGGACCCGCCCTTAAGCAATTCCCAGTCAGTCAATTTCATTGCTGTCTTGCTCACCTTTAAGTTCTGGTATAACTGAATATTTCATAAGCCAGACACTCAAAGAGGAAGAGAAGGCTCTTTAATTGAGTAGAGAGAGAACAGGTGGGGAAGATGTTAATATTAGCACTGCTTATGCCCCTGTTCTCCTGCCCATGGACCAGGGTAGCCCAGTACACACCATCTAGGCCTTTCTCCTCCAGATCCATGTGCCTAGCAATTGACATAAAGTTGTTGCCAGTCTGGCCCTACATCATGTCCAAGAGTAAGGTGTTTGGTGTTGTTTGGCTTGCTGATGTGGAGAAATCAGGAGGTGCAGCTCAAATGCAACACCTCATTGAAACAAACCAGATTTTCAGTGCAGCAGTCTTACAGCACATGGGAACACACCTCCCCACTCTCCACCTGGGGTTCTATCCATCAGAAGCAGACCTGTTCCACTCCCCTAAGGTAGTTACATCAGAAACAGGCTTTTTGATTATTTTCTCCTAAGGTCCAGTCAGAGGAGTGGGGCATAGTCATTATCCATTTAAACATTTTGTCTTTCTGATCTTTAACATCTTGACCAATATTAAAATCAAAATATTTTTTCTTCAGCCAGGTTGTACTGATTAGTATAAAATTATCTCTGAATTGTTTTATGTTTTATGGTTTAGTCTAAAATACGCTTATTTTATGAATTCTAAACCTACATAGACTTTAGCATATCATTTTTCAAGGGAAGTGTAAAATATTTATGTATTGAAATATAGTTGATTTACAATGTTGTCTTAATTTCTGTGGTACAGCAAAGTGATTCAGATATATATATATTCTTTTTTATCTTCTTTTCCATTATGGTTTATCACAGGATATTGAATATAGCTCCCTGTGCTCTACAGTAGGACCTTGTTGTTCATCCATTCTGTATATAATAGTTTGCGTCTGCTAAGCCCAAACTCCTACTCCATCCTTCCCACATCCCCCTCCCCCTTGGCAACCACAAGTCTGTTCTCCATGTCTGTGAGCCTGTTTCTGTTTCGCAGATAGGTTCGTTTGGGTCATATTTTAGATTCCACAAAGGAAGTATAAAATAATTCGGTCGTAAAATCTCCAGGTATACAGGAGGATATCTGATTTGTCTTTTTCAACTTCACCAAACTTGAAGAAATTTTCTAGATAACCAAATTAAGGAAAACATAAATCTTATGATGTTAGTCTCAAGTATTTAATCTCCTTACAAACCAGGCAGTAAAACATACTCTGAAGTTCAACTCTCCACTGTTCCTTGCTGCCTGTTGAAAACCCTGCAGTTGGGAGTTTTACTTGGAGCACTTCTGCACCTGCAGATCAACACATGAATATGAGACTTAAAGTGTGTGTGTAATTTTAATTCTTTCCCATGTCTCGTTGCTTGTCTAATTGGTTTTATAGACTTAAAGGGATCATTTCCTTCTCAAACTTCTCAACATTTACAGAAGAGTAGCTCAGTCCTTTATATAATTTTAATTCCAAAATAAAATCATCATTGCTCTCAGAAACATTGTCTCCCTCTCTCCTCCCTCCTTTTCTGTCGCACACATGCACGCAACTAATATGGAGGTCAATGTCAAATCACTGACGTTTACTCTGGAAGACAGCTCTTAGCTAAGACTTTTTAGCTTGTATTATGACTATATTTTTTGAAAATAAAAGCAAGATCTATGACCATTCTGTAGGTCAGAAATCAAAATGTGGGATATACTACATGTAGAATCTAACATTACCACTGAAAGTAGATTTCCAACTGTTCTCCCCACCCCCTTTCAAATTACAGTGCCAACAACTGAAAAATAACTAATGAACTCTACTGGCTTTTATCTCTAGCTGATGAGATGGATTATCAGCGAAATCTACGCCACGTGGAAGATATTCAATGGGGGTGCTTTGAACAATTATATTAAAGGGACTGCAGGGGAACCTCCTCTTCTGGTCTGGAAGCCCTGGGAACACATTTACTCTCTGTGCAAGGCTGTGAAGGGTCACATTCCCTTGTTCAATAGCTATGGAAAGTATGTTGTGAAACTTTACTGGATGGTAAGTTTGTGTTCACATGCATTAAAAATTCTCATATTGAAATACAGTTTTCTTACATGCCGATAATGAAGCTAGTGGAAGATGAGGCAGTTTACGAAGGCTATCCGCTGAGTACCTACTGGGGGGATGTCCTGCATATGTAATTTGAGATTAAAAACAACACAGTTGTATCCCCTGTGATGCTAGTCCCCTGTGCTTTTTAAACTGATGCTGCGAGGACCATGGAGGGGTGGCCCTCTGCTGCCTCCCCCGTCCCGGGTAGGCGGGCTGGGTAGGCAGGTGGACGCACAGGGCTCTCCCCTCTTTGATGTGGCATCAGGGTCGTGGACAGGAGAGAGAGCTTGAGCTTGAGCGTGGTCCAGTCCTCTCTTGGTATATGCTACTGACAGGCCTGATCCGATCCGTTTTTTGTCCTGAACTTGAGATGTGTTTTAGTGTTAGCAAATCTCACTCTGACACAGGAAGTATTTTACCTCTGCCTGAAAAGAAGCAAATGGGATAGTAAGAAGCACAAATAGAAAGTTCAAAACCTCTTAGTTAATACGGCAAAGTAGACCCACACCACATTTAGCAATGGTAGGTTACATGAAACACCTTTGGGTTCTTAATGGTGGAATGAATGTTCTTTTCTAAAGGCCCAGAGTCACAGGCGGGCCCAGCCACATGATTTGCAGAGCGTTTTGTTCAAAAATTGTTAAGGATTTCAAGACAGTGATATCAGCACTTTAAACAAAGCATGAGGTCCTTCTGAGTGTGGGCCTCCATGTGACTGCACAGGTCACGTACCCATGAAGTTGGTCCTGGTCACGGAGAAAGAATCTTTGAACATTTGAGGGCATGAGGAAAGGGGATCGTTCCATTGTGTATTTCTAAGAACATGACTTTTTCCTTAATGAGCCGGAGCCATCTGTCTTCCTGGGATGGGGACTGTTGAAAGGCCAATGCTTAGGAATTAATAGGATCACCTCAGTGGGAAGGTAAAGAAGGTAATCTTAGCCTCTGATACCCAAAATAGGAGTTTTGTTGTTTTTGATAGTCACAGAAAGACCTTGAAAGTCAAAACGTTGTTAGGAGAGAACATAACTTCCTAATTTCCTTTATCTTCTCTGTTTACCAGTCAGGAGGCAGGTTTGGCCGAGTAGACTTTAGAGTATTAAGTGTGTTCGGAGGAGTGACAGGGAGGATATGGCATTAAGAGCGTGGGTACACAGAAGACAGTGTCAGGTTGTAGAAGGAAAGTAAACGCGGGAGGAGTGACGAGGTCGGATGCCTGGGTGTTTGGCTCCACTTGTGCACATTTGCCTAAACTTGAGGTGGGACGAAGTTCAAAATTATTAAGACTTTTAAAACAGCATAAGCAGAACATTAAACCAACCCTGTTAGTTTCTCCCCCATCACCCTCCTCTCTCTCTGCTTCCTGACATCCTTCCTTCTTTTCCAATTTCCTCTTGGATAGGGGTCGATGTTTATTAACAGTATATTCCATTTTGCAAAGAATATGTGATTTATTTCTCTTTAACTGTACTGCTTCCTCGGAAACCCAAACCTACCTAGATTCAGAATTTTTTTTTTAATGTATTTAGTCCAATTTGGAAATGTCAGTCTGCTGCCGTCATTTAACCTGTGATAGTGTAGTCCTTGAGCGAAGAGGTCTGGGAGTCAGAAAGACTGAACCTCATGTCCAGTGGCTTCTTCTGGTTCCTCTTTGGTCTCACCTGAGGAATGGCCTGTGAGGGATGCTGCTAGACTGCTGAGCACTGAGTGATTCAACTGATTCCATATGAATTATTTTGCAGGCCACTTGCTGGCACTCATCACTGAAGTGCATGGTCGTATTCATGCTCACTGAGACTTGACAGAAAGCTTTGCTGGCCCTCTGCATTTCTAGAGCCACTCGTAGGGCCACATGGGCCTCTCAGGGTTCCTTGCACGCAAAGGCAAAGGGACCGCCTCTCTCAAGAGAACAGGCATGTAATATATCATGGTACAAATACAGGTAACAATAAAATGTGGTAATTACATAAAAGAACGTAGCAAAGGTCCTGACAAATAGTAGACTCTCAGCACTATTAGTTTCCTTCCCTCTTTTCCGGTGTTCTTTCCTTCCTTCTCTCTCTCCCCACTGCTGCCTCCAGTTGTGGAAGCCAAAGAGATGGTTTGTTCTTCCTCCTGCCCCTTGGTAGAGCCAGGGGAAAAGCACATGATCGGCTTCCCAGATGCTCTCTTGCCCAACAGTGGTTCTTAAGTCAAGATGCAAAAATAGAGGGGATGCACAGTGATCATAGGCAACGCGCTGCCTGATTCTCCTGAAATACGACTTTGCTGTGGTTCCTTTGCCCAAACTTGCTTAGTTCTTCTGGTATCCCATCAAACGTGTACATCCTTTATATACTTCTTAAATTGCCTATATCTTGCCTACTTATAAAACAGGTTATTTAAAGTTTTGTTATGGAATTGTAAGTGTTCTTTTATATGTTGTAGGTAATAAGATATGTGAATATAAAGGAAGCATTTTTTAAATTGGTCTTTTAGCTATGTGTCTTCCACCCAACTGAGACTTGTAATTTTTATGTAGTCAATTATGTCATTGTTTTTCTTTACAGAGTCTAGGAATTTTTATCATTTAAAGTAAGATACTGTTTCAAGAAAACAAAAAATATTTCCCCTTAGTTTTATTTTAATGTTTGGATCTTTTATCTACTGTGAGAAATGAAGAACTGGTTTATTTTTTATTCCAAAACCTCAGCCAGTTGCCCCAGCATTACATACTGAATCTTCTACCTTTTACCCACTGATTTTAAAAACCACTTTTATCATAAACTAATTTCCAATTTGACTGTGTTTGGTTTTGGATTCTATTTTCTTTCACTATCTTCCTTATCCTATTCAGATACCATATTGCTTTAATTATTATGAATTTATAGTTTGTTTTGGTTTTTTAGAATAAAATCTACCTAATACTCTTATTTCAATGTTTTCTTGGTATATATGTTTTTTGAGTAAACATTTTTTCTAGTATTTATCTTTGAACACATATTTATAATTATCCCTTATTCTATATATAAAAGGTATGTTTTGTGAGTAAACATTTTTTCTAGTATTTATCTTTGAATACATATTTATAATTATCCCTTATTCTCTATATAAAAGGTTTAGTCCTCATCATTGTTTGTTTGTTTTTTTTTGTTTTTTTTTTTGCGGTACGCGGGCCTCTCACTGCCGTGGCCTCTCCCGTTGCGGAGCACAGGCTCCAGATGCGCAGGCTCAGCGGCCATGGCTCACAGGCCCAGCCACTCCGCGGCACGTGGGATCTTCCCAGACCGGGGCACAAACCCGCATCCCCTGCATCGGCAGGCGGACCCTCAACCACTGCGCCACCAGGGAAGCCCAGTTTGTTTGTTTTTTTTAATACAGTTTCCTCTCTCTTGAGTATTTTATTTTGATTCATCTTTCATTCAGATGGAGTATGCATTCTAAAGTTTTATTCACTTAGAATATACATGTGATTTATTTGGGGTAACTTAATATTGAGGTCTATTTTCCTTTATGTATGATTCTTATGTGAATGATAATTTGGTTACATATGGAATACATAGATAACAACCTTTCTGTTTTAGAATGCCCGAGTATCTCCTGGGTTTAGTGTTTCAGACTCATTCTGAGCCTTTACTCTCCACCCTATCTGAAACCGTGACACTCTCTCCCCTGTCTCTGCTTCATTTTTCTCTATAGCACTGAGTATGAAGCATCCAGCATCCCATCCACTTAGTGTATTCATTAGTATATGGAAATATATATAAGAAGCTATTACCTTATAGATGTTTTCTTTTTCCAGGTCTTTTGTCCAAATATATATTTCTTGTTTTCACAGTTGGTCCAATCTGTAGTTCTTTTTGTAAAGTAAATACACACAAGCCAAATTACAACACTGTACTGCTGGTCCTCCTCTCCTTTGATGCATTCTTCAAAATTGGGACTGTAGTCCTAGAAGGCTATAGAAGAGCACTGATAGCAATGATAATAAATAGATAGACAGATGCAATTGTTAAAGGGACCAAAACAAGAACTTTGCTGTTTCAGAGGCTGTGTTCATGTGATAGATATGGCTACCTGGTTTTCTGGCTGGTAGAAATCTGTTCTCTCTGGGCTAGGAGCAGACATTTCTACCTCTCTCTCCCTAATTCCCAGATGGTGGGGCTGAGTCAACACCTCTTTGCAGATGAGGTGTAATAAAGTATTAGAGTAAATTATTTCCGACAAGATAAAGTATATTGCTACTTTCTTTTCTTGTCCCTTTCCAGACACACAATTTAATTTTTGATTTTTTTCCTCTTCCAATTCTAATTCACTATTTACATGTATATCCTTTGGTTTTCACTGCAAATATTTAATAAAGGTGTTCGTAAGAATATTCTTTGTTACCCTCTACTGCTTGATTCAGGATAATGTACTGGAGGTACATCCTCTACCCTACATCTATTTTCCTTCCACTGTCCCATCTTGTACACCTTAAGGCATACACCTCACTGTTTGTTTTCTTCCATTTATTGATACCTTCTCATTTGTTTCTTATTGGACATTGATTTTTTCCTTCTCTGCCTTATTACATATATTCTCCCCCTTTCCTGTTGTCTCTTGAAGCAATCACCTTAGTCATTTCTTCAAAGTAAACCAACCAATGAGAGCCTCTAGGCATAACATTTAAAGTTCAGATTTTTACACCAGCATATTGTTTCTTCTGTAAAAGTTTTTCCATTTTTTCCAGTTTGGATTGTAAGTAAATAGCCTCAAGTTTCTTGGACATCAATCAAAAATTTATTGGGTAGCATAAAAAACAGTATTATAAAACAGAGAAGTTTTCTCTCTTCCTTCACCTGGCAGTGATAACACAGCTACTGGGCCACATGTGGTTTCCTCAGGTGCTTTTCAGTGTCAGCATTCCTTGGGCTCCTTGAAAGAAGCAATTAAGTTATTGTTCTCCACTTCAGATACGTATTGCTCTTGGCAGCCTTTCTCTGAGTGCTTTCATTTATCTCTGAATAAACAGAGAAACTCACACCTTGAGACCAATACTTTTCCCCTGTTGCCATCTGTCTATCCATATAAAAAACATATTATCTTTTATTTCTGATTAACCTTTGTTAATTAACTCATTAAGTGCTTAACACTTTAAGCACTATATTATCGTAGAATTCAGGGTTCTCAAACTGTGGGGTGCAGAACACGCCAGCATCAACATCACCTATCTTGTTTCCCATACCCCCCACCCCACGGTCTCTGGGCAGAGCCTGCCGTCAGCATTTGAAACAAACTCTCTCCCACCCAGTGACCTGCCATGACAAATTATTTTTCCATCCTTCAATTACATTTTTCCAAAATGGAAATGTTTTTGTTCTCAGTTCATTATTATTAACATTATATATGCTTTTACTAAAAAAATCAAACATTATTAAAATGTTTAAATTAGCCAGTGGAAGTTCCCTATGACTCTACCTACCCAGACAATCATAGTAAATGATTTCTGTATATCCTCCTAAACTTTTTTTACAAATATATGTAAACCTACCATATATAATCTATACCGACAGTAAGATCATACAGTACTCATCATTCTGTATTTTTTTTCCTAACCACGGACATTTTTATGCTAATATTGATTGATCTACCTTGCACTCCATTGTTTAAAGATGACAATAACTATAGTTGACCTTTGAATAACATAGGTTTGAACTGCTCAGGTCGACTTATAAGTGTATTTTTTTCAATAAATACAGCACTATGGTTATGATCTGCCCTTGGTTGAATCCTCAGATAAGGAGGGTCAACTATGGGACCTGAGTATCCCCAGATTTTGGTATATGTGGCTGATTCTGGAACCAGTCCCCCACAGATACCAAGAGATGACTCAATACGTATTTTGCTAATTTCATATTGACAGACATTTAAGTTATGACCAGTGTTTTACCAATACAAACAATGCTCTAAAATAGCGTCTTCGTGTATATGTTTTTTCCCATTTGTGTGACTTTTCTCAGCTTTCTACATGTGTAATTTTTCTGTCAATATATATGCAAATTCTTAATTTTGATAAGTATATCCAAGTTACTTGTGTATTTTGTGTGTAATTTATATTTGATACAATTGGGTCTTGTCCGCAATTTTGTCTACTCTGTTACTTCTGTTACATTTTATACATTTCCTTTTTCTGTCCTCTTATTCATTTCCTGAACATTCTGTAGGATTCCATTTTGTTTATCTCTGGTGTTTTTTTTTTTTAACTATAGTTATTTACAATATTGTATTAGTTTCAGGTGTATAGCAAAGTGATTCAGTTATATATGTATATATATATTTTTTTCAGATTCTTTTCCATTATAGGTATTGAAGATGTTGAATATAGTTCCCTGTGCTACACAGTAAATCATTGTTTTTTATCTATTTTATATATAGTAGTGTGTATCTGTTAATCTCATCCTCCTAATTTATCCCTCCCCCTGTTCCTCTTTGATAACCATAAATTTGTTTTCTATGTCTGTATGTTTCTGTTTTGTAAATAGATTCATTTGTATTATATTTTAGATTCCACATATAAGTGATCTCATATAATATTGGTCTTTCTCTGTCTGACTTACTTCATGTAGTATGATAATCTCTAGGTCTATCCATGTTGCTGCAAATGGCATTATTTCATTTTTTTATGGCTGATTAATATTCCATGTATATATGTACCACATTTTCTTTATCCATTCATCTGTTGATGGACACTTAGGTTGCTTCCCTGTCTTGGCTATTGTAAATAATGCTGCTATGAACATTGGAGTGCATGTATTATATCTTTTAGAATTAGTATCCCTAGTGTTTTTGAGTATATCTCTTTGTATAAATTTTTTTGTAGTGGTGCCTCTAGGGATTAAAATATACATGCATAGCTTATCACAGTCCACTAATATCAACATCTTACCTCTTAAATTGGAATATAACTGCTACCTTTTAGGCCCCTTTACACCCCTCCCTCTTTAGTATCATTGTCTTAAATGTTTCTTGAACACATATTGAGACCCTCATGAAAAATTTTGCTTTTAAATGTCAAAAATAATTTTAAAAGCTCAAGAGGAAGCTAATACTCTATCATTTAGCAATGTGCTTACTCTTTCCTTTGCTCTTTCTTTATTCCTAATGTTCCATTTTTTTTTCTTTTTTTGCCTTTGAAGAATTTCCTTTTGCCACTCTTTTTGAGCCAGTCTCCTGGTGACAAATTATTTTATCTTTCCTTTACCTAAAAATGTTTTTGTTTCACTTTTATTCCTAAAGAATATTTTCACTCAGTACAGAATTCAGGGTTGACAGTTTATTTCTTTCCGCATCGTGTGCTACTTTCTTCTGGCCTCTGTGGTTTCTGGGGAGCAATCTGCTGTTCTCCTATAGGTAATGTGTCTTTTCTCATTGGCTGCTTTCAGGCTTTTTTCTTTGTCTTGATTTTTAGGATTTTGAATTTAACATGTGTAGATTTCTGGGTGTAGATTTCTTTGGAATTATCCTGTTTTGGGTATTCTGAGCTCCATAAATCTGTAAGATTATGTTTTATGATAAATTTGGGAAGTTTTCAGCCATTATTCCTTCAAACCTACTTCAGCCCTACATTCTTTGTCCCTCTTTTTTTTTGGACTCCAATGACATGAATATATATATATATTTGCATTGTTTTACAGGCCCCTGAGGCTCATATTATTTTTTCAATCTATATCTCCCTTATTGCTCATAATTTCTATTGATATAACTTGCAGTTCACTAATTTCTGTCATTTGCATTCTGCTATTAAGGGGTTTGTTTGTTTATTGTTTAATTTTAAATTCAAAATTACTATTTTTTCCTCTTTCATATTTTCTATTTCTTTGCCGAGATTTTCTATTTTTCATTTGTTTCAAGAGTGTCCATAATTACTTGTTGGAGCATTTTTATAATAGCATATTTACAGTTCCTACCTAAAAATTACAACCTCTCTGTTATCTTGATTTTGTGGTCTGTAGATTGTATTTTCTCATTGAAGTTGAGATGTTCCTGGGTTTTGGTATGATGAGAAATTTTGGACAGTTTCCTGGACATTATTTGTGTTATGTCTTATGACTGTGGTTTCTAATTAAAATTTCTATTTTAGCAAGTAGTCAGCCTGTTTAGTTTTGGAATGCACACCCTGGATCACTTTTGTGGGCTTTGTTTCAAATCTCAATTTAGTTTGTAACACCTGTATAGTGCTATTCTGTTACCCAGAGGATAGGACTCCATCCCACAATCTCCTTATCACCACCTGAGGAGGGGGAAGTGTGCTTCATTACTGCCTGGGTAGGGTGTGGAAATAAGAGTTCCTCCAATAGGTTCTACCAGGCCAGGCACCTCCTCTTTACTGCAGGAGGAGGATGGAAGTCAGTTCTTCCCACTGACTCTTCTGGGGAGAGAAACTGCTTTGTTTACTTCAGAGCAAGTGCAGAAGTCAGAGCTCTACCCTGAGTGGGAAGGTACCACCTATTAACTGCAGTAGAAGTAGGGAAGCGAAGTCAGAATTCCATAGCATTCATATAATTATGACCATTCAGGTTTTTGCTGAAATCTCTGTCCACTGATTGCTCTTTTCTTGATCTTTTGTAATTGTGATTTAAAATTGTGATTTATATTATTTATAAAACAATTTTTTTATTTTCCTTTCAGGGTGGTCATAGGAGGAAGAGGGTATAAATATATGTAGCCATTTAGTTATTGTGACCTGGAATTGAAGTACGGAAAATAATAAAATTTGAACATGACTGTATTCTAAAGTATCTTTTA
Organism: Aethalodelphis obliquidens; assembly: GCF_003676395.1. Classification (NCBI taxonomy): domain Eukaryota; kingdom Metazoa; phylum Chordata; class Mammalia; order Artiodactyla; family Delphinidae; genus Aethalodelphis; species Aethalodelphis obliquidens. Next base: position 18,387,822 of record NW_020837947.1, on the reverse strand, counting down.
TTAATCTATGTTTATCTTAACAAAAAGGTATCTTTCTTTACAAGCATTCTATAATTAAACATTGTGATGGTCTTTTAAAATTATGTGGCACTAACACAGTAAACTCAGTAAAAATGTCCAATATACATCATTTACATGCAGTGACAAAAAAATACCAAATGCAATAATAATTCAATGCCCTATGATGAGGTTTCAAAAATTATTTGTGTTTATATATACATAACATTTCATTTACTCATAAATTTAAAGGAGACAACTAACCAATGTATTAATATCAGTGAAAATTATTATAACCTTAGTCAAATTATGTTTTAGATATGTAATGTTGAACATTCATCCTTGTGTATTTTTATGTAACAGCTTTATTGAGATACAATCCACGTACCATACAATTCACCCATGTAAAGTATACAGTTCAACAGTGTTTAGCAATCAAAGCATTCTGTATTGAAATATGTAATCACTGATCAGCTGGAAGCAGATGATACTTGTTAAACTGGTATAACACAGTTCTTATGGCTACTTAAAACTTTTCCTTTGTAGGAATCCAGATAGCCCCTTTGAAATTTTTTTTCTGAAAATCAAAGTGTAAGAAGGGAGCTACTATTGCTATTTTTTACTGTGGTAAATTATACATAACATTTTAAGCATTATAAATGTACAATTTAGAGACAGTAAGTATTTTTACAATGCTGTGCAATCATCACCACTATTTATTTCCACATTTTCATCATCCCAAATAGAAATTCTGCATCCATTAAACAATATTTTCTCATTCCCCTCTCCTCCAGGCCCTGGTGGCCTCTGTTATACTTTTTGTCTCTATAAATTAGATATTTCCTGGTACTTCATGTAAGAGGAATCATACAATATTTGTCTTTTTGTATCTGGCTTATTTCACTGTGTATTCTTTTGGGTCATTTCACTTAAAATTAGAAGAGAGAGTAGCTAAACACCTGTGACTTTAAACCTGTCTTGCCCTACATCATCCATAAGGAAATAAAGAAAAAGTCATACAACCACTAAATAAGGCAGTATGAGTTCAGTTACAGGTGTCATAAAAAGAAAGCATTTTTCACCCTATTGTTCCTATCTACCTGGGAAAATTATACTGTTCCTTGAATCTTGAGTTCAAATGTCACCTTCTTGTGAGGACATCCCCCAAGCAAAACTAGTCACACTTTCCTTTCTGGTCCTAGAGCATTTTAAACATATTACATTTTATATTTGCCTATATGCCTTCCCTCACTAGTCTGTAAGCAATTCAATGGTATAGATATAAGCCATGTGTTACAGATCTTTGGGTTCACAATGCTTGCGTCACTGCTGAAATATTTCTTGGGGGAAGAAATGAATTCAAACTAAAATTTCACATGGAAAACCAAAGTTTAAAAAAATATTTGAGTTCACAATCATTAATTTTATCGTTTACCTCAAGCTTTTAATAATGAAATAATATATATACAGGTAAGTATATAATGATTTTATTAAATAAATTATTAATTAGCTTTATGTTAAAAAACAGATCTTTAAACAGGAGTAGGAGTAATATGGTAATTGGAAGTATAAGATCACTGAGGATATAAGGATAAAAAATAATTACTAAAGTTACATTTGCAGAATTTGCATTATGACTGTATTAAGTTATTTAATCATGTCCAAACTTTCCATGATTGTGTGGTATTTTGGTTTTGCTATTTGAAACGCTTCAATTTACTGCATTATGTAGGATGGGGCACCCTAGAATGTGCTAAAAGACCTCATAAATACATACTATTGATATAGATTATAGGCATGCTATAATTACATTAAACAATAAGGTAAAATGCTCAGACAGAGTAGTATTGAATACCAGTATGTCAGTCATTAGATGTAAAATGCTAAAATAAAATTATAAAACAGTAAATAATAATGTCAGCAGTGTACAATAATGTATGAGAAAAAATAGTGTTAATCACTGATAATATATTCCTTTCTTCTCATCTTTAGGGTTGCTGGAGAAAGATAACTATTGATGACTTTCTGCCTTTTGATGAAGAAAACAATCTATTGCTTCCAGCTACAACCTGTGAATTTGAACTTTGGCCAATGCTCTTGTCTAAAGCTATCATTAAGCTGGCAAATGTGGAGTAAGTAGAATAAAAAATTATCGCTCACTTGTATAAAAACAAACAGGCAAACAACAGCAACGACAACTATAGTTCTGTATTGCATAGCTTTATTTTTCAAAAACTCAATTTTAAGAAGCCTTTTCTCCAAACAATGTAAACTTTCTAATATAAAAATAAATATGCCAAAGCCACTGATTTGAAATATTGCATTAGCCCACAATAAGACAAAATTCCTCCAAGAAAAATACTAAAAACTTATTCTACATCCAGTGTTTCCTTATAATGAATGGAAAGTCAGTCATGGAAAATTAATCTTCAGCTTAATGAGAGAAAGAAGTTGTTTTGTAGGGGAAACTATTGGTTCATGTAAATACTGAATAATGTACACTGGAATCCAGTTAAAGTTTTAGGCTCTGTACATGCAGCAATCATTTACTAATCTTGAAGCCCTGAACTCTTCTGAAGGATGTCAGTGTACTCCTCATACTTTTGGTAACATTGTTCCTTTTTATACATTCAGGATGAAAATTACTCATGTTTCCTTCAATATTCTTGTGAAATCTGCTTGTGTCTTATATACCTGCATGACTTGTAAGCTGCAGACATGTATGGGACATGTCTGCTATGTTTATTCTCTTAGCTTCCACTTGTAGAGACCTGTGGTCCTTCCGTTCTGGCCTGAATGATGCAAAAAATCTTTGATGCCTGACTTGCAAATGCATGGCAGCTGTGTGTCTCTGCTCAGTGGGAGAATTCTCACACACAGTGCACCAGCTTGAATTTGACACCCTTCCCCCTCCTGCAGTGTGTCACCGCCGCTCCTTTAAGAGGCCACTCCAGCCATTTGCTCAAAGCTCAGCCCCCTCCCCTTCTATTATTACACATAGCACTGTCAGTCAGTAGCCTGGTCTGATTTTTTGTGGATTTTCATTTAGCTCAGCTTCCTTTTTCTCTCCCAAAGCCACACAACGAAAGCAACCCCTCCTACTGCCATCCTTTTCATCTCTCTTTTCTCTTACCAACCCTCAATTTTCTATTGGAAATTTGTTTTACCCAGCTTGCAACACTTAATTGCAATCATTTTTAAAAGCTCAGCTCAGATCATTTTAGGTAGCTGAATACTACCAAGTGTTCAAAATAGTGACAACTATGTTTGTTTATTTTTGAAAGAAAATAATGTTCCTAATTCTCAGACCTAACTTGAAGTTCTGAGAATTAGAGCCGCAAGGCCAGTGAAGCAGTAAATGTGTGACCTGGATAATTGGAGTAGCATTTTATCTTTCTTAAAGCTACAGTTCAGTAGAATTTTGTAGCAACTTGAGTAATAGAATTATTGTTATTTTTGAAAAATAAACAAATCCAACTTGAAAATAAAGGACCAGACTTAATGTAAGACATTTCTTAGGCTTACCAGTGGAAATCACTACATGGTCCAATTTAGATTCGTCCAAAAGTTTTTCTCAGATTTTATAGTAGATAGTAAATATTTTATGGGAGTTTTAGCTTTCTACATTAAAAAATTAATATTTAGTAGTTATTTAAATACCACTAGGAAATATGCAAAGGAAAAAGAGTTACTTTTATGGGGTTTGCACCGTCACATCCTGAATATTAATATGATTATTCAAAGAGGAGTTTAGACTGTGAATTATCCCACTAGATATTAGTTATCTTTGAGATATATAGACATATCACAATTTATAATCTGTAAACTAGAAGCCAGTGTAAATTTTTAAATGATGGAGCATGTGACTAAGATAGTAAGATTTCTTTCTGAAGAAAAAGACATGTATGCCGGTCAATACCATCAGTCATCACCGTTGGCATAAGGTGGACTGAAGCTCTGATTCCTGAGCAAAACATAGATATGGCATTTGTGTGTGTTAATGAAAATAGACTAATCACTTCAGAAAAAAAAATTTTAACAAAAGGATTAAAATGAGAAGAGCAATATTTGATCAATCACGGCCTCATTTGACTTTATGCTATGGTGGCAGATCCACTCTTTTGTACAGGATATAATGGATGTTTCTGGTTCTCTGAAATTATCTAAGGATTTTATTAAAGATGTCTGATGCCCATCTTGTCCTGCCATGTGTGAGACTGACTTAATACACAGCCTCATAGGAATCTTAGAATAATTACTGAAACTAGAAAGATGAAGGACACTGCCCTACTTTTAAAAGACCATGATAATATATTGAATATATAGAATAGATTATATATCATCTATATATATTTCCCGATATATAATATGTATGGATATGTTTATGACGTTATGCTTTATATATATGACATTTTAAAATAAAGCTTGTGGGCTTCCCTGGAGGCGCAAAGGTTAAGAATCCGCCTGCCAATGCAGGGAACATGGGTTCGAGCCCTGGTCCGGGAAGATCCCACATGCCGCAGAGCAATTAAGCCCGTGCCACAGCTACTGAGCCTGCACTCCAGAACCAGCGAGCCACAACTACTGAAGCTCGCGCACCTAGAGCCCGAGCTCCGCAACAAAAGAAGCCACCGCATTGAGAAGCCCGAGCACCGCAACGAAGAGTAGCCCCCACTCGCCTCAACTAGAGAAAGCCCGCACGCAGCAACGAAGACCCAACGCAGACATAAATAAAATAAAAGAAATACATTTATAAAATAAAGTTTGTAAGCATGTTTTGTAATAGATATGAAATTTTATCTTTGGATCTATTTAAGTGCCTTATCAAAACAAGTCATCTGACTGTTGGAAAAGTATATTCTTGTGCTCTAATGTATAACCAGTAGGACCCCTACATTTATTATTATATCACTGCTTATTAGAGATTCCTGTTTTTTATAGACCTCTCTCTGTTTTCAAATGTTATTGACGATACTATTGTGTATTTGCTTTTTTAGCATCCATGTAGCGGAGAGGAGAGAACTGGGAGAGTTCACAGTGATTCACGCACTCACAGGATGGTTACCAGAAGTCATTTCTCTCCAGTACGTTTGACCATTAAGTACTCATATATTTTTTTCTCTCTTCCCCAGTAAGGTTTCTTTAACTAAAATATTCTTAGTCTTTAAGAAAATTTTAAAAATTGTCACATTTTACAAAATGTTTGGAGAATAACATGTTATAGTATTATAAAAAATTCCTTGAGAATACCAGGATAAATTCTGTTTCCTTATATATAGTAAATTTAATCTTTAAATATCTGAATTACAAATATTAAAACAATGTTAATTATTTATTATGATAAAATATTTACAGGTGTCACTTTCTACTTATACACTTATTCAGTACAGAAAAGTACAAGTGACTTTTAATTAGCTACCCATACTAGGGAATGAATAATATTAAAATGCCTATTAGGCCTTAAGCACTTTAATATATCATTCTAATTAACACCCACAGTCCTGAAAAGATTATCTTATTTAATTATCCATATGACCCTATCAGCTAGGTGTTATATGTCATTAGAAATGAGAAAACTGAAGCTCAGAGTGGTTGAATTCCCTAAAGCTGTATACATTGTACCTGGAGGTAATATTTGAATGTAAATCTTTCTGGGTCCAAAGCCCACAGTCTTTCTCTCATATGATTCTAGATATATAGATATTGTTTGTCTATGTTCAAAGAGAGAGGATTTAATTTAATACTTACTTAAAATTTCACAAATATTTTTTGTTTCATGAATAAATGTTATAGCCACATAATTTGATCATATTACCATTGATACTGGAAATTAATCAGGTTAAGTACATAAAAAATAATTATATCAATAGATCTGAACATGCCATCAATCCAGATGCTGAGTTTTATAAGATCAAATCCACAGTACAGTTATCAATTTGGATCATCTCTGATCTTTGGTGTTAGAAAGCTACCATTCCCAGTGTCCAGGTTAAAGGAGACTGAAGACAAGTCCTAGTGACTTGGATTCTACCACCTAAAGCGTCCTTTCAGCAGGATAAACTAGCCATTGTTTAGTTCAAAGAAAATATATTTGCAGGGAAAAAAATGGGAGGGTAGACAAACTCCTCTAAGGACCACTTTCCTGAAAGAGAGCTGATTTTGCTTTTTACCTTTGGGAAAGGTCCAGATAGCACCCTTTTAGATCATCTCATGGAAAATCCTTTTCTGATATCTAAGAGAAGAGGATATTTATTGACATGATATGGTCAATGTTAGTGGAGAGAAATAAAGAGAGAATGGGGTTTATAAGTATGGACTTTTCTAAATTTTTATCTTCAGTGTTGATGGAATGCTTAAAATTTTGCCTTAATTTTCCCTGCAATAAGTAAACCAGAGACATGAAAACATCAGAAGTCTATCAGAGGGTGGTAAAGAAACAGGAGATCAAAATGATTTGTGACTAGAAAAGTAGTAAATTAAAAATTGGGAATTGTCTCTTGCTAGAATCATACAGTGAAATCATACATGAAAACTGAAAACACTATTCATATACTTTCATGATTATAAGACCAGTTTATTTCTTTTGTTTTAAAGACTTTTTTTTTTTTTTTATATAGACCATTTTTAAAGTCTTTAGTGAATTTGTTACAATATTGCTTCTGTTTTGGTTTTCTGGCCATGAGGCATGTGGGATCTTAGCTCCCCAATCCCGCACCCCCTGCATTGGAAGGTGAAGTCTTAACCACTGGACCACCAGAGAAGTCCCAAGACCAGTTTAATAATTAAATTAAATGAAAATTTTGAAGGATTTTAGATGCTCAATTTGCATCAATTTATGGTTGCTTATAAAATGTCTATGAAAATGATATAAGGGGAAAAAGCTTGAGCTTTGGTGTCAGAACTATATAGCTAAACTTACATTCTTATAATTCCAATTTCAAGCTGTGTGAATTTTGCAAGTAATATAACATTTTGGGGCCCTAGTTTTTTCATATGTAAAATGCAGGTAAAAACGACCTGTCTTATAGGGTTGTTCTCAGGATTGAGTAGGTCAGAGTGTCAGAAAAAGTAACTGATGTATGGTAGAGACGTAATTAGTGCAAGTTTCTTTCCCTCTAATGAGTATCACTGTATTATTTAATATTATATAGCTATATGTATGGTAGTTAATAATCAACCTTTGGAAACAGAGAAAAGTCTAAAAAAATGAGACTGACTCAGATGTTCAAGTTTATCATTTTACTTCTAAATGTACCCAGAAAGTAAAAGATATATACTCTCTTTGATTTATGTCATGATTTGTAGGATTTTTTGTTATGAACATTCTGCTACACTATGCATGTAATTTAAAATTACAATTACACTATAAAATCACAGCGTTAACTCATGTGTATATAAGTGTATAATTTTAAATGAAAAGAATGTCATGGAACAGTATAATAGTGATTGTCAAGAAATGTTTAATTTGAAATCACCATCTGCCAAGGATGCAGGTGGAGGTCACGTATGGCATCATGGAGAAAGTTCTGACTTGATCTGAGCCTTTACCATTGACTGGGTTTGATTTGAGGGGACGGAAGGAAAGGGACAGGGAAAGCAGGAGAGCAACATGATCAAAGCCATGGCATGTTCAGAAGTGGGATGTCTCTCTTCCTACAAAGGATTCGATTGTGCAGAGACAGCCCCTGAGGGGCTTCGCCTGTCATGGTCATGGTTTTACAGAGGTCCAGGAGAATTAGAGTACTCAAGTTTCATACTTGTGTTCACTACTGACTTTTTCCATATGAAAATCAATTAGGGTGAAAAGTGTTTTGTGGCATCTTCAACAGACAGCCTTTCCCTTCCCTCTCCCATAGAAGTACCAAAGGGAGACATTGCTCTATTTGCAACTGTTGACCTGCCTCTTATGTTTTCCTACAGTTAGCACTGTTTTATCATTTGGAAAAAAAAAAACACCTTCTAACTCTCCGTATTATACTAGAAATACAGAGTGGCTATTAGAAGTCTGACAATTTCAAATGAAGAGATGATGCTTTTCTCCACAAATTTCTCTGATCTTGGTGTAATTCATTTGTGAATAGAGCACTCCACCACCCCATATTTAAGCCTAACTGTCCAACATGTTGTATAGTCTCATCCTTTGGTGTATGAATATTTCTTTTTCACAGCATAACATTTTTTACATTGTAGGTGGGAAAAAACACAGGGGTTTTGGATTCAGAAAGATCTATTTTAATCCTGATTCTGTCATTTGGTAGTCTATCATTTGTGACTGCATAAAACCTCTTAAACTTCAATTAGGATTGTACTACCTATGTTGCAGAGCTGTTATGGGATTAAATGCAAAAATGAAAACTGTCTTGGCAACCACTAGCTGGCCACCCACATCTTCATTCTGTTTCTCAAATGTGCTAAACTCATTTCCCTTAGGGTCTTTACATGAACTGTTCTTTGTTTATGCCTGGAATGATCGTCCATCAGATATTTACTTGGTTGGATATGTCATAACATTTAGATATCACCAAGCTTAACTATCAGCTCCTCAGATAGGCCTTCTCAACTATCCCATCTAAATTATTTCTTTCCCGAATGACTCCATATCCCATTGTTTATTATTTTGTTTTCATCTTGAAAGTTATAGCTGCCTGTTATCTTCTCTCTCTCTCTCTCTCAGTTGTATCCATCCACTGGGATGGTAAGATGCATGAGAATAGGGACCCTTTTTGTCTTTCTCAATGTTGAGACTTCTGTGCTTAGAGAAATGACACTGAATGGCCATTACACAGTATGTTCTCAATAAATGTTCGTTGATAGAGTAATTTCAAAAATATTTTAAAAGGCTAAACTAGAAGTTTGTAAAAGATTCTTTGGGAATCCAGGACAGGAATGTATAGCTTAATTTCCCTAGAAAGTAATGCTTAAACTGACCTCAAAGGATTAGTTGAAATTAGTGCAGCTTATTGAGGTAGGAAAGCCAACTCAGAGAAGAAGGAATAGCCTGAAACTACAAGGGAGCAGGGTGTAGTCCCAGAAAGGCACATTGTCCTGCAGGACTAGATTATGTGCTGGGTTCTGGAGGATGGATGGGTATGGGGTGGAGAGGTATGCTGGAACCAAATAGAGAAAGTTAAGAAATCTTCACAACAGAATGTCACTGAGGGATTTTAGACAGGAGGATGATCTTATCAGACTTGTGATTTTGGAGGATGGCTCAGGACTGGAGCAGGGGAACTGGTTTGTGCAGTATTGCAGAAGTCTTTGCCAAGGGCTTCTACAGAGAAAGTGGTGATAGGAATGGAGAAAGGAGATTAATCCTTTGTCAGTTGCTTTGTTTGCAAATATTTTCTCCCATTCTGAGGGTTATCTTTTTGTCTTGTTTATGGTTTCCTTTGCTGTGCAAATCTTTTAAGTTTCATTAGGTCCCATTTGCTTATTTTTGTTTTTATTTCCATTACTCTAGGAGGTGGGTCAAAAAGGATCTTGCTGTGAATTATGTCATAGAGTGTTCTGCCTACGTTTTCCTCTAAGAGTTTTACAGTGTCTGGCCTTATATTTAGGTCTTTAATCCATTTTGAGTTTATTTTTGTATATGGTGTTAGGAAGGGTTATAATTTCATTCTTTTACATGTAGCTGTCCAGTTTCCCCAGCACCACTTATTGAAGAGGCTGTCTTTTCTCCACTGTATATTCTTGCCTCCTTTGTCAAAGATATGGTGACCATATGTGCGTGGGTTTATCTCTGGGCTTTCTATACTGTTCCACTGATCTGTATTTCTGTTGTTGTGCCAGTACAACACTGTCTTGATTACTGTAGCTTTGTAGTATAGTCTGATGTCAGGGAGCCTGATTCCTCCAGCTGCATTTTTCTTTCTCAAGATTGCTTTGGCTATTCGGGGTCTTTTCTCCAAAATATACAAGCAGTTCATGCGGCTTAATATCAAAAAAACAAACAAATCCAAAAATGTGTGGAAGACCTAAATGGACATTTCTCCAAAGTAGACATACAGATTGCCAACAAACACATGAAAAGATGCTCAACATCACTAAACATTAGAGAAATGCAAATCAAAACCACAATGAGGTATCACCTCACACCAGGCAGAATGGCCATCATCAAAAAATCTACAAACAGTTAATGCTGGAGAGGGTGTGGAGAAAAGGGAACCCTCTTGCACTGTTGGTGGGAATGTAAATTGATACAGCCACTATGGAAAACAGTATGGAGGTTCCTTAAAAAACTAAAAATAGAACTATCATATGACCCAGAAATCCCACTACTGGGCATATACCCTGACAAAACCATAATCCAAAAAGATACGTGTACCACAATATTCATTGCAGCACTATTTACAATAGTCAGGATTGGAAGCAACCTAAATGTCCATCAACAGATGAATGGATGAAGATGTAGCACATATATACAATGGAATATTACTCAGCCATAAAAAGGAATGAAATTGAGTTATTTGTAATAAAGTGGATGGACCTGCAGTCTGTCATACAGAGTGAAGTAAGTCAGAAAGAGAATAACAAATACTGTATGCCAACACATATATATGGAATCTAAAAAAAAAACGGTACTGATGAACCTAGTGGCAGGGCAGGACTAATGATACAGATCTAGAGAACGGACTTGAGGATGTGGGGGGGAAGGGGAAGCTAGGGAGAAGTGAGAGTAGCATCGACATATATACACTACCAAATGTAAAATAGATAGCCAGTAGGAAGCTGCCCCATAGCACAGGGAGATAAGCCCTGTGCTTTGTGACCACCTAGAGGGGTGGGTTAGGGAAGGTGGGAGGGAGGCTTAAGAGGGAGGGGATATGGGGATATATGCATATGTATAGCTGATTCACTTTGTTATACAGCAGAAACTAACACAACATTGTAAAGCAATTATACTCCAATAAAGATATTTTAAAAAAATAAAAGAATGGAGAAAGTGTTGTCAATTGCAGTAGGAGGAGGTAGGATCTGAGGGACATACTTTTTATTTGATGAGAGTTTCATGGAGAGAGACTTGGTCATTCTCAGTTTTCTAACTTGATTGAAAACTAGAAGATGGTGGCAGGATATTTTAATTGATTGATTTGTTTGTTTTTGATTTCTTTTCTATAAATTTATTTTATTTTTGGCTGCATTGGGTCTTCGTTGCGCTGCGCAGGCCTCTCATTGCAGTGGCTTCTCTTGTTGTGGAGCACAGGCTCTAGGCACGTGGGCTTCAGTAGTTGTGGCAGGGGGGCTCAGTAGTTGTGGCTTGCAGGCTCTAGAGCGCAGGCTCAGGAGTTGTGGTGCATGGGCTTAGTTGCTCCATGGCATGTGGGTCTTCCTGCACTAGGGCTTGAACCCGTGTCCCCTGCATTGGCAGGCGGATTCTTAACCACTGCACCACCAGAGAAGGCCGAGTTGTTTGTTTTTGGATAGATGTCTATTAGGTGGTTGTACACAACCTCTTCTCTTCTGGAGAGAGGTTTGAGCTGGAGCTAATGATTTGAGGGTTACATAAAAGTACAGGTGAACCTAAAATATGGTTGTGCTTATTAACTCACTGAGGAAAGGCTATAGGCTATCAAGAGCATATTGAGGAGAACTCTGGGGAAGCAGCCCTAATTGGTCAGCAGTGAGCAGAGGAAAGGGAGTGTTCAAAGGAGTCTGCAAGTGATTTCTATAATAATAGAAACTAGAAAAGAATGATGTTGTAGAAGCCTCAGGAAAGAGTTTAGAGAACGTAAAAATATTGTTAAATTCCACAGAGAAGTAACATAGAGATCATTTATCTAAATGATAATATATAGGAAAGTGCCTGGCACTTAACAGATGCTCAAATACATATTCTTTCCGTGTCATGTGTGTGACATGCCTCTCTCCCCTCCCAGACTGAGTGAGCCTTGAGACTAGGGCCATATGTTTGGTCTCTTTGTTTATTTTGGTTTCTTTGTTTCTTTGCTTGTTTATTTATTTTTATTGAGATGTAATTGACATATAACAATATATTAGTTTCAGGTGTACAACATAATAATTCAATATTTGTATATATTGAGAAATGGTCAACACAAATCTAGTTAACACCCAGCACCACACATGGCTATCATTTTCTTTCTTGTGATGAGAACTTTTAAGACCTACTCTCTTAGCAACTTTCAAATATACAGTACAGTATTGTTAACTACAGTCACCATGCTGTGCATTACCACCCCATGACTCATTTATTGTATAACTGGAAATTTGTACCTTTTGAACACCTTCACCATTTTGCCCAAATCCTACCCCTTGCCTCTGGCAACTACTAATCTGTTCTCTATATCAGTGAGTTCATTTTTGTTTGTTTTGCTGTTTGTTTTTAGATTCTGTATATAAGTGAGATCATACAATATTTGTCTTTCTCTCTCTGACTTATTTCACTTAGTATAATGTCCTCAAAGTCCATCCACATTGTTGCAAATGGCAAGATTTCCTTCATTTTTTATGTCTGAACAATATTTCATTGTGTATATGAATACCACACTTTCTTTATTCATTCATCCATCCGTAGATACATATGTTGATTCTATGTCTTAGCTATTGTAAATAATACTGCAGTGAACATGGGAGTGCATCTGTTTTTTTGAGTTAGTGTTTTCATTTCCTATGGATAAATACCCAGAAGTGGAATTGTGGGATTATACAATAGTTTTATTTTTAATTTTTTGAAGAAACTTCATACTGGCTGCACCAATTTACATTCCCACCAACAGTGAATGAAAGTGCCCTTTTCTCCACATCCTTGCCAACACTTGTCATTTCTTGTCTTTCTGATGATAGCCATTACAACAGGTGTGAGGTGATAACTCATTGTGGTTTTGATTTACACTTACCTGATGATTAGTGATGTTTAGCACGTTTCATTGTACCTGTTGGCCATCTGTATATGTTCTTTGGAAATATGTCTATTCAGATCCTCTGCCCATTTATTAATTGGATAGTCATTTTATTGGGTTAAATTAGTTCTTTTTATATTTTGATATTAACCCTTTATTAGATATATAATTTGCAAATATTTTCTTCCATTCAGTAGGATGTCTCTTCATTTTGTTGTAGGTTTGTTTTGTTTTGTTTTTTTGCAGAAGCTTTTTAGTTTGATATAGTCCACCTGTTTATTTTTACTTTTGTTGTCTTTGCTTTTGGTGTCAAGTCCAAAAAATTATCACCAAGACTGATGTCAAGGAGCTTAACATCTATGCTTTCTTCTAGGAGTTTTATGGTTTCAGGTCTCACTTGTAAGCCTTTAATCCATTTGGAGTTAATTTTTGTGTATAGTATAACATAACGGTCAAGTTTTATTCTTTTGCATGTGACTGTCCAGTTTTCTCAGCACCATTTATTGAAGAGAATGTACTTTTCCCCATTATATTCTTGGCTCCTTTGTCATAAATTAATTCACCATATATGCATGGGTTTATTTCTGGCTTCTCTATTCTATTCCATTGATCTATGTGTCTGCTTTTATGCCAATATCATCCTCTTTTGACTACTATGGCTTTGTATTACAGTTTGAAATCAGGAAGTGTGATGCCTCCAGCTTTGTTCTTCTTTCTCAAGATTACTTTGGCTAATCAGGATATTTTGTGGTTCCATACAAATTTTAGGATTGTTTATTCTACTTCTGTGAAAAATGTCATTGGAATTTTGATAGGGATTGCATTGAATATGTAGATTGCTTTTGGTAGTATGGACATCTTAACAATATTAATTCTTCCAATCCATAAGCCATGTATATCTTTCATTTATTTATGTCTTCTTTAATTTCTCTCATTAATATCATAGTTTTCAGTGTACAGGTCTTTCACCTCCTTGGTTAAGTTTATTCCTAGGTCTTTTTGCTGCACTTGTATATGAGATTGTTTTCCTAATTTCTCTTTTAGATCATTATTAGTGTATAGAATGCAAAAGATTTTTGTATATTGATTTTGTATCCTACAACTGTACTGAATTTGTTTATTCTAACAGCTTTTGGGTGGAGTTTCTTAAGGTTTTCTATATATATAATATTATGTCATCTGTAAATATGACTCTTTTACTTCTTCCTTTCTGATTTAAAAGCCTTTTATTACCTTTTCTTGCCTTATTGCTCTGGCTAGACTTCTAATACTGTGCTGAATAAAAGTGGTGAGAGTGGCTATCCTTATCTTGTTCCTGATCTTAGAGAAAAGCTTTCAGCTTTTCACCATTAAGTATGATGTTAGCTGTGGGCATGTCATATATGTCTTTTATTATATTGAGGTGTGTTCCCTCTAACCCCATTTTGTTGAGCATTTTTTATCATAAATGGATGTTGAATTTGTCAAATGGTTTTCTGCATCTATTGAGATGACCATATGATTTTTATCCTTCATTTTTTTTACTGTGATGTATTACACTGATTGATTTATGCATGTTGAATCATTCTTGCACCCCAGGAATAAATCTCACTTGATCATGGTGTATGATCCTTTTAATGTATTGTTGAATTGTTTGCTAACATTCTGTTGTGAATTTTTTGTGTCTATGTTCATCAAGGATTTTGATCTGTAGTTCTCTTTTCTTGTGATATCCTTGTCTGATTTTGATATCAGGGTAATGCTGGCCTCGTTAAATGAGTTTAGACATTTTCCCCTGTCTTCTATTTTTTGAAAGAATTTGAGAAGTATTGGTATTAATTCTTCTTTAAATGTTTGGTAGAATTCACCAGTGAAGCTCTCTGATTCTGGACTTTTCATTGTTGGGAAGTTTTTGATTACTAGTAATCAGTCCATTCAGATTTTCTATTTCTTTGTCTTGGTAAATCATATGTTTCTAGGAATTTATCCATTTCTTTTAGGTTGTCCAGTTTGTTTTGTATATTTGTTTATAGTAGTCTCTTATGATCCTTTGTATTTTGTGGTATTAATTACAATGTGTCTGTTTCATTTCTGATTTTCTTTATTTGAGTATTCTCTCTTTTTTTTGTTGGTGAGTCTAAAGGTTTGTCAATTTTGTTTATCTTTTCAAAAAACCAGTTCTTAATTTCTTTGATCTTTTCTACTGTCTTTTTAGTCTCTCTCATTTATTTCCACTCTGATATTTGTTATTACCTTCCTTCTACTAACTTTAGGCTTCATTTGTTCTTTTTTTTCTATTTCTTTTAGGTGTAAAGTTAGGTAGTTTATTTGAGATCATATTTCTTAATGTAGACATGTATTGCTACGAACTCTCACAGAACTACTTCTTAGAACTATCTTTGCTTTGTTGTATTTGTTGTCGTTGTATCTGTTGTATTTTTGTTGTGTTGTACTTCCATTTTTATTTATCGCAAAGCATTTTTTAAATTTCTTCTTTGACCCATTGGTTGGTCAGTAGCATACAGTTTAATCTACACATAGCTGTGAATTTCCCAGTTTTCTTCTTGTAATTAATTTCTAGTTTCATACAGTTGTGGTTGGAAAAGATGCATGGTATGATTTCAGTCTTCTTGAACTCATTAAGAGTTGTTTTGTGACTTAACACATGATCTGTCCTGGAGAATGTTCCATGTACATTTGAGAAAAATGTGTATTCTGTTGCTATTGGGTGGAATGTTCTATATGTTCTAAGTCCATCCTATTTGATGTGTCATTCAAGGCCAATGTTTTTTTTTTTTTTGGCCATGCCACGTGACATGTGGGATCTTAGTTCCCTGACCAGGGATCAAACTCACTCCCCCCGCAGTGGAAGCACAAAGTATTAACCACTGGGCTGCCAGGGAAGTCCCAAGGCCAATGTTTTCTCATTGATTTTCTGTCTGGATGATCTATTCATTGGTGAAAGTGGGATATTAAAGTCTCCTACTGGGTGCTCTTCGATGGGTGAGTCCTGGGATGGGTGAGTCGGTGACAGCCCTTTAAGAACTCTTTCTGAGTTTGCTATAGCCTTGTGGGCCTCATGGATGCAAGCCCTGCTGGCTTTCAAAACTAGATGTTTTGGGAGCTTGTCTCTGATCTGCAGGTCTTAAAAGTTGGGGTGCCATTATGTGGGGTTCAAACCCTTCACTCTTCAGGGAAAAGCTTAGGGATGTGAGCTCCCTCCAAACTGTGTGTGCCCACACTGTGTGAGGTTTATGGCAAGACTGTGTCTCAGCCTCTCCTAGCCATTTCACTATGTTTTTTTTTCTCATTTGCCAGATATGAAGGAATTCCTCACCTAATTTTTTTTATTATTTTCAGAGGAAATTGTTCTGTATGTAGCTGTAGATTTGTTGTGTCCATAGGAAGAGGTGAGTTCAGAATCTTCCTACATCACCATCTTTAATTGGAACTCTGTGTTTGGTCTCCTTGCATCAGCAAAGCCCACCACAGAGGAGGCACTCAATGAAAGCTTGTTGAATAAATAAGCACATAATGGTGTTTTTAACTAACATGTGAAGAAACTATTGTAATTGGTTTTTTGAAGTAGCAGGTTAATTTTTTTCTGTCAGCAATTCTTGATGTGGAATAAAAAGCTTAATTTGGAAATTAATGTTGTTTTTTACCTAAGCCCAGGATATACAGACAAAGTTTGGGAGCTCTTGAGAGAAATATTGCCCGAGTTTAAGCTGTCAGATGAGTCCAGCTCTGAAAGCAAAATAACAGACACAGATGCCAAATTAAAAGAACAAGGAAAAGACATGAAGGATGGGAAAGAAGTGAAAGATGGCAAAGAAATGAAAGATGGCAAGGAATTCAAACCTGAAGTTTCAGCAACAATACTAAAATTACCTGAGAAAAGTGACAGAGTTTTAAAGGGTAAGACATTCTATATCATGATGTTATTCAATATGGGTATTATATATAAACACTTTATAGTTTAGTCATTGCTTAATTTAATGATTATTTATTGTCATTATATTTATATAAGTGTTGTGAAAACAGTCATGTAATTAAGGTCCTTTCTAAGATATTAGAACTTGCAATGGTGTTTACCATATGTTAATTATTCTACTATATTTTGCTCTCCTTAAAAATCAAAGGCAATTATATATTTTGATGATACTCAATTAATATATTTATTAATATAGAAAAACACATTAAGTTTTCAATTTCCCTTAAACACATCTTTCTTATATGTTATATGTAGAGTGGAAAGGACCAGAATACCAAAGGAGAAAAGTTGTCCTGTTTTCCTTTTCAGGAAGTGTGAAATAGACACAGATTAGATTATGATTTGCAGGTTATTGTAAGGTGAAAGTTAAAATCTGGAAAAAAATTTTTTGAGTTATTTTACAGAGTGTAGGAGCATTTCTTCTTAAGTGGGAAATATATTTAATCATTATTTATTTTATGTTTTCTAAAATATTTCATATAGTCATACATATGAACAATAATGCTTGTATAGTAGAGTTAAATATACTAGAAGATACTCAGCTTTTTCATGTACTGTGATAGCATCTACAATGATCTTGCAAATGTTTATGTTTTATAAGATATTGATATTTTGTCCTTATCTAGATCTTATCAACCAGCATTTCTAACCATATACTGCCCAGAAATAATTACTGTAAATGTTCCTCAAAAATATACAAAAAAATTGTGTGTGTGATATCTGCCTATCATCAGTGCCATTTAAAATGATCTAATGTGCATTAGTTTATAAAAGAAAGCAAAAAAAAAAAGCCAGTTTAAATTCGTTTTACCCAGTGTATCCTAAATTAATTTGAACCTGGAATCCCTTTCTCATGTATCACAAGTTAACTTCTGTCTATTCATCCCTCCATTTAACAATCCATTCAATATACTACTTGCTGAGAATATCGGTAAGTGTTCCAGGAATTAGTGATAACTTGATGAACAAAATCAGGTGTGGAACTCACTTCCTAGAACTAAGGTTTAGTGAGTGGGACTAACATTAATTTTAAAAATCATAAATACATACCAATACATGAGTCTTGAAGGGAAATACAGGAAACTTTAGGAGTTCATATGAAAGACCTAGTCTGGGGCATCAAAGAAGAATTCCCTAAGGAATTTTGAGCTGTGTTTGCAAAGATGATAGGGATATCTGGAGGAAGATTAAGGACTGAGAAGGGAAGAGCATTCTAGGTAGAGGAGACAGCAGATATAAATATTATGAAGAAGTAGCAGGAATGACAATGATTTGGAAGACCTGGTAGAAGATATGTTTAGCTGGAGGAGAGGATGTGTGGAATAAAGTGGCTTAAGAAGAGCCTGGAGAAGTAGATAGGAGACGATCATGTCAAATCCTCCAGGTCATGTTAAGATGATTGATCTTTACCAAGGAGCAATTGATGGCTAATGAAGAGTTTAGGGTTGAG
Source organism: Aethalodelphis obliquidens (assembly GCF_003676395.1). NCBI lineage: Eukaryota > Metazoa > Chordata > Mammalia > Artiodactyla > Delphinidae > Aethalodelphis > Aethalodelphis obliquidens. The sequence goes on along the minus strand of NW_020837947.1, from coordinate 18,369,545 downwards.
TCATGATCTATTTCACATTTTCAAAAGGATATTCTCGTTCTCTGAGAAGAAAATAACTTGGTGTGCACATGGGGGTGGAGAGTCAGTGACATGAGTGGACATAGAAAAAACAATTTGGAGACCTTTGCATCAGCTCAGAAAAAACAATTTGGAGACCTTTGCATCAGCTCAGTTCAGAGACAATAGTAGCTTGGCGTAGGGTAATAGGACAGTCATAGTGGAGAGGCAGATAAAGTAAATGATTGAGAGATATTTAAAACGTAAAAAATGGCAGAATGTGGCAAAGATGATGTGTAAAATTCTGACTTCCAAAACTGGATAGATGGTAGTACCTTTTATTGAGAGGGGTGATGCCAAAAGAGGAACGGCTTTATGAGGAGAGATCACAGAATGACTCAGAACATACCGAATTTGACGTGCCTTTAAGAAATCAAGTGTACTTTCATGTCAGGAGTTCCAGGCTGGTGATATACTTTTGGGAATCATTGACAAATGCGTGCCAAATTAAACAATGAATGATATTCCCAAGGAGATGGCGTAAAGTGAGAAGACTAAGAAGCTTAAGACTCAGCCTTAAAGAAGCTAAATATCTGAGAACTGGGTACCAAATAATGAGCTGGCAAAAGAGGTTAAAGGATGACCAGAGAAACAGGAAGAAGACCAGCAGAGCATGTTGCTACTGAAGTCAAAGGAAAAGAGTGTTTTAAGAATCAGGGAGATTGTGTCAAGTAGTGTTGAGAGTTGAAATATGAGGAGAATTCAAGTTTCTCTGCTGGATTTTGTGATATGGAGGTCACTGGGCACTGGTAAGTGATGGGAGTGGAAGACACGTTGGAGAGGTTAAGAAATAAGTGGGAAGTAAGATAATTTATAAACACCCCTGTTAGGAGTTTGTCTGTGAAGAACAGGAGAGCGACAGTGTGGAAGCTGACAGGGAATGTAGGGGACCTGTGAAAGATATTTAAATTTTTACCTGATGAAGTATTTTTAAGTGATTGGGAAAATGCAGTTGAGATGACAGCCATAGTGTAAGTTTCCAGAGAGCCCAGGTGAAGGGATTGGACCAAACCAGGGAGCAAAGTCTCCTCCATCCTAATGGGTGGGCACAGGGCATGGGAGAGGACAGATGCACATTGTGGATGAATGGGTTTGATAGGGAGAAGCTGAGGGTTTCTGACAAAAGGCTTCTATTCTCTACAAGCTAAGAGTGAAGTGGAGGTGGAGATGAAGGTTCTCGTTGTTATTTAAAATAGATGTGGCAGAAGCTTGCAGAACTAGAGGAAGGCCATGTCCAGTAGGACTCAGCTGCTACTTTTATTCAGAGGGGTTGGCCAGATGGGTGAAATGACGTGACAGAGGAGCAACAGATTTACTCATGGTATTGGCAAAAACACATTTTGGTAAACATTTTTGCATACTTTCCAAATTTCTATGTGAAAAGTGTGTTTTTCTATTTATAATTTTTATTATATATATATATTGTATTTTTTAAATTCTGAATAGGCATTTAAAGCCTTTTAAAACCCCATTTTAAAATCATACATGAAGTCATATATTATTACCTATAATTAGTTTTAAGGCAAATATTTATAGAAAAGCCACAAAATAAAATTCTGATGTTTTTTGTACTTGTTTCCCAATAAAATATCTCATCCTACACTTAAAGTTATAGTTATCTTTGCCTTTGTATCTAACATAGATGTTAAATCTACTATAAAAGCTATGAGATAGATTTACTTTAGAAGCTAAGGAGCAGTACAAGTTGTTAATGTTATAGTTTTCATTTATGCAAATTTTAAAAAAAACAAACAACCTGATCAATGGTGATTACAAGTTTAGCAAATGATGAAAGAATGAATGGCAGAAATTTGAAATTTCTGTTTTAGAATTGGAAGGGATTTATTAGGAAATAAAAAAGCTTAGGGGTAAGTTGAAGGAGAACATGTTTCATAGAAATGTAAATGTGAATGGAAATTCAAATGATGGACGGTTCTGGGTACTGGGTTTTACTACACACAACATGTGGACAATCAGATGTTGGTTTGTGGATGTTGGTTCGTAGCCAGTTTCCACCAGAAGATATTCTGGAGGCAGAAAGCTGTGTTTCTTGAAATGCAAGCCCCAAGTAAAGAAGATCTAAGAGGGCTCCACATTTAGGACTCAACTTTAAGCACTTTCTTTGCTGGTTTTTCTTTTTTCTTTTTTAAATGAGAAAATCAGCCTGACACCATGATTTTATATGAATAAATTATATTCAACTGATCATCTACATTTAACATAAAATTATGTGTAGTCAATAATAAATAATGCTGCATGTCTTTCACAATACATGTCAATTTTCAAAGTTTTGCTTTATTTTGATGTTACTAATTTGAGGTGAGTAATACTTGGGGAAATTTATGGCTATTGTTTTACATTTAAATAAGTTAAATACTACTACTATTTAACTTTCTTTTCAACACAATGACTTAATAAGCGACATACACTGAGGTTTTGTAGTTAAAAGATTTATTACATTTTTTTAATATGTTGGAGAAAGCCGATGCAAAAGACCTTGGAAAGAAGAGGAGTAAAGATGGAGAGAAGGAAAAAGAAAAGGAAAAATCCAAATGGTCTCTTCATGGTTCAAGGCCCTCATCAGACGTACAATATTCTCTACAGTCTCTGTCAGATTGTAAGTTCTCAGTCTCCTAGAATAATAATTATTGCACTTATTTCCTAAAATGCTGGAAAACACTGGAGCATAGAAATGTATTTCCTGTTTAGACATGTCTAAATAAGCTTTTCAAGGTTGCCCATAATTGTTAGGCCCTCAGGATGGTTATGCATAACAGAGCAAGATCCTACATATGAAACAATGTTATCCAAGTTCTTATGGTACAACAGTCACAGAAGTGTTTACATGAAGGAGGACATATAATACTAATAAAAATATATATTATATGTTAGTACACATATTTTTATTATAATATATAAATATATTTATATAAATATATATATATTAATATGTATTAATATATGTCCTCCTCTGTGTAAATTTTATATATATGTTGATATATAAAATATATATTTTAAACTTTATAGTCCTAACATTGGGTCATCTATCTTGGTGCTTCCAGAGTGTATATCATAATTCTCAGTTCATCCTTCTTTACATGAAAACATGTCCATTTACCTCCAGCACTATGCTTTATCTAGTTGTTTTTCTTTTTTTGTTTTGTCTTCTTTCTTAATACATTACTGTGTTTTTTCGTGAGAGCATTTTCATAGTTCTGGCTTTGTATTTTTACAGAAACATGTCTGGTGGTTTGGTAGAGAAAATACAAACACTAGTCATTATATTTTTAATTTTATACAAAAACTTGTTTTCTTATAGTGATGCCTTAAGAAATCTTTGTTGATACTGGATGACATAACAGTCCCAAAGTTACTGATAATTATTCATGTTTGTGAGAATGGCTAAACCTTTCTTTGAGTTTCTTTCTTTGTGAAAATGATGGTAACAATGCCTCTTTTTCTACCAAACTCATAGTTAAGTCAACCTCTAGATACAGAATGTGGTTCAAAGTTTGGGCTGTGGAGTAAAATTGCCTGGGTTCAGATCTCTGCTGCATGAAAAATATGTTAGAGAAGGAAAAAATTTCCCTCTACTCTCTCCAGGTTCTTCTAGCTGGTGTAAGAATTAAATTGACATGAGACAGATTAACAGAAGAAAAAGAATAATAATTATGTATGTATGAGGCCTCATAAAAAAAATGAAACCCAAGGACAAGTTAGGCAATTGAGGCTTATCTACCATCTGAGAGAAAGAAAAGGGGGTCGGGGGTTTGTGACTTCAAAAGGGAGGAAGGCAATTCACCTGGAGATTGAAAAGCAAATGTTTGGTAAACACATGTTGGCTCTACCATGCAGAGGCAGTGGGACACAGAGAGGACTCTTGTCTCTAGGCCCTGCCCTACCACACTTAGCCCATATTCTTTGTAGGTGTCTCTGGTGGTAGTGCTCTTCCTGGACCAGGCCCTTTATCTGAATTCTTTTAGGCAGTTAAGGGGGAGGTAAAAAGAAAGAATTCCTGAGTACTCTGTTCTTAAAAAAAAAAAAAAAAAAGCCCAAAATAATCCTCATGACAGAGAGATACATTTTAAGGTGACAGATTTTGCTCCCTACATATACAAAATTTACTTTTTAAATGTAAAAACATATTTTTACAAGTTGGGCATAGTTCACATCTTAATCCATTTTAGAGTGATCCAGGGTTAACATCTAATTTATATATTGCGGTTCTAAAGATATTATTCTTCAATAAACATATTATCTAGTGCAGTGAAATGTAAGTGCGTGAATTTTTTTTTAACATCTTTATTGGAGTATAATTGCTTTACAATGGTGTGTTAGTTTCTGCTTTATAACAAAGTGAATCAGGTATACATATACATATGTTCCCATATCTCTTCCCTCTTGCGTCTCCCTCCCTCCCACCCTCCCTATCCCACCCCTCTAGGTGGTCACAAAGCACCGAGCCGACCTCCCTGTGCTATGTGGCTGCTTCCCACTAGCTATCTATTTTACGTTTGGTAGTGTATATATGTCCATGCCACTCTCTCACTTTGTCACAGCTTACCCTTCCCCCTCCCCGTGTCCTCAAGTCCATTCTCTAGTAGGTCTGTGTCTTTATTCCCGTCTTGCCCCTAGGTTCTTCATGACCTTTATTTTTTTTTTCCTTAGATTCCATATATATGTGTTAGCAAACGGTATTTGTCTTTCTCTTTCTGACTTACTTCACTCTGTATGACAGACTCTAGGTCCATCCACCTCATTACAAATAACTCAATTTTATTTCTTTTTATGGCTGAGTAATATTCCATTGTATATATGTGCCACATCTTCTTTATCCATTCATCTGTCGATGGACACTTAGGTTGCTTCCATGTCCTGGCTATTGTAAATAGAGCTGCTATGAACATATTGGTACATGACTCTTTTTGAATTATGGTTTTCTCAGGGTATATGCCCAGTAGTGGGATTGCTGGGTCATATGGTAGTTCTATTTTTAGTTTTTTAAGGAAACTCCATACTGTTCTCCACAGTGGCTGTATCAATTTACATTCCCATTAACAGTGCAAGAGGGTTCCCTTTTCTCCACACCCTCTCCAGCATTTATTGTTTGTAGATTTTTTGATGATGGCCATTCTGACCAGTGTGAGATGATATCTCATTGTAGTTTTGATTTGCATTTCTCTACTGATTAATGATGTTGAGCATTCTTTCATGTGTTTGTTGGCAATCTGTATATCTTCTTTGAAGAAATGTCTATTGAGGTCTTCTGCCCATTTTTGGATTGGGTTGTTTGTTTTTTTCATATTGAGCTGCATGAGCTGCTTGTAAATTTTGGAGATTAATCCTTTGTCAGTTGCTTCATTTGCAAATATCTTCTCCCATTCTGAGGGTTGTCTTTTGGTCTTGTTTATGGTTTCCTTTGCTGTGCAAAAGCTTTGAAGTTTCATTAGGTCCCATTTGTTTATTTTTGTTTTTATTTCCATTTCTCTGGGAGGTGGGTCAAAAAGGTTCTTGCTGTGATTTATGTCATAGAGTGTTCTGCCTATGTTTTCCTCTGAGAGTTTGATAGTGTCTGCCCTTATATTTAGGTCTTTAATCCATTTTGAGCTTATTTTTGTGTATGGTGTTAGGGAGTGTTCTAATTTCATACTTTTACATGTACCTGTCCAGTTTTCCCAGCACCACTTATTGAAGAGGCTGTCTTTTCTCCACTGTATATTCTTGCCTCCTTTGTCAAAGATAAGGTGACCATATGTGCGTGGGTTTATCTCTGGGCTTTCTATCCTGTTCCATTGATCTATGTTTCTGCTTTTGTTAAGTGTGTGAATTTTAAAGGAATAAATCAAAACCTTTTAATTAAAAATAAAAACAATAGAGGAAAATAAATTCTATTATTTTGGCCAGAATCTTTAAAGAACAAAAGCATCATGAATCAAATGGGGTAATTTCAGGGGTATTAAGGAACACATGAATAAATATTGATGTTCAGGAGCAAATCTACAGGCATTAGACATTCCAAACTAAGTTACCTTCTTAGTTTCCATTCTTCATGGGAGGATTAATTTATTTATGTTTTCTTTCTACTTGAAATGACACAGAAACTCTCAGAATTCCTTAAATTCAAAATAAAGATTCTATGAAAGCTAAGTTACATTGACAGATAGCTAGAGTGAGTTTATGTAATAAGTGTTTTACAATGAAGTAAAATGATTTCTTAATGAATTATATGGTACTATTGTGAAGGTAAAACTGATAAGACATTCTATAAAATAGATGTACATTTGAGATTTAACATTTATTATATGCATGCAGAGTTATTTACCTATATTTCATCAGCAAAGATAAGTTCATTAAGGAATTTGAACAGTCTACTAAGACCTGCCAGTTCCATTTTGTCTAGAATTTCCATGACGCAGTACGTGTTTGGTTTTACAGGTTCTTCAGCAATACAGTCCCCTCAGGTAGTTGTATATGCTACCTTTACACCTCTCTATTTGTTTGAAAAGAATATCTTTTTATTAGAGAAGATGGTAAGTACTCAAGGCCAAGAAATTCAGTATAATTTATGGTGTGTGTGTGTGTGTATGTGTGTGTGTGTGTGTGTGTGTGTGTGTGTGTGTGTGTGTTGTAGTAAAAGGTATATCAGAATTTAATCAAAATTTCATTCCTGAATTTCAGTCCTGTTATCTCTATAATTAGGCACTTAGGTACAGGGACCTGGAACATCCAAAATTTTCTTAGATGACTGCAATAGTTTTAACTACAAAAAAAAAAAACAAGTATGTAGTCTCATAGATTTTTATCAATTCCTTTCATTGTAAACAAAAGGCATCAAATTATGTATTTCAGTGAGAAGTGTGTAAGCCATTCCTAAGTAATAAATCATCTTTCTATAAACAGGTCATACATATTTTCTTAACCTAAGACAACTTAAATAAATGCATATTGAGGGCTAGAAAACCACTGCTATGAGCTCCTTGTACCTTAAAGTAATACACACAAAAATGTTAATTGCTTTTTTCTTATAAATCTAACAACTTATAGAAAACTTAGAAAATATGGACAAAGATAATAAAATTAAGCTATTCATAGTATAAACACCGAGTCATAGACACTATTAACATTTTGGCGTATACACTTTGACTGTTTTTCTTGTCTGCATATTTTCTATGTGTACATGTGTATAAACGTTTTTACTCAGGGGAATTCTATTTTACTTTCTGTTTAGAAACCAGCTTTTTCACTTGACACTGTATCATTAACATTTTCCCATGATGTGAAATATTTGACAACATAATATTTAACAGTTACATGGGATGCATTGGTTTGCCATAATTTTTTAAGTTATCTTTGGTTCTGGGACATAAAAATTATTTTTCTCCTTCCCTTTTAAAGAGTAAAGCCAGATTACTCTTCAGTCTACTTAGAAAACAGCCTATTGTATTTGTATTGATTCCTAACACTTTGGGGAACTTTTAGACATCCAACACTTTATTGCTAGAATTTTATATGTTCTGAAATCACTACATCAAAGTATGAGAAGACATACTTCCTCCCTCCCTTTCTTCCTCCCTCCCTTCCTCCCTCCCTCCCTTCCTTCCTCCCTCCCTCCCTTCCTTCCCTGCTTCCTCCCTCCCTCCCTGCCTTCCCTCCTTCCTCCCTTCCTTCCCCCCTTCCTCCCTCTGTCCCTTCCTCCCTCCCTCCCTTCCTTCCTTCCTCCCTACCTTCCTCCCTCTCTTCCTCCCTCCCTCCCTTCCTCCCTCCCTTCCTTCCCTGCTTCCTCCCTCCCTCATTTCCTTCCTTCCTTCCTTCCTCCCTCCGTTTCACCCTCTCTCTCTCCCGCCCTCCCTCCCTCCCTTCCTACCTCCCACCCTTGCTCCCTTCCTCCATCCCTCCCTTCCTTCCCTCCTCCTTCCCTCCCTTCCTTCCTTCCTTCCTTCCTCCCTTCATCCCTCCGTGCCTTCCTTCCCTCCTTCCTCCCTCACTTCCTCCCTCCCTCCCTTCCT